>NC_052055.2:96270511-96576761 GCF_903992535.2 Arvicola amphibius
TAAGTCAATATTAGCCTAAGGGGGACACGCCTAAGAGGGACACGCCTTTAGACCAAGGGGGACACGCCTTTAAACCAAGGGGGACACGCCTTACAAAACAAGGTTTTGGGCTAGGCTTCCCCTTCAATGTGGGCCAGTCAGTCCTAGCCATTCCGAGCAACTGAGGCATGGTATCTTCTGACCAACGCTTTCCCATTCTCTTCTCCTCCAAGACTCATCCTTCTTTCACAATTTTCGCTATTTTAGAATCCTTAAATAAGAAGGGTCTTGCGAAGTTTGGTAGTACTTAGTATAATGACTCCAGATCCATCTGTGTGCTTACATATGACAAGAGATTGTCATCTCTGATGGAATGTTTTTATAATTCTTTTACTAGTGTTGCCTTTAAAATTGGGACCTAATTGACTTTCATCTACCACTTTCAATTGCTGGATAATATTTTTGTCTCTTAACTAAGGACATACCCCTTCTCTTACCCTGTGCTTTTCTAAACGAAGATGCAGGAAACATTGAGATATCTTGTAGGATGTGCCATGATCTTGATCCGTGACTTTTTTTTTCTCTTGGGAATGGTCAATGCTCTGAGGAGGCCACCATTCAGGTCCTATAGGGATGTGTCATCCGTGGCATCATGAGGTGCGTGTCAGACTGTATGACACCTGACAGACTTGGCCTCTTGTGCTAGTATGAGTGTCACAGTGCTCCATCATAGAGACCCTTGTCCTCTTATCTAGTCTAAAACTCTGCAGAGGGGTAATAAGAGCTTACATACTTATTTGTGACCTTGGGGGAGTCAGTCTCAGTGATTTGGATATCACAACGTGACTTGAATGAAAACCTGATCTAGTATTCCCGATGAGATAAGGGTCTCCTCCATCATATCGAGAAAGATGCTCTGGAACTGGAAAAACCGTCCTCTGGTCCATGTGCAAATGTTGACGGTGGACAGAAAGCATCAACTAGAGCTTCCTCCTCCTGGATGTTTACAGCCCGAGACTGCTTCCCTACTGGAACCTCCCACTAAGACTAGCCAATGGCCTCCTCCTGCTTCTGTACAGAACCAACCTGCAGAGGTCCTGCGTTGAGTAGTAGTTGGTGCTGCTCTGTCAGTGTGGGCACAGATTGCCCCATCCTCGCTTTTCTGTCCGCGTGTCTGTCCTTTCTTCATTATACGCCACTAGTAACTGTGCAAAGATTATCTTTGATGTCATCCCACTGTCTCGTCTTCTGAGCTGTCAACTTCTCACCTACCCAGAGAACTGCAGACTTGTTCACACGAAGCTGGCAAGAATCACTATTGCTTGATTAGCAATAATAAAATATCTGTGCCCACAAAAATATTGTAAAATTTAAAAAGAAAGGCTGTGGAAGAAAAGAAGTTGGTTTTCTGGTTTTGAGCCAAGGTCTCAGTTTTTTTTTTTTTTTTTTTTTTTTTTTGTCTGTGCTAGACTCGAGAAATGACATAGTTGATCTTGTGGCACTCCTCTCATTTTAATTGCTATGGCGATCAGCTGCTTCACTGAAATCAAAATTGAAGAAATTGAAGATCCTTTTTGAAAATAAATGTAGAAAACTTCAATTTTTTAAGTAAAGGCAGTTTAGGAGGCAGACTTGTAGGGAAAATGTGATGCAAGGCTTGAATTTTATAGATTTTTGTCCTGCTAATAATGCAATATGTTGGAACTCGGATATAGAAATCTTGAGAACCATCGATCCTGATGTGTTCTAAATTAGTCATCCTAGGTACCTAGAGAGATGGCTCAGCAGTTAAGAGCAATGGGTACTCTTTCAGAGGACCTGGGTTAGGTTCCCAGCACCCACACGGCAGTTCCTAACATGATCCACGTGATCCAATGCCCTTTCTTTGGTCTATCTGGACAGCACACATGCATACAATACACAGACAGGCATGAAGATGAAATACTCATACACATAAAAATAAAATAAATGGAGAACAGTTATATTGGGGAAATCAACAAAAGGCCACAAAACAGTGTGGGTATTAGGGAGAATGAAATAGCTGGGTTTTCTTCTTCTAGTTTCGTTTTACAGGAAGTGACCAGCTAATTTAGTATGTTTTTCAGTATTTTGGCTCTTGATTTGGCCACCTGTAAACATAGATGAACTAAAAGGTTCTGTCCCATGAACGTTAGTATTTTATATATATATACAAGAATCTCATAGTCTGAAGCATGAGCCAATATTTAAAGTTGTGATCAATCGGGAAGAGAGGAACATAATGAGATGTATCAACAATAGTATCCAAGAGAGTGAGAGGTACATTTCACAGCATGGATAAGATGTAGCAAAACTCTGATGTGAGCTATTTCAGGAAGACTAAAACAGATCTGTGGTCTGTTGCTGTGCTGTGAAGTGTGTCGGCAACACCGGTGGTGTGGAAACGCAGGTGGATGCAATGTAGCCTGTCTTTGCCTCTAACTCCCTCCAGAAAAACACTGGGGAGCAGGTTATTATTCCAGCATATGCAGAGGGCACAGGCAAGGAAGTGCTGTGCATTTGGACCTGTGCAGTTCACAGCCTTTCTAAAACTTAGAGAAAGGAAATGTCACACTGAATTGAAGACACACCCAATCATTCACAACAGGGAGTCCTGAGTGGTGTGTGTGTGTGTGTGTGTGTGTGTGTGTGTGTGTGTGTGTCCCAGTAGCTTTAGGTCTTAGAAATCTTAGGACTGGTGGCTTGCCTGTTGCTTCCTCAGCTTCCAGATCTCCTTTTCTTGAAGCAGTATATAGTCTTTGTTCTTTGACCGAGTTGATTTTCTACCATGATAGTCCTTATGTTACACACCCTTTGGAAATCTAATTAGTAAGTTGATCTGTTTGGGTAAAGGGGAGTGTGATTAACCTTGGGAAATAGCTTTGATGAGATTTTCCTACCAGTTTTCCTAACCTTTATGTTCCTGGTCTCTGTCTTCTCAAACACTTCTGTTCATTTGATACTTTAAAAAAATAAAAATTTAAGGGTCTTATTTGGTAGATTGGAAAGGACTGGCTGGCTGCTGATGGATTTGGGGACTTGACTAAGACCTTTCTAGTTGTCAGGTTGTGTGTTAGCTGTCTGTCATCCAGTACACATTTCCGCAACTATAGGAGCTCTGATAGACACAATCCATTTTTAATTCCTTGTGTCAGGCATCCCTGCTGCCCTCTAACCATTCTTAATAATAAGACAAAAGTGATATTTTAGGGTAACAGTTAATAAATAATGTGACTTATCCAATCATATCTTTCACTAAAATATTATTATCTTTTGGCAGATTCATTACTGTAGAGACATCAGGATCTGATGAAACAGTCTCTAATTCTACCACTAGTACATTTTCTAGAGTTGTCTTTCTTTTAATTTAATTCTCCCACCTTGAAAGCATACTGTCCATTGCAATTATGGAATAAGCATTTAATCTTGTGTAACTAAGGCGTTTTAATCTTGTCTTATGGAAAGACGATTAAAAGACTCTAATATTGCAATGATATGGATACATTTCATCCAAGCCTAGTGAAGCAAAGTTTCCTTTGTTCTTCTAAATATAAGTCAGAACGCACTGAGTCCCCAGGCTCTCTGCTGCAGTGGTCACCCCAAGACAAGGTATGATGAATGTTTCAAAATACAGGTTATTGAATAGAAAGGTTTCTAGATAGTCCTTGGGCAAGGGAGAACTTAAAGATAGAGAATCACAAGAGAAGTTTCTAATGGTAGATTTGGTAGCTTGATTTATAGTCTATTATATTTGCCTCAAAGTGCAATCTTTCTGGCATTTTTAAATGTGTCACTAAGAGAGACTGAATCGCTTTGAAATTCCAAGTTTGATTTGGGGATTGCCTCTAACACTGATCATTTCAGGTGACACATTAGAAGTTAAGATTTTGTTCAGGTGTTAGTGGCTTTCTGTGATTTTTTTTCTTTTGCCTTCACGTCACTAGACCTTGGGGCAAAGCGTGTCTCCTTAAAAGGATTGCGTGCCCTGAATGTTTGCGGTGTACATAGACCACAGCCTGTTCTCTACACCTGTAAAACATAGAACTATAAACCTGCACACTGGTATTTGTCTAAGAAAGTAATTTCCCTAGGACCATTTTCCTCACTAGTGTGTTTCTTTCAGTTGTGCTGGGCAGTGGTTCATCAGAAAGCACTTCATAGTGTCCTATGGACTTTCTGTTTGGTGATTAGTTGAGAAATGTCACATAATATCTCATCAACCTATAGGTTTCCTTTCCATCTGTTACCAACTGAGTCTCCCCCGCCACCACCTTTGCATTGTAGTGACACACACAGGTCACATGTTAGTTAGCAAGATATCCACAGTACGCCCTTTATCACACATTTATTTTCCAAGAATGATGTTGACTTCAAAACCATGACCTGTTGCTAAGACAATGCCTTTTAGGCTGATAAAGATCTGCCAATCAGTGTAAAGTGTACTTATAGCACAAATAGAGACCCGTTTCTGCAGCAAAAACATTAAAAAACATTAAAGCAACTGAAGCAGTGATTCTAACGGTTACTACCTTTGAAGACATCCTTTGAGGAAAGAAAGGAACATGACTCCATTCTTCTGCACATGCTTCTTTGTCACATCTTATCACATGGACTCCTTACAAACACATAGATGGCTTACTAGTAAATGATGGGATAGCATTAAACACTGGCCTAAATGATCATATTTTGAGGCAATGCCAAAAACATCAGAACTTCACCAAAAGAGTACTGGCGAACTTCTAGCTCCACAGAAATTCGTGAGGTTATAAGATATATTTTGTTTGCATATTGTTTCTTTACTAGGTGGGAAACGCTTTGATTATTTGGGCTGAGGTGTTGACAGCCCGAGGTGCAGTCCTTGATTACAACATACATTAAGCTGAATAGAGAGCTGAGATCAATGTAGGCTAAGTGCGTTTAATTAGCTGCTGCTTAATCAAATACTATAGTTTCTCTTTCTATGAATGAGCTCTCTCTCTCCTCCCCCATCTCGTGTGTGTGTGTGTGTGTGTGTGTGTGTGTGTGTGCATGCTTTTGTTGGGAGTGAAGATTTTATGCAGTAGACATTTTTGGAGGAGTCCTGAAGAAAAAAAAAGTTTTGTTTACAAAGATGTGAAGAGTCTGACATCTCCAAAGGGGACAACACTATTTAATTTGGTCATTCTATGCGTTTCAACTTCAACACTGAAAATTTGCATTTTCTCATTTGGACTACACTATCCTAAAAAGGCAAGAAAGTCAGGGTAATGTTAGTATGTTTCTGCCAAGCTCTGCCGGTATTCCTAGAATTTTACTTAAGTGAAAATGGGGACCACCACACTCTTCCTTAATTATAAAGGATGCCTTTAAGGGCTGACAGAACCAAGGTGCAGATGGCCACCGTAGACAGGGTGACTTACATCTGCTTCAGAATTTAAAACTCACCTTTTGTTTGAGCATGAGCCTAGGGGCAGGAATACAAGTATGACCTTGTTGTCTGAGTCAATCCACCACAAAATATAATTCACTTGTAAAAATCCACAGAAATTAAGATATGGAAACTTATAGTGAAGGCAGCCTGAGTTCTAATCTCAGCTTCGGTGATTTCTTTGTGTGTGTGAGGGGAGGGGTGGGGATGGCAGGATCTTGCTGTTTATTTTAGGGTTCCTTCAAACATTTGATTCCTCTGCCTCAGCCTCCCAAGTCCTGGAATTAAAATATGCACCATCACATTGACGCGTTCACCTTTTTTAAAAATACTCTAGAAAAACCAAAAAAAAAAAAATACTCTTTGATCTCAGGAAAGGTTTGTGATTTTTTTTGACTTCTAGGAGAGTCAAGAATGGTAATGAAATGTCTGTAAATTTTCTGTGAAAATAAAGATCATAAAAATAAGGTTCTTGGTGGCATACAATAATAACTCAAAATGCTCAACTTATAAAAGGACAAAACAATAAAATACTTTAAAAAAGGTTTTCTCCATATTTTTTTTGTCACTTGCTGTCTCTTCTAACTGCGCTGTTGAAGTTTCCCTTAGAGCGATGAAGCTATTTCTCTTGTGCCTTCTTTAAAAAAAATAATGCCTAAAAAACATTTTAGGAATAAATGACCTGTTAAAAAGTACAGTACAACCATGACATGACCTTGGGAAACAGTTTATGAATTCTGAAAGGGTGAAGAAAAACATAATAATTAACTATAGACCTGCCCATCCAAATAATAACTGCGGAAGTCCTGGTCCATCTGTTTTTATACCAACTACGCTAACTTCACCAGGATCTCAGCGTTCAGCTAGCCACCCACTAGCCTTCAGGGAGACCGTGGCTCCTGAAAAACTGAAGCCTGTGCTGACAATATTTTCCCTTCCCACTCAAGGATTAACGTTGTTTTCTGAGCACAGGAAATGCAATTGAGCTGAACTGCTTGCTTCCCTCCATGACGGGAGTCATAAAGCCTGATGGTGCAGGAATGTCTCCTTCCACCAGGACTTGGCTTGCAGCTCTGAGACATTTTGCAATGAAAGGCATGTGGATACAACAGAACAAAGATTGCATCTAACAATGTCTAGGCTGAATTGCTATGTGTTTCTGTCAACATCCAAAATGTTGGAAAGATGAATCTTGTTTTGCTTGGCAACACTTTGAGCAACTCACCAGACTCCACTGTGCTCAAGTGGGGAGCTCCCACAATTCCCTCCGCATTTCCCAACTCAGGTGTCCTCTAAATTCCTCCTGTATAAGAGGTCAGCTGTCCTCCAATTGGGGTTCCTTTGTTGCCTTAGACTAATTTAGACTAGATCAGACTAGCTCAGACTGACTGTCTTGATGTAACATAAGGTACAGTTTGTGAGTTCAGTAAAGAAATTTTCTATAAGAGTCTGATTCCTCCGAATGTCTTTATAGAGATGCGGGAAAACTTGGGCTAACTGGTATCTGATTTTGTAAATGATTTCTCTGCTATTCTCATTCCCATAGAAGGATCTTTGGAGAGTCATCTCCAATGACTGCTTTAAGAAACTGACAGATGCTGCTTTGAAACAGAACACTTACACCTTGGCTTATTTATATTTATAGACAAAATAATGAGATTTTTTTTTCCTCTGTGGATCTAGATTTTGTCTTAAATTCTTGAAGTCAGAATCAAGACACACTTACTCTTCATAGTGTATTTTCAGGAAATTGTACAATTTAATTGGAGAATGCCTCTTTTTCCTATGGGGCGTATCAGCGCCAGGGAGGCCATTTTGGAGTAAGGTATACAAACAAAAGGGGTCACTCAGACTTCAGTGGATTTTGCGTTCTAGGGGACATGGTAATTAAAACTTGTTGAGAACTCAGTTAACATCAGATAACCATAGCTAGTCTAGGGTGAGGGAGGAATTTCTCTTATCCACACAGTTTTTAAATTTTAGGACTTGACTTAGAAGACATGAAATGCCGAAGTAAAAGATGAAGTCTTTCTTGGATGAGGTTGTGAAATCGTGGACTGATTCAGTACCCTCTATTGATGAAGGACTCTTTATTATTTGGAACAATACTAGAACTGTGTCTGTGGGTTATCCTGATAGAGTTTGCTCAGTGTTCTGAAGTAGGTGATTGGAGTGGAGTCTGGATTCCAGTTGTCCTGGGCCACACTCTGTGCTCAGGCTGACAGGGTCCTGTCCAGAGTTTCCTGTCTGAGGTGTCCTTCATAACCTTCCCACCCAGAGCATGTGATTCTCTGGGGTTTTGGTTCCACCGAAGCAGCCTTACTGTTACACATTCATTCCAAGGACATTGCTGGGAGCCCAGAAGAATCTGGGAGCTGGGTCCTTCTGCCTCACCTATCTCCCTCCTTTCCATCCCTTCATTTCCCCTGACTCCACCCTCTTTTCCCTCTTAAGAAAGAAAGAAAAGCCAAAACCCAATTAAAGTGGCTTTTTTTTTTTCTGAGCCACTAGCCCATAAGTGTTCTTTATAGGGAAGCTGAAATTCAATCCCCATTAAAGAAAAGAAGTTCTTTCTCTATACAAACAGGATCTGGCTGGCTGCAGGTGTTCCAGGAGAGAGCAAGTACTCAGAGTACTTGCAAAATTGTCTATTAAAGATTGAACAATAACCACGAAAAAGCAGGAGATTTCCTGGGGGTTAATGAGTACCTGAAAGGAACTGTTGACCTTCAGCTAGCCTGGGGGCAGTTAACCTGAGCTACTCAGTACTTCCTAAGAAATGCCTGCGCCAAGGTGGTGATTGCTTTTGTAGGGTACAAACATGCAAGAACACTTTAGCATGATTTCATTTCAGAGTGCCCTTTGCTTCTGAAACTCTGCATGGCATCGTGTGGAGCACTTGGCGGTTAACAGCTCAGCCCTCGCTGTTCCTCCTGAGTAGTGACTTTCGCCACATTAACCAAACCGACTTACAATGTACAAGAGGAAAAATTAATATTTTATTGTGGTTAAAAAAGCCTCTAAAAGTCTGCAACAATTCTAAATCCATAGGTAAAATTGCCTGAGGCTACAGCACACCGGGGCTGACGTCATCACAAATCCAATTCCAGCGTTTCTTTTAAGGGTGAGGATTGTCGTTTTCATTTTGTTTACCCTCAGAACTCTTAAGGGTCCCCTTTTACCCCTTTCGGGATAATTATTATTAAGAAATATAGTTTCTTAGTTAAAAGTTTCATCTGCTTTTTCTTATATAGCCCTGATCTAGCTGCCCCAGGATGGCACCGCCCACAGTGGGCTGGGCCTTGCTACCTCAATTAGTTATGAAAACGAGGTGCTGCAGATTTGCTCACAGGCTAATCTGGGGGAGACAATTTCTCAACAGAGGTTCCCCCTTCACCGCATTTACCACTACGGTTTTTTGATTTTTATTAAGAAAATATTCTTCATAGGCATCATCACTGCCTAGGGTAGTTGGTTACTTCTCTCCTTTGGAAGCTTACATGATGCCTTCTGGTGCCACAGAGGCTAGTAGTTATGGAGGAGGGATTCAGGGTCCCCTTGGCCCTGTGTCTGAGGGTCAGGGTGGTATCAGCACCAGGGACTCACTTCACACCACTAGTGCCGACCAAAGGCACTAGCAATAGTCTGCGATGTTTTGGGAGACTCTCGGACAATCCTGACCAAGAAGTCAAAGGAGGGCTTCTCATGCCCAGTGTTGTGGGTTTCTTAGATGGTCATCGCTTCTTGGAGAAAGCATTGTCAACTGAAATGAGAAAATTTCATTTAAACGGTATGTGCATATTTATATACAGACTTACCTATATCATAGGTCTTTTTCTTAGCAAATGGTTAGTAGTATGATTCCTTACAATTGTTTCAGATATCCTTATTTTACTGTCCTTCTTCTGTATTTATCCCCCCCCCCCGAATTAGAGCTCCCTCCCTTTTTCCCATTTCCCCAGTTAGATCACTTATATTCTGCTGTGAACAGCAAAGAAGGCCCCCATGGCATAACCCTCAGAGTGCAGCTGTGGTAGGTAACCCACAACTCTTTAACTAGACTTTAGAACCACTCAACAAGAGGGAAATCACGCTCAGTACTAGAAGCCTAGCCAGTTAGTTATCTAGGGCTAGTGAAGTCATGGATCTTAGAGGAAAGCCCATAACCACCATGATGCTAAACCATCATAATCCCTTGCTATGCTCTATATATTTGTCCCTAGACCCATAGATAAGTATAGTCCTCATTCCCTATTAAGGAAACTTCTCTTTGCAACAGACAGAAAACCACAACCACTCAAAACGAAGGGTTGTGAAGCATAAACCCAATGGATAGCTCTCCAAAACAATTCTGCTTCTAAGGCTCAGGAAACATTGAGGAAGAGGAGATGGAAAGATTGTAAGAGCCAGGGGATCCAGGAGTTCAAGGAGTTTATTGTGAGATCGTGTATCTGAGTAGCACCAAAAGTCTACTTACAAAAGCTCACCAACCTGACTGTCTAAACATGAGCTGGACAAGGACAACGATAATAGTCATGCCAAAGTGGAGGGGAGAAAGTCCACGAGGCATCAATTGACATGAAGAACTATAGGCAACTAAGGGATGCTGAGGAAGGGTGAAATGGTATTCCCTAGGAAAGAGCACACCAATTGTTTATCCAATACCGATAGGTGATACCCGAAAACATACACACAAATATGTGTGTGTGTGTGTGTGTGTGTGTGGTGTGTGTGTGTGTGTGTGTAAACAAGCAATTAATGAAGGAAGAGGCCATGAATTTGAAAGTGAGCAAGGAGAGCTATATGGGAGGATATTCATGGAGGAAAGGGAATAGGGGAATGATATAATTATATTATAATCTCAAAAATAAGAGAAATAATTTAAAAAGAAAATATTTTTGAGAATTAAAAAAATTCCTTTGAAGATGAGTGTTGTCTATGGTTGCTATGACCATGTTTACCTGTTTTACACAGTGGGGCTTCACGGTCTTGTTGTTCTTAAGACCAGAAGTCTATGATCTCAGCATAAGCAGGGCTGATAACTCAGAGACCTTTCTCTTTGACTTTCTGTTGTCCTCCTGCTATGTGTGTGTGTGTGTTCTTGCATGCTCTTCTTGTAAGGACTTGCCCATGCCACACCAATGGCCTTCTTTTAACCTAATTTTCTTCTTTGATTTTCTTATGTCCAGGTGTGCTTATATTCTGGTTTACTTCAACCTAGGATATTTGGAGAGTGTGTTAGTCAACTTCGTCTTAACCAGTATCTGAGATAACCAGCTTTTTTAGAGAGAACATTTTTTTATCAGTTGTCCCCGATGCTATGTGGCCTGTAGAAATATTGTATGTCATTGCAGAGGCATGTGGTGGAGCAGCACTTCTTAGTGATGTCCAGGAAGTGAAAGATAGAGAGGAAAAGACCATATCCACAGCGCCCTTCAAGGACAGGTATCCACTGACCTGAAGACCTCCCCATAGGGTCTACCACCCCCCAGTACCCCAGTTGGCCTTTTCTTTTCAAAATTACAGTACACAAGACAGCCAATTACAAGGAGAGAGAGAGAGAGAGAGAGAGAGAGAGAGAGAGAGAGAGAGAGAGAGGAGAGAGAGGAGAGAGAGAGAGAGAGAGAGAGGAGAGAGAGAGAGAGAGAGAGGAGAGAGAGAGAGAGAGAGAGAGAGAGAGAGAGAGAGAGAGAGAGAGAGAGAGAGAGAGACCAGATGATGTATGGGGCAAGACCAGAGGTGGAGCCCTGACCAACTACGCAGTTGTGAGATCTGGGGCTTCATCCTTTAATTAATGTTGGCAATTTTGATCTTCTTAAGTCATGTAACCAAACCACTGCTGAAATCTCCTTTCCCTCAATCAGAGGATGCAGTTCCTTGAAACTCTGTATAATACAGCATCAGCATCATCTTCATCACCAGTTGCCGCAACAGTGCAACAGCAGCAGCAGCAGCAACAACAATAACAACATAACCTTCCATTGCTACCCTTTCTCTGTTTTTATCAAGACAGCACCACGGTCCAATTCTCATAATGCAATGGCCAAAACATTAAAGATAGTTTCTTACTTTACCACTAATGTAGCAAAACCATATTTTTGTCACCAACCCATTTTTAAGAGTACTTGAAAGTAACCACTACCTTGGTATCATGGAAAAAGCCAGAGGGTTTGACTCATGCTGGGACTTTTACAGATGTTCCTGGCAGTGGGAGGACCAGAAGAAAAGAAAGAAGTGGCCTTGAGCAATAGATAATGGGTGTTCTGGGAAGTCTGTGGCAAAGCATGCTCCATGAGAGTGCAGAAGGACAGAAAGAATGCATATTTCTGCTGTTAATGACATCCTCACAAGAATTGTTATTTGGACTTATCTGCTGCTAGTTTGACATTCATTAATTATTATCATTCCTGGTTTGTTTTTTGTTTGTTTGTTTAACCACAAAGTTTTTTATTTTCATGCTGTTACTTTTGTATATAAATTTATTTTTCCAATTTTTTCCCCCATTTGGGACATGGTACACTAATAAAATGCTAGAAGTGGATAATGAGTCTAAATTAGCCATTTGTGCAATGAGCTGTGTTAAGTAGGGCTTCAAGAGACCTGAGTTCTATTTTATACAAAAAAGCCATAAACAGGCTGAAAGCTAATGGTGATTTTTGAATTTTAAGTAGTTTCAGTATTATAAGGACATATGCCTTAATTTGATCTTTTATTGCAGTGATAAATGTTAACGTTGGACAACATTGCTACTTTTATTGCAGTGGTACATTTTTCTGCACTGATCCCTTCATTTCAAAGATATATGCAACAGAAGCCTTCTACCTCATGGGTTCCCCCTTCCTGTCCCCCTTTCCAGGCCACAAGCACGAAGTTGTTGAGTATAGCAAATCTGTTTACATTTTTTCTCAACAATACTCTCTTAGACTTTTGTATCTCTTTAAGAGATGTAAGTAAGATTT
Organism: Arvicola amphibius; assembly: GCF_903992535.2. Classification (NCBI taxonomy): domain Eukaryota; kingdom Metazoa; phylum Chordata; class Mammalia; order Rodentia; family Cricetidae; genus Arvicola; species Arvicola amphibius. The sequence goes on from NC_052055.2 coordinate 96,282,875, forward strand.
AAGGAAGAGTTTGACTGAAAAACATTTAGTCTTAGTCACTGAGACATTGTTGTGGAAAGATACCATGACCAATAAACTCATAAAAACAAAAAACAAACAAGTAAATAAATAAATAAACAAAAATGTTTAATTGGAATCTAGTTTATAGTTTCAGAGGGATAGTTCATTATCATTGGTTGGAGCCTCTAGTTCACCCCCATGGTAAGGAAAGCCCCAATTACCCCCCCTAACACCACCCACCCAGAGAGTCTATGAATAAAGAAAAATCACCAAAACACCCAGTTCCACATTCTTAGCTTCTTGATTGCTATTGCAGCTGCCCATGCTCTTGTCTTTCACACTTGACAGGCGGCCAGTGAGGAACCTTGTCCACGTCAACAGGCATCTTAAAGTGATGTAAGAACTTGACTGAGTTACCAACAGCCCCAGTCCCTGCCTGAGCTGAGCACTCAGGTTTTCACCGTATTTGGGCACAAATCCAGCTTGTGGTGGGCACATCACCACCCCTCACCTGTTAACCTATAAAATCTCCCTGCTTCAGTTTAGGGCACGGCTTCTCTGGCTTCGGTCTCTGCGATGAAGAACCCATCAGGGAGTTGCTCTCAATAAACCTGTTGCTATACCTTTTCAGTTCAGTTTGATCTGACTTTCTGTTCCCGCAAAGAAACTGATTATTGGTCAGGGGAGGGGCAGCAAATCTATTAATCGTCATGGTGGGGAACATGATGGTGGTACACAGGCAGGCATGGTGTTGGAGAGTTAAGAGCTCCATCCTGATCTGAAGGCAGCTGGCAGGGTCAGGGGGGAGAGAGAGCAAGCAAATATATGTTTCAAGGTTTTGTAATTCTCCAAATTATAATTATAGAAGCTATTATATTTCGATTTACAAATTTGAAAATATTAGTTACATACCCATGTAGTTATGGAGCCTTATTCAAGATATGTGGAAAACATGAAATCCTTTAAAATTATTATTATACTCAGAGATGTATTTAGTTATTTTTGCTTTGTGTCTTGTCAGTCTTAAAATTGCGTTGTTATTGAAGCACCCTTGAAATTTACTCAAATAATATTAAAAATACAGTACTCCCGTGAAAAGTAAGTTACTACCTTACAAATAATTCTTTACAAGGGGACAATGTGTTTTCAAGAAGGAGGTGGAATGGGTTTGAAAACAAGTAACATAACATTTTATCTTTGATAACAATTAAAAAGCAGTGCAGAAAAGGTATCCTTAAACCAGTATTGACAATCTCGTGATATTTGGAGCAGGATGTAGTTCCTCTTAAAATTATGTCCATTTTAGAATGATCCTGGTTTGAGATATTAATGGTTTGGGGAGGCTAATACGGTTCTGAACTTGGTATTTTTGACTGAATACAAACATGGCAAACTAGCATGAGATGAGAGTGTTGGAGAGACCTGTCTCATCATGGCATGCAGAACTTCTGTATTCCTCATAGAGGAGGTCCAATGCTGGCACAAACTACTGAGAGAAAAAATTTCACATGTACACACACACACACCCACACACCCACACCCACACCCACGCACATGCACACACACAGACATGCACACACACACACACACACACACACACACACATGCACGCACGCACACACAGACACTGAGGGGGGGGAATTCTTTTCTCTGTCACGTCACCGAGTTTGATCAGGCCAGTATTTTATACCTTTAGTGAGACATATATACAGAAAGTTATACTAGTATCCTAGTGAGAGCTGAAGTCAGCATATAGGATGTGAAAGAATTTAGTCTAAATTACATGGTAGTGGCAATTATTCCCATTCTTGGAGTTTTATAAAAACCCATATTATTATTAATTTCGAGGTCCTTCCATATGTCCATTACGAGTCAGCCACATGTCCCAGGGCCTGCTTCTGGGATGCTACAAGGCTGAAGTTAGAGCATCAAGAGAAGGCTGTAACATCCATGAGTTTCACAGCTTTTGCCTAGTGGTGTGGAGGTGGCAAATGAAAGAAGTTATCTTGCAGAGTGGGAGGTTAGAAATCCCCCTAGCCGAGCCTACTAAACCCAGCCAAAGGCACATGCAGAGGCACTTCAGCTGCCTGAAAGTGACCCATGGCTCATTTTGGTTCTAAGATGAGGGTGGAGACTAAAGATGTTGATTAAAGCAGGTGATCCCTAGAGTTACTTGGGAAATTATACAGAGCAGACAGAGCATGTTCCAGAAAGCCCTGGCTAGGTGGTCCAAAAGTTCCAACTCCTTATGCAGTAGGATAATTCAGTCTCTCAACTTTCTCCCTGCCCTTGCATCTTCCTCTCTTGGAACTCCATCTTTTTATAATTCTTCTGCTTCTACCCATGTTTCTCTGTATGATCTTGGTTTCAGGACACAAGGAACCAGAACCCTCCAGAGATGCCCACTGAACCCAGCGCCTGCCACTGTAAGTGCTATGTTTCCATGTTCTCCTGCTTCCTTGTTTATTTGGTCATAGGAAGTCGTATGACCAAAACTGGTATTCATTCTAAATCACTGGCTAACTTTGATATTACAGACTGAAGATAATATAATCTCCCCCATTGAGAAAGGAACGAATATTTATAACAGTACCACAACTTATCCCAGTTAACTAAGAAGCAATTAGTAATGATGTTGTGTCCATAACTAGACACTGTCTTAGTGAGTAGCAGAGAAATAAGGAAATTAACTCTTTCAGCATCTGTTCAATTAGCAAACAGTCCTTAGGCAAGGCACACACCATTTAATTTAGGGGAAAACAGAGGAAAGTCAATGAGTGCGTTGCTTGCAGAATACCTCAAATGGAAGCTCTCTTCTTTGGCAGCTAAGCAGAAGGGGGGGGGAATAGTTTTATACAGAGACAGAACTGACTAGATACTATTAGAGCTGTAGTTCCTATGAGACTAGTTGGAACCAAATGTTATACGTCTTCCCATCCCATGAAGCCAAGGTATGGAACTTGGCAGGACACATTTAGTAGAAGACAATTTGATATAAGTTGCCAGAGAATCATGTCAGAAGGGACTCTGCTGTAGGTATTCCTACTGCCAGTAACCTTTAAGTTACTCTCCCTCTTGGGCGTGGCCTCTTCTTATACTATATATGCCAAGTAAAGTGCACATCCGGCCTCTTTTCCAGCTGCGAGATTTGGTTGCTGTTTCCCTTTCCAACAGAGGATTGTGATTTGTGAGTCTACCCCTAAATAAATAACCCTCTATTATACTCAATTCTGAGCTAGTGTGGGATTTCTTTTAAGCATCCTTCATCAGGACTCAGTCTAGCACCAACTTCAGATTGGCTCTGTTCAGGAGCCAGGGTTCTAAACCAGAAGATGACAGTTTGGAGAAATTGTGAAGTTCAACATACCTATGATTTGCGGCAGAGAGCTGTCAACTTTCTTGGCCTCCATGTGGTCAATTTATTTGAAATGGTGATATGCTAGCTAAATACAGTCTAAGGATGTTTTAGTCAATGTTGTGAGGAGACCCCATAACCATGGCAACATTTATTTTGGGCTGTCTTGTAGTTCAGAGGTTCAGTCCATTGTCATCATGGTGGGAAACATGGAGGCACACAGGGCAACACGGTACTGGAGAAGTGATGGAGACTTCTACATCTGAATGGACAGGAAGCAAGAGAATACTGGTCCTGGCTTGAGCATTTGAAAGCCGGAAGCTGACCCCAGGTGACATAGTTCCTCCAGCAAGATCACAGCTACTCTAGCAAGGCCACACATTCTAATAGTGACACTCCCTGGTGACCAAATATTCAAATCTGTGAGCCAGTAAGAACCATTTTTATTCAAACCATTACAAAGGGGAAACCTTTTCTCTATCCTGTTCAGTGGCCTAAGGAATGAACCACCCCCTACCCTGTCTCCCACAGTACAAATACAGCCTTTCAGAGACCCAGTGGTTCTGGTCTATCATAGATGGAGCTTTAATGTGTTCACCTGGCTTTCAGTACTCAGTAGAGATGTCCCCTTGTCCCACTTTCGTTGATGCCATGCCCTCTTCCTGGTTTACAACTTCCCATGCATCATAGTGATTTTCTATTTGTGACTTGAAATGGCTTGCATATTTATATAAGAAAATGGACACTCTGTATACTTTTCATCTTTTACCCCCAAATGAACTAAACACATATTTGATTGCGTCTTCTGAATAAATCATGTCCAAAGCTACAATCTATATCATCCTAACTTTTTAACCCAGCATCTAGAGCTTTGATAAAAGTTTGTGGAATTAGTAAACTTATGTTGTTCTCCTTTCCAACAATATGCTAAGATATTTGCACATAGTCCTAAGCAAAGCATTCGTATACAGTATTACCTGCCATTTCTTGAATATTCATCATATACCATGAAGAGTCCTCCACGTGGGCCATTTTTATTTTGCATAATGGTTATAATATCTTTGAAATCTCAGCCTTAATGCTCTTGTCCTGTTGATCAAAAGTAACATTGAGGATGAGGGAGACAGAATAGGGCTTAGGGAATTCACAAGTCTGCAGATACTGTTGTTTTCTGGAGTGTCTTCTAAAAGAACATGAAGTGAAATGAATCATGATAATTTGTGGAAGCAGACATTCTATTGCTCCTTTCTTTAAAACACTCTACCTTTTGTGAATACTGAGTATATTCCAACTAATATTGTCCAATATAGCAGATAGTTACATAAATATTTATAAAAAACATACAAAGCAGTTAGCAGGGGAAATACCAGAATCCTCAGTGTCATAGATGTAATAGTGCCTTGGTTTTCAGAAGTCTGTTCCATGAAATAAACACATGGTATGGCATTCAATTAAAGGGAGGGACTTTTTGGTTATGATGGACACTTTTGAGGTCCTCTGGTCAGACTGGAGCATTTGAGTCTCTAGTTGCCTCTGGTAAGAATGATGGACATTATTTGTGGCATGTTCGCCTCTGCTGGACACTTAGGGAACACTTTCTTTACTTTTCTAGACAGCTTCAGAGAGGGTCTGATGGGTCCCCTTTGCTCAGCCAGATTAACAGTATAGGAAGGTCCTACATCTCCTGTGGTCTCTGCCAGAGGAGCAGCTGGTCCTCAGATGTAAAACACATTACCCGTCATTGGGAAGATCTTCTGTCCAAATCTCAAGACCCACACAAGGTTAAAGCCACAGTGAGAAAGGCAGGTCAATTGCTTTGTTGGATTAAAACAAACAAACATACAAACAAACAAACAAACAAACAAGAATGCCTTCTGTACTCAAATTTCCCCTTTCAGGTTTACTAGAGGAAGAATGGTCCTTTATGAGTAAGTTTCTTCTTTGTTTCAATTTTTGCAACTCAATTGTGGTATCCCTTGTGTGGTACATACATGCCCATGTCTTCTCTCATGAGACACTTCTACAGACACCTGTATGAGGAGTTGCTACTCTTATTCACCAGTTTGGCTGCCATGTTTTCTGTCTCACCTCCAATATGCCAGCACCTTGCCTTCTATCTGACTTTTTTTTTTTCTACTGTCAAGCTTTCCTGGCATCTGAGGAAAACTACGTGTGGTATGTTCAGCAGTAAGAGCGCAGTCATCTCTCACTACAGCCTCTCTTCATATCTCCGTGGCTAAAGAAATCTTCTGTTCTTGAGCATTCTGAGGGTTTCTGTGATGCTCAGATTCCAGGGACACAGGCCATGCACCCCCACAGGCTTTTCCCATACATTTGACCACCGATTCTCTTCCTTGGCATATAATAGGAGTAAACATCTCATGTCTTCCCACAAAGTAGGTTCACGTCCACCCTGTGTGTTTTCAGGCCAACCTCTTTTTGATCAGCTTCTAGTCACCAAGTGTGGTTGGTAGATGATAGCGGGCAAATCAGCTTAGGGTTTGATTGCGAGATGTCATGGTTTTGTGCATAAAGATAACTCACCCAAAATGCCCCCACTGCAATGACCAGAGACAACGAATATTTTAACAGCTTACTGCAATGAGGACTGGCAGTTGTAATTAAGGTGATGACCCATAAACTAGGGACATAATCCTGGATTCTTTCATCATCTCCAATCTCATCCCATGAGCCCTGAGAAAGTTTCCAGATCTGGCCGGAGTCAGGATCGATGAGACAGAAGACAATATGAGAGAAGTGGGTACTATAATAGAATTAACCTATCACTCTTAGAGACAGTGGGCCAGCAGCCGAGGAGACATCTAACTTGCCTGGACTTCTAAGTAGCAGAGCTATGAGGTGATGCATTCATTTTCCCTTCCATAAATTGATGGCAACATCTTGGTCACGTCTTGAAAAGAAAGGAAAAGATTGTCTCCTCCACACTACTCCATTCTATGGGGTCTCAGCCAGGACTACGGGGAAAGCTACACTGAATCTAATACCATGCATCAGATTTCCTTTTCCTCAGTGAGTACATGATCACTCTCTAGAGTCCCAAAACACATGACTGATGATTCATCCCGCGCAACAAGTGGGAAAATGCTGAGCATGAGACAGAGAATAGGCGGGATGCCCATTAATATTCTCTATACCTCTCTTCAAAGAAAACCAAATGTTAACTCTTTTGCATTACACCCCTCTATTTTATTGAGCTATATAGAGAGAAAATCAAGGGCTTACATTTATGTTCAGGAATTATGTTTCTAAAACCCATGGGTTATAAATACAACCTACTCAGCTTCACACAAATTATTAGTGCCCTATATATTTCTCTTATGCATATATTTCTTCATTCCTCTATAATAATACATACAGTGGGTAGTGGAATTATCTATGATTAACTTCATCATAGTTATTTAGTTAAAAATATGATGTAGAAATATGTTAGCAAATGTAAGTTTTATATACTATTTTAGGAGTCTATGCTATATTACCTTATGGATGGAGAAATGAGGTGGGACTCAAAAATACATAATAGGCATAATAAAGAAAATCATAACAGCAATTTTCTGAATTTGTATTTTGAGGATTTTATTGTCTTTGTCCCAAGTATTCACCTACCACCTTGAACAACGGCTGCTGTGAAGAAATCCCATGAGGACTGAAGTCAAAAATTCCATTTCCTTTGTGTTTTCCCTCAGACTTTAAGAACCTGTTACGTTTTCCAGATGAATCAGTCAGGATCTATGAGGGGGTTTGGTCGGGGGAAAAAAGCATTTTAATGAGTTAATACACTATCTTAGACAGGGTTTCTGTTGCTATGAGGAGACACCAAGACCATGGCAACTCTTAAAAAAGAGAACTTTTCATTGCGGTGGCTCCTGTTCAGTTCTGAGGTTTTAGCAATGGTCATCATGGCAGGAAGCAAGGCCACATACAGGCAGACATGCTAGAGAAGGAGTGGAGAGTTCTTTCATCTTGATGCACAGGCAACAGGAAGTGTTTTGCAACACTGGGCAGTATCTTGTACATATATAAGACCTCAAAGTCTGCCTCCACAGTGACACACTTCCTCCAACAAGACTATACCTATTCCAACAAGGCCATAGTGCCTAAAGGTGACACTCCCTTTGGGGGCTATTTTCTTTCAAACCACCATACTCACTAAAACCTTGCACTCTGGAGGCAGACAGATCTCAGGAAGTTCAAGGCCAGGTCTGGTCTACACAATCAGGTCTATGAATAGAGACTCTGTCTCAAAACACAAAAATCAAAACAAACAACAAACAAACCACAACAACTAATAACAGGAGCTTTTCTTAACAAGTACTGGAGATGGACAGGATGATAAAGCAACAGCCGGTCCAGGGCAGAGACCAAGAGATCCTGGGAAGCCCAGCTGAAACTCATGTATCTAGAGCCTAACTCCTGAACCTAGGGTTCAGAGTGGGGAGGGGAAAGACTGTTACAGTCATAGAACCAGGAAGTCTGCTGTGAGACCGTGTCTCTAAGAAATGGCTATCTAAACATGACCTGAACAATGACAATGGCAATAGACATGCTACTGTGGAAAAGGAGGAATCTGACTCCCACTCCTAGACAAAGAACCAATGATGCAGAAAGAGGGAGAATTAGCCTCCCCTAGAGATGAGCACCCAAGTGCAAACTCGTTAGCCCTAAAACTATATATATATATGTATGTATATACATATATATGTAACAAAAATGGATTTAATGTTTTTTGTTTATGTACATCTCCCTATATGTGACAATGGTAATCAGAGAAAAAGAGGCTATGGATCTGAGAGAATGAGGGGACATATCGAAAGGTTATAGAGAGAAAAGGGAAGGCGGAAGTATGTTCTAACAGAAAAAACATCTTCAGACACTTCATACATTATCCATCACAGCAAACAAAAGAAGAGGTGGAATCCAGCACTGATCTTTCACTCTTGAGAGAAACTTATTCTTTTCTAGTGCTGAAAACAAAGCTTAGTTGGGTGAGCAAGTATGCTTTGGTGTACGAAGTTTATAGCGATTTCCAGCCTGAATGAACACAAGTAGAATGAAATTTTCAGAGTGAGGGGAAAAACATGCATTTTTCGGGTCCATACTAGCAGTACACTTTCTAAAGAAACTGAAAAAATTTTGGCTTAGAGAGGACTTTGGGACAGCTATTTTGGCCATGATGGCTTCATGATTGAACTTACGTTCTAAATTAACTACATACTAAAAGCTGAAGAATCAGGGCTCCTGAAGGCCACAGAAATGTTTGAGCACTATTAACGTATTTTAAGGTTTGGATAAATGTTGAGAATAGACTAGATTTCCACAGGGGGCAAAAAGGAACTAATCATAAGCTGATTGTTGGTAGGTATAATTTGTTTTCCCCTTGGGGTTCCCAAATCTACCTACCAATACGCCTTCCATCAGTTTCCCTAGGACACACCTCCCTTTTCTAGCTGTTTCAACAGGTGTGAGGCTTCCAGGAGGATGTGTGAAAATGAAAGCATCCCTGGCCTGTGATCGACTCCATCACTATCCTCTATGAAATAAGATGTGGACCAGGTCACCGCTACACTTCTCCTTTTGAAATCACCTTGTGTGTTTTCCACTAGATTGTGAGCTCTTTGAGTAGGGGCTATTGGCTCAATGTCATCTCTTCTTGAGTCTGCCGTGCTGATCCTGAATGACAGTATGGCATGGAGGAAACACCTAGTGACATTTCCAGGATGGACTTAGGTCACATTCATTCCAAAGGAGATTGAGAAAGAACAGCCCACATAGGCTCATATATTTGAACACTTGGTCCATTGTTGGTGCAACTGTTAGGGCAGGATTAGGAGCTGTGGGCTCCTTGGAGGAGGTGTATCACTGACTTTGAGGTTCAGAACATGCTTGACCATGGACAAGTGAAATCTCAAAAAGCAAAACTACAGATCAGAGAAACCTAATGTATCAGGTGGAAAGGACTGACCTAATGTATCAGAAGGGCATTCCATAGCCATCCCGCTGGCACTGGGAGAGTAAACCACTATGGGCATTCCTTTTGCCTTGAGCACTTCTATTTCCCTTCAGAACAGGTGAATGCAGTCATAGCACCACACTTTTCAGTCAATGATCTCATGTGATGATGGGTCCATAACATTATGATGAGGCTGAGCTATCCCTGTCTCTTGGTACTTTAAAATGTTTTCTCTGTGTATAGCCATGTTTGGATATAAGAGTACTTAAAATTGTGTTACAGTTACCCATAGCGTTCAGCATGGTGTCGTGTGGTTCCGTTTTATAGGTTAGGAGCTACAGGCTGTCACGGAGCCTGAGCTAGGCAGTAATCGGTAATATCTAGGTTTCTGCAAGCGTATTATGTTACTTTCACACAACTTAATTACATGATGATGCACTCCGGAATAAAGCCCTGCTATTATGCAATGCATGACTGCCATGCATTTGTTACTCATGCTGTAAGATTGTGGGGAATAGCAAGTAAGACGCTAGGCCGACATTTGAAAATGCTACACAATTGCTTGTTTTCTCACTCTTCTGTTCTTAGAGTCCCTCTGCTTTCTTGTATAACACTTCGTTCTCCCGTTGGTTTCCTGGATTCTCTGGTGGACCCTGCTCTCCTGAGAAGCATCATTGCCGGTGCCACGTGACCCCACTCCAATCCCTCTCATTGGACAGAGAGGGTAAGTACCGCAGATATCGCTTAGTCGGCTTGTTGCTTTGCTCAAGGAACTATTTTTATGTCCAAGCGAAGTCACGTGACGATGCGACGGGCAAAGCACATCTTTGGAAGAGCTACTCAGAAATGGAAGGGCAAAGATGAAGAGACGAAAATCAAAATGACTTGGAGGATGGATGACCTGGGAGCGTTGCTCTGACGATGAGACAAGCAGGAGATTCCATGGCCTGATGAGCCCTTGGCCTGAGCGCCTCACGCAGTGAGAAACCACAATGTCAGCGATATACTCGTGCTTCAACTTGCTTTGCCTGGGACAAGGCATCCTGATGCAAGATGTCGGAGTAGAGCACGTAGGTCTACAGCCTTAAAATCCAGGGACCCGAGCTGTCATTAGAAGCTAATGCAGATTTTGATAAAAGCAAAAGGTCAGGTAGACGAAGACTCTTCGGATTGGTATAGAAGGTGTATCCATCCCCAAATATCTTCTGAGCAGCTATTATGTCCTAGACGATGAATTTCAGCATTTGCGGTAAATGCTCTAAATCCATGGGTAAGAAGGAAAATGAAATGGTTTCGCAGAGCTAACCTTCTAGCAAAGAGCAGGGGTGTTTTAGTGACAATGTATGCCAATGGGTCCTCTGGTTAGATTGGGGCTCCTAGCTTAGTCTCTGACAGTGATTGACTCTGGTAAGAATGATTGTCTTTCTTCTTTCTTTCTTTCTTTCTTTTTTTCTTTCTTTCTTTCTTTCCTTTTTTCTTTCTTTTTATGGAGGGTTTCCTGGTGCTGGGCTTGTAGGTGTTTATTTTAATCCTATTTATAGCTACTTGATGAGAGATGTATCATCCTCATTGTTTAAATAAAAACACAGGGCTTCACGTAAAATGCTAGAGGTTGTTACTTTAAATGTAGAAAGACTGGAACCCTGCCCCATAAGTCCCCTGCCTCTTCCTCTATGTCTTTGATCCTTGCTCAGAATGACAGATGTCCTCTTCCCATGCCAGGCTAGAGGTTCAGTTCCACAGAACACACGAGCCACTACTGAGAGCTGTACTCGGAGCAAACCACCTAGTCATTCTTCATTGCTAACTGGGTAAGATTCTAGGAAGTCTAGAATATAAGCCATGATTCCTGTACTCCATTACTTTTCCAGCTGAGACGAGTAAATACTATTCTCCGGGGTAAAGGAGTCTGCGCATACAACATCCCCTCATCTTCCCAATGCTATAGCCTCCCCTGGATCCAACATTGAGCTGCTCCCCGGTAGCTCTGAAGCCAGGATAATATTTGGTGTCTCCAGCTAAGACTTCACGCTGCTCGCCTGACTTCCAGTCTCACTGTTTGAGTTGAAAATGTGGGGGTTTTGCCTCTGTAACCCTCTGTGTTTATTGATCAGATCCTGTCATCCCGGAGATGGTCCTTCCATGCAATTGAACCCTTCACCTTCTGAGCCTCTTACTTGCCTGCTGCCGACCTCCAGGCAAGCCTTTCACCTGGCCTGTCAGAGTAACGGAGGCCTGATTTCAAGACTTTCCCTCATTTCTCTGTTCACTGCTCTGCGGGTTAATGCAGATTCTGAACGTCAACAAGCAGCTGTTAAACATGTCATTAACACTGCTCTGGCTGTAAATGAGACGCTGCTACTGGGATTACTCCGTGAGCCAGAGTTTTGTGATGAGCTTTGTCAATCACAGCTGACCTGCTGTGTACCGAATGGAACTCAGATTATCTTTCTTCTTCCTCTGACTCTTGTCATTTTTTCCCCCACAAAGAATTACTATTCTACTTCCAGAAAGATTGATTACTTGCACAAATAAGAGAGTCTGAGACATTAATACAAAATTCACAGGCTTTTCTTTATCTCCAACCTGCAACTCCCTCTACATTTCCTCCTGGTAATTATATTAGAATTGTATACACTAGGAATTGCCCATCTGATTATTATGAAACTCGTTTTTTTTTTTTTTCATGACAAAAATGAGCTTAAGTCTTGTGGGCTTTTTTTGGTATTTTTTTTTTTTTTTGAAAATGATCAGTACCGCTCACTGGATGGGAGAGAAGGAGATTAAATCCAACTTGCTTTCATCCATGGATGCTTTCATCTCTTTTTCAAACACAGGAAATGATTACCACAGCTATAAGCTGCCATACATAGGAGCAGAAAAGGATAAGGGAATATTGAAAATTCTGTAGCCAACAGTAGGACACAATATATATAGGTCCCCGGCCCCCACTGAGTGACATGTGCTTCACTTTTCCATGCAGCCAGTGTCAAGAGTATCACATTTCAAAGGGAGCCCGTCCCTTGAGGTGTGACGATAGGGACCGGGAATACACAAATCCCATCTCTCTTTTGACTTGGAGCATGTTTAATAGATGATTAAGCTGAGAATAGTATTTACAAAGTCTAATAGCCGATGGTGGCAGAGAAACACCACTTCACGTCTTCAGCAGAGCCGCCATTCATCAAGGGCGTCTCACAACGTGTTAGCGAGTGGGAAGAAGTCTTAGGATCGGATTGGGTTCTGTCAAGGATGCCATCGTTGTTTGACAGATAGGTGTTAAGGGAGCAGACAAATGCATTTCTGTGGGGAAGTTACCCAGTAATCAGAGAAATAGATATGACCTTTAATTGTGGAGACAGAGGAATACCAACTGGGTCTTTTTATCACACACACCACACACACACCACTAACTTACTTCCCACCTCATTTTCTTACCTATGTCTCCTTTCCCAGAGAGTGTGAACTGCGCATGGGTGTGTCAGTTATCTCTTGCCATAATGATAGTGTGCAATGGAACCACAAAACCCTCAGCAGCCCTTGACAAGAAGCGTTTGGTGGCTGTGAGTCTGAGGTCAGCTCTAGGGAGATCAGGTGGCTCTCTTGGATCAGACTCATCACTTTAGGAATGGGGTCTTACACGCTTCCACTGGGACAGAAAAGGCAACATGCTTCTTCTCTTTGTGTCCCTCATCCTCCACAACCTAGTCTGAGCATCTTCTTGACCAAGGGGATGTAGAGTTGAAACATTAAACCACTGGCTCCCAAGCTCGAACCTGACAGTTCTACATCAATGAAAGCAGGAGAGTTAATGGAAGTATTGGTTTTTTTGTGTGTGTTGTGAATTCCAAAGTCACATGCTAAAGGACCCAGTGCAGGGTGGGGGTGGATGCACAGTTTTCAACCGTTTTTGTTAATTGTATATTTGCTAGGGAATGACCTTAGAATAAAGGATGGCTGGGCACGGTGCATTTGCAGTTCGGCTTCCTTCTTCATGACCTTGAGTTACACGTGCACAAAATGAAATTGTGTCCGGATGAGAAAGAAGGAAGAAATGTGCACTTTCCTCACATTTAGAATTAAGGGACAAAGTTCAGTTTCAGGCCACTGGAGAGTCCAATCCTTTCCTGCAGACTTCTGCCTTTTTTGCTCCCGTGGAGGTGTGAAGACAGAGGCACGGAGACAGACGGGGGAAGGGGAGCCCTAATTGAGAAATATAAGAGGAAGTGACTGTAAGATGGGGACCGTGTGTGCCAATAGAGACAACGTGGGATATTCAGCTTGAATCCGGAGGTCTTATCGCATCCTAATTCTGTCAGGGATGGCGGAAGAGCGGAAAAGAAGAAAGACGTCCTTCAATGGATCAATAAGGTGATCACTACACAAAGTCCGTGACCCAAGGTTATTTGGGTATTTCATATTTTGACTCATTTACATTTCATGAGGCCCAAACAGTTCTTCTTAGTATTCAATTTTTTTCTCCATTGATTTTAATTAAGCTCAGCATAGGCTAGCAACCCTGAAGAACGAGGAGCGTGTTTTCTATCAAAAAGCTATCTCGCTTCGGAGGCAGGGATTCTGGGGCTCGCCCACATCTCATTCAAAATGTTTTTGCTTCCGTCGTGTGGCGGCATGATTCTTAGAATGTGAAATAAAGACACATTCAGCTGCTACACTATAAATATTTTCCACTCCGTAACTGTAAAAATTACCATATTATTCCTGATTTAGACACGTCGTATGGAATCTGGGATCAGTGGTAAGTGTTGCATGCACTGGGACTCTTTGTAGGGAGTGGTGCTGGATGAGTTCAGGATGGGACATGCTTGCGCACCCCTGTTTAGATGTCTAGTCACGTAGCTCTCCTCCTGTACCCCATTGTTTTCTCCTCATCTTAAGATTCCAGTTCTGGATCTCTGAGTAGAGCTTGAGCAAGGATCAGATGACTCATTCATTGTTTGGGGAACCTAATCCATTTATTATACTATTTGCTAAGTAATTGATGCTGTAATCTATCTGTCATAAACACACATACACACATTATATATATATGTGTGTGTGTGTGTGTGTGTGTAATTATACGTATATATAATAATGTGTGTGCATGTGTGTTTTGTGGATACAGGGTCTCATGCAGCCTTGGCTGACCTCAAGCTCACAGTGAACCTCTTTTTCGTCAGCTTCTAGAAAGCTGAGGTTACAGTCGCACACCACCTCCAGGCTGTTGTCCTAGCTCTATGATGAAGAATTTCAAGGTAAAAAAAATATCCCTGCAAAATTCTAAATTACCTCCAATGATGCCTTCGAAAGCACAGTGAGTTTTCTTGTTAAAGCAATGCCAGTGGGCAAATGAACTCTTGCAGAAGCAGAGAATCCTGTCTTTACACGGACTCTCTGCTCAAAAATCTTGCATTGTCTATTTCTTACTAACCATTGGCAGTAGGAAATGACACATGGGAGTCTAGGGAAAGCAGAAGCAGAAGATAGGGGATGGGCACATACTGCTAGCCAAGGCATGGAGGGGGATTCCTGGCATCCTGAGTAATTCTTCTCAACTCTGTGATTCTGATTTAAAAAAAAAGGAAAGGAAAGGAAGGAGGAAAGAAACAAGAATACAAGAAACTAACAAATAAAGCCAGACTCCTTCTTTGATTGCAAGCATGTTTATTTTTAATTGGGATGGATTCATTTTCTCTTGCCTTATAACAAAGTCCTCCCAAATATTCCTGCAAGCTTTGGGCCACAATTTCCCTAGCATATCTTCCAGGCAGGACACCACTGTAGAACAAAGCGCTTATGGATGGGTTGGAATTTATGTTTCTCATTTGATAGCATGAAGAGTACCTTTCTGTACCAAAGACACTGGAACATGGCGGAAGGCTCTGTGTAGGCACCAGCTTGAGTTCTCCAAGTTCAGTGAGCTGTGTAGGTGTTGTCTTCAGCAATGGGGTCTTGCTTTCAGGTTGTGAAGAACAACCTATAGTCTTGGCAGCAACCCGGGTTGCTCATCAGTTCCCATAAGACCCCTTTGGCCAACAACTAAATTAGTTATAAGTTATTCCTGGTGCCAGTAACTTCATTTGGTAGCAAGAAAAGTCTTGTTGGGGCTCTATCTTCCCCAATATTTGGTGACTGGCAGTCATTTAAATCATGTATGTATATATTTTAGGAACCTTCTGCTGTTTGAGGCTTCCATGCTCTCCCTCAAATGGCCCTTATTACATTTATCTGTCTCTCCCTGTCTCCATCTTCCTCCTCCTGTCTGCTTGCTCCTCCTATCCCAGTGTCTGCCCACATCCATTCATAAGGGTCATCATCTGACCATGTATTGGGTCTGGAGACTGAGTGCAAATGAACCAGATGTATCTAGCTCAAGGCCCTTCGCAGGCTGCAGTCAAACTGGCATGGGCAGCAAGCAAGTAGAATGGGCATCTAGGGTGGCAGAGGGAAAGAGGGAAGAGACAGTTTGTTCTACATCTGAGTCGGGGATCACGGGTCCTTTCCTACATATGCCAATGACCATGAGACACTAAGGCTTCCGACATCCTAAGGAAAAGAGTTTCAAATCAGACAATCTTGCCCAGAGTCAAAGGCAATAGACAACATTGGACTCCTGGGTGCATATTACATATAACAAAGAAAAACATTAAGAAAATAATTTGTGATCTCATTGCCCAGAGACAGTTACTATTAAAATTTTAGTCTTTGCTTGCATTTAGTTTTCAAAGTATTTTTTATTTTTCCTTACAAAAATCAGTTCATAATATGTGTCTGTAACCCTTTATTTAAGAATAATATATAGCTCACAAAATTCATGTTTCCGTAACCCCTTACTTCAGACTGTATGTATGAAAAGGAAGCTTTTTATTTACCTAATGTAGCTTTAATTTAAAAAAAAAACACTAGTCTACAAATAACCTATGATCTTAGTTCCTGGACATCACTGCTTTTGGCCTTTTATAGTACTTAGATCTTTTGGTTATTTATTTGTCTGTAAATACACAGAGAAGCATATGTGATATCTGTGTTCATGCCCTTTGGTGACCCAAGTCTTCACATTGCAAGCCCATTGTATGCATTTTACCAAGTGGAATATCCAGTCTCTGTAAGAAACAACCTAGCTACTTTTAATATCAAGAAACTATTGGCATTTTTTTTACCTTTGCCAGCACTAGATTTTGTAGTATAACATCAAGTTTATGCATTCATTAATGATCATATTAAATATACAAATAGAATTTTTCAAAACCAATGCTATTGTTTCAAAAAAGGTGGTTTAGATAGTGTAACCTCAGCCTCAATACAATAAGAACTAAGAAGTTAAAATGCAGAAACAAACATAATTCTTCACCTGGAAGTATAGAACTGACATTTTTGTTTCTGCAAAATCATAGTTTAGTGTGACACTTGCTTAGCTTTGTGGTTGATAACAGGGAAGAAGGTGGGAAGTATACAGTGGATGTAGTTGGATATTTACTACTTAAATGGGCATGCTGCAAAAAATTAAGGCATAGTATTTATGTGAAAATTTCTCTTTATGAGCTAGGAATTAAATACTAATCTGTTTTTAGTATTACTATTATGCCTGCTTTAAATTCTGACTCTCCCTGGATGCAGAATGCCTCTACTATCATTTCCAGCAATAGTTTACATGTTTTTAAACTTCATGCATATGTGTGTTTTGACTCCATGTATGTCTGTGTACCATGTGCATGCAGTGATCATGGAAGTCAGAAGGCTGTATTAGATTCCTTGGGTTACACATTGCTTTTATATGCCACGTGGGTGTTGGGAGTTGAACCTGTGTCCTCTGGAAGAGCAGCCAATGTTGTTCTTAATCACTGAGGCACCTCTTTCTTCCCAGCAGTATCTTAACCCATAGCTATATATTTTTATCTCAAATGATCTCTCAGCTTTGGTAAAGTTTTCTGACTGGCCACAATAATACAATCCTATTCTAACTGTGACCAAGTAGTATAATATCGTTTAATAACAGTACAAGAATATTCGTAAGCATATATTGGATACTATGATTTCATGTGAGGGCCTCAACTCAATAAAGCACGTACTATGAAAAAAAGATAGATTGTGTGTCTTCCTACTACGCGTATGAAGTATTTTAAACATTATTACAGCCTATTAAAACATTACATTGTGTTAAGTCATATGAGAAAATACACAGCAGGTGGGATGGTCCTCAAAACAATTCCCATGAGCTTTATTCATGATTTGACCCCAAAGTCTGCCCGAGGCAGGCAGGTGGGTGACCCCACTGGCTTAGGGACTTGAGAGGAAATTCTGTCAGCTTTCACTGAATATTTGGAGTCACCTGGAGAGTTTTAGTTTCACTAAACCTTTACTGAAACTTCTGGATCTAATCTGAAAGTTCTCTTCTCATTGTCTGAGCTGGACTGACAGGGACAGGAAGGTAGTCTCTCACTCCAGTTTGACATAGGTTGGGTGGTGTTAATCTCCAGCTTTATTCTCCTTAGCAGCTATGCTGGTCTCAGTGACACAGTTTCTCTCACCTGTCTGCTAGGAAGTGTGTCTCAAATGCTTGTTCAAACAATCAGCTCCGTGGGACTCTCTTCTCATTTCATGAATCAGAGTGTTCAGCAATGGGACAATGAACCCAAGTGCCAGCTCAGCTCTTGTCACCAGCTTGTGATGTGTAGGAAGCAGGCATTTCTTACACTTTTCTGAAGAGTGGTTGCTTATATACTTCCATGGTGTTCAAACCCTGTCCGTCTGCCTTCCTCTGTTACCGTGGAAGCCATGTCAGACTGATCATGTTCCCACAAACAGATTACAGTGCACCCTGAATAATCTCAGAGTTAGACATTTTGTCAACAGCACGAGACAGCGAATGTTTACAGCTGTGGCACGAGGTTATTTTGGAGTACATGCTGGGCTGTAGAGATTATTCATGGGCAGCAGAATCTGCAAAATGAGCATGGCTTTGCCTCCCAGCTTTCATAGAATATTTTTTATTTATTCCCTGTGAAATAGTCTCTTAACTTCGTTTCCACTCAGGCAGGTGGAGACTTTTGGTATCATCTTAATGATTTAAAGAACCTCATTTACAATAATGATTAAAATAAGCTTAGATTTTTCTGGAGTTATTTGAAGATTTTTTTCTTTTGTTTCTGGTTTTTATTTGTTTGTTTGTTTGCTTTATTTTTTAATTGAGACAGGGTTTCTCTGTGTAACAGTTCTGGGTGTCCTGGAAATAGCTCTTTAGACCAGGCTGGCCTGTAACTCACAGAGATCTGTCTGCCTCTGCCTCCCGAGTAATGGGATTAAAGGCGTGTGCTACCACCACCTGGCTTTTGTTTATTTTATTTTTAATTGATTTTTAATTACAGCAGTTCATTTGGTATTTTTCTTGCTCAAGGAAACTGAAGAGCTAGAGACCCTCTACACCTAGCTGATGGATGATCTGACGAAAACTGAAACCGCCTTTGGGATTCGCTCTTACTGCCCAGCCGTTCAACAGGCAAGCTTAGTCTAGATTTTGCTGTGCTCTTCACTCAGAGTTTGACCACCTTGGCAGCCATTTGCTCTTCTCTGTTCTCGTGTATCAGTTATCGTCACTATGCTTGTGCGACAACCCTGACTTAGCTGACCAAATCACCAGCGCAGGTTTCCATTTGCAGGTGAAATATGTTGGGGTAGCTAGAGAGTGAAGAGGCTTTGGAGCACTGCTGAGCTGGAGAATGGTTTGACCCCGCTGGACTACATTTCAGAGATTCTTTTGGAAACTTTCCAGAATGAGGTGGAAATTTACAAATAAGGGAAATGCTTCTCGTTTTGCTAATCATTTTAAACAAGCACTTTATGGACGCTCAAACAGCTAGTGGGAATCAGCTTGCTTCCGGAGCTGGCGGACACATTCATTCTGAGGAGGATGAGTGATCATTTCAGTTGCCGGATTGTGAGGAGAAGAGAAAGAAATAGTTTGGCACGCCCAGAGACAAACATAGACTTGAGGAGATCATTTTTCTTTCTCGGACTTTCCTTTGTTATTTTGCAATAAGATATGGACCGCTTCTTTCGTTTTGTCCCATCGGTTTAGTAACAGCTGCAGGGTGGTCCTAAGACAGTGCGTGAAATCGTGAGAAAAGATTCTAATCAGAATTCCGCAAAGTACC
This sequence comes from Arvicola amphibius, assembly GCF_903992535.2. NCBI lineage: Eukaryota > Metazoa > Chordata > Mammalia > Rodentia > Cricetidae > Arvicola > Arvicola amphibius. The sequence continues at coordinate 96,302,349 of NC_052055.2, forward strand.
TACTTTCCGGGCTTCACCGTTTGTATTTACAGGCTGGCTCTGGGACAGCAGTCAGGGTTTAGTTGGAGTGCTTATCCTCAGCGCTCTTTAGCTTGGAGACTCATGGATGCCAGTTTCCGTTTGCCACGTGAAATACACCAGAACAGGGAACATCTTTGTCCGGGCCTCTAAAGCTCTCATCTTATGTGCACAGCTCCGCTGGTTCCATTCCTGGAGTCTGTGATTAAGGGTCAGCTGCCTAGTGAGGGCTGACGTTCTCGGCACACATTGGTGTCACTACGTCTCACAATCTCTTCCTTTCCTGCGCGTCCCGCAGGACCATTCCGAGCTGAGTAGTTGTAGTTGCCTCGGGTGGACTTCTCATCCACACCGTCAACATTCACAGGGTGTTCTTCAATACTCCACCTTCATTAGCTAACAAAGCAGTAACTACTAGATGGTGAATCCATGCACAGGTGTGTGAATGAATTCCTCCCTCCACTTGGGCGTTGTTTCTCTCTTTCTGAGAAGGCAGAAACAAAACTCTTACGTTTAGACCCTTTGCAAGTACATCAAGTACGTTTTCTTTTTTTGATAATCATATCATTTTCTACTTCCCTTTCCTCCCTCCACACCCTCCCATCTGCCTTTCCTTTCTCTCTTTCAAATTGATGGGCTCTGTGCTCATTAGTGGCTATTATATGTACATATGCATATATATGTATATATATACATATATATATGTAACCTTCTGAGCCTCTATGATGTTACTTTCATGCATGTTTCCAGCGATGAACATTTGGTATCGGGTAACCAGTGGTGTGCTCTTTCCTGAAGATGATTGCGTCTCCCACTCTCGGCACTCCTTCCTTACTGGAGCTCCTTGTGTAGGGCTGAGGCCTCCTCAGCTCTCTCCTGTTCGCTTCACCCATTGCTGTCCTTGTTCAGCTCATGTTTAGGCGGTCATGTTGATGAGACTCTGTGGGTGTAGCTTCTGACATTTCTAAGATGCACAATGTCACCACCAGCTCCTTCTGCCCCCTCTTCTGGCAGGACTGTATCTTGGCAATGTTTAACGGGTGATGCCCATTTATTGGGTGATGGACAAGCCTCTGCCACCTTTGTGGACAGACAAGAAGGAAGACTGGAGGGAAGATGATGTGGGGGAGCAGAATGATTCCAGAATAGATGCAGAAAGAGTAAAAGCATTCCATCCTCACCTAGCGGAGGGAAATCTGTTTTGAAAGAATGTAATTTAAATTTCTCTAGGTAATTCTCTGTTCAGAAACCCCAGACACTTACTTGAAAAGGTGCTGGTGCAAGCTGTGACCTTACTTTCCATAATCGTTTGATCTTAACTGACTCAAAGTATTCACACGCATACTCTCCATTCATGGCACAAGCACCTGCTCATTAAGGAAATCATTGCCCTCTTGCCAGAGCATCGTCTTCTACCTGATGAGTACAGGATCTGCTCCCATGCACCAGACTAGCAGCCTTGTTTTGGTGGGATCTGTAGGGGATAACATCATGAGAGCTGACAGTGAGCACTGGCTGCACTTTTTGTTTTTCTCAGAGCATTTAAACTGTAACAATGGTATCTAGCCCCGAAGCACACAAACCTCCCTTAGCTGGCGAAATTTGGCCTTCATACTCTGGGTCTGGAACTCTCTTGTTTTAATTTCTCTATACGTAGGCATTTTACCCCTATGTTTGGATTTGGTTATGTTTGGATTTGGTTAAAGGAAACCAAACAAAACTCTTTAACTCATTAATTGCAAAGAGACTTCCTAGTAAAATGCCTCCTCCTTAAGGTGTAATATTCAAAGTCAGTATGCGGGTATAGCTTCAGTTTTGCTCAGTGTATTTCTACGTGGGTTATCAACAACCTAGGGCTCAAATACACTACACCAGCTCTTGATGCTGAGCCGTACTCTAGCCATCACCTCCCCCCCCCACCACCACCCTGCTCCGCTTAACATTTTTCTATTTTGAGGCAGGATGTGTATTACTCATGGACTCCTAAAACTCATTCTGTGGCCCAGGCATGCCTTGATGTGTGTGTGTGTGTGATTTTTCTGTCTCATGTTCACAAGAAGCTGATGCTTAACCCTTACTGTATTTTCTCACTCTCTTTTTTTTGATGTTTTTACTGCTTTGGGTTTCATTAGAGAGCACTTATCCAAAACACTGGAGACAAAGAATTGCTTTGGATTGTGGAGTTCTTCAGACTGTTGGACTATTGCGCCTGCATAACAAGGTATGTTAGGGATGAGACCGCAGTCTAAGTGTGAAGTGTATTTTTGCTTCATAGACACCTCATACGCATAGTTCAAAGGTAATGTTGTGGCCCCCACAGCCCTTGCTCATAAGAAGATTGCAATAAGGAAGACGATGATAAACAAAAGTCCTTTAGTAACAAGTGTTCACACAGAGGGAAGCCAGGAGCTAGTAACTCTTCCAGTCTGCCTTGGCATCCTAATGAGAGGGGCTCATTATTTTAAGGGAAGGTCCTTTTTCTGTAGCCATGCAGGAAGCGTGCTTCCCCTGGCCCTTTCTTTCAAGCCTTCAGAGATCCATATATTCAATTTCTTGCCACTGACGGATTTTGAAAATTGCCCTCTCCACTCCATGGGCTTTAGCCGCAAAGTCAGCAGTGACTCCGCAGAGCCTCGCACACCGGGGCTTTAAGGCCAAGGGTAGGGGCTGAATTTTTTTTCTGGAGTAAGCAGAATGTTAATGCCCTGGTAGCAGATGGCCAGAGGAAATGAAAATATATACCTGAGCTCACAAGTGTCTGGGGGTGGGGGTGGGGGGTCCCCGGTCTGGCGTTGTCTTGAGCCCTAGAGGGGTCATCGGCACTAATGACCGCGATCATACCCAAATTATTCAATGTCAATTTATTTACTTACTCCCGCCATCAAAAAGACAATGCATCTCCTGCGGGCGAGAGGCAATTCCGTTCCTATAAAGGTTGGGGTGCTCCATGTACATTCTGAGCCACGCACGCCGGGTGCAGAGAAGTCGACTACCACAGCTATTTAATCAGGAGTGTTTGTTGATTTGAGCAGAGGCCCTATGCTGCGAAATGAAAACAGAAAACCAAATTTTCTTGAGCAATCTTGCTGTTCCTGCTTCAGGTGCGAGGCCATTTCACTAAAGCAGCTCAGACGAGAATGTCATTAGTTCTTAAGCCCCAGGTGAATTTGCCACTGTTCCACATGATTAAGCCAGATAATTGTGTGTTGATAGCGAATGTGGTTGGTGAAATACAATTTCTAGGACCTTCCTAAACAAACACAATGTAGGAGTGAGTCAGAGCGCTGTCATTTCAGTCCTTTGTCACAGGTTTTTGCACAGGCAGACATCTCTGGTGAGGGCTAGCAACGAATTCTGGGGCGACCACCATCCTTGGGCTCTTAAAGGTGACCCGACTGGAAAAAGCCAATCACATACTGTGTGCATTTGCTTAGGACGACGGGGAGAGGACACCTCATTAAAGCGCCAATACACAAAGCCATCTCTTGCTTTTATCTTATTCCGGACCGTGAATGTAAATGATTACTTTCAGTTTGTTTTCAAAAGCATTTGTGGCTTCAGCGCTCTTTCCTGAAAGACCGATGCCTCCTATGATAACAACAACAGCATATGCCAGTGGCAAAATATAGTCAACTTTCGGGGCCAAGTTTCAGAAGCAGCCAGTGTGTTTGCATGTGCGATATTCTTTTTTTACATGTGAGCTTCCGCAGATGCAAAAAAAAAAATATGTATTTGTATGCACAGATCAGGTGTCTGGATCCTGAATAGATAGTGATCATAGCTCCTGTACTTAAATAGGAGGCGTTTACCATCAGCACTGAGAGGCTCTGGGTTAGAACTCAGTGCGGCAGAACACTTGCCTAGATGTGTGGGGCTCTGGGTTCAACCCCAGCTCCAAAGAAAGTGCAGCACAGACAGATCTGGTAATGCAAAGATGTGAGCCTTTTAATTGGTTGTTATTGGGTGTGGGACCTCAGGCAGATTTTCATTTTGGGTTTTAGAGTAAAACTGATTCAACTGTTTGGAAGCTAAATCAGCTTTTTTTTCTTCTTCTCTCAGTGTGCCTATTATTTTATTTCCCTAGTTCCTAAGGAAATTTAAAATAACAATGTTCCATATTCTGATACCATTTTGTCGATCTGGGAGATAGGGAAACAGTAGCTTTTTAAAATAAGTACAAGAAAGCATGCATGCCCATCCGAAGTCTGCACAGACGAGGGGCGAGGGCTGGCTACCATGTGGATGCTTTTAGTACCAATAAGAATATCCACAGACACCCAAGGCAGGCTGTCCCTGTCATATCATGTCCCTATGGCTCTTTAGCTACAGGGAGGAGGATCATTGCCTATGGGTGGTACAGTGTATGGTAGTAATTCAGCTCTTGATGAGCAGAACCATTTGGATTATGATCCTGGCCATCGATTTGAAGGACACCTGATGTGGCCACCTCGGTTCCTTTGTCCTGGTTCCGTGGTTAGTGGAAGAGCTCTTCAGCATTGAGAGGCTCCCTACATGACTGCTTCCTTCTGGCTCATGTCTTGGCCCCTTTACTTTTCCAGACTTTGCATGTAAAACTCGTTTTTATTCGCATTCCCTTTACCAATGGAATTGTGTCAGATATTTTCGGGTGAAGCTATAGGTCGAAAACAACCCATCATCCACACTCCTAATTTGCCCTCAAGAAGACAGCTTTAGTAACAACAGAGCTGGTGCTGTCTTTCTTGTCCTCGTTATTAGCAGTAGTCCCAGTGGATGAAGCTGCTGGGATCATAATGGGAGAAGAAGAATGGATGAAAGATGCTGCCTGGCTTGTAGAATGCCCTCCCCCCACCAAGAAACAATGGTGCATGGGCCAAAGACACAGCTGTATGCTACTCTCTGCAGTCACCCAAAGAGTTAGTTCTTATAGCTAGAGATTGCTCCTCAAGTGGAGCTGGGATTCTTGGCTTCGCTGAAGGAAAAAAAATTGAGAACAAGGCAGTATGAAGCGGACCTGGAGTTTTGTGAGAGGTTTAATTGTAGATTCAAGTGTGAAGGCTGATGGGAAGGGACACTCTCAGGAAAGTACCCCAAAGTATAGGTATGGGCTTCTCAAGGGAGGCACGTTCAATGCCTTAACAACCACAATGTATGGCTTTGGGAGCATCTGAGGTTAAGTTTCAAAGGACACTAGGAAATGTTTTGGGTAGGAAGTGGTGTTAATAAGATCATAGGTTCCTAAATAACTTGGGGATTATAAACTGATAATGTAAAATCATGAGTTATAGGAGGTTAAGGCATGTCTTTTACTATAAAAACCAGGACAAAGACCTTACTTGGTTATATACACTTTGCCTCTCAACCTTAATATTTGCCTCTCAACCTTAATATTTGTATTTGAAATATCTGTGTAAAAGAAGCATTTCTATGTAAAATACCTTCACAGAAAATTTTGCTAATTGCTCTAGATTTGTTGACTCTTAGCTGACAAAAGGCAGAATCTGGAGCAGGCTCCTTTCGTTCATGTGTCCCCTTAATTTTTTTTTTCTGTTTTCTATCCTATCCTACCCCTTCCTTCATGAAGGCAATGAGCAATAAACCTCTTAACCTCTTTCTGGGAAACGTATTGACATTGTTTTCAGACACGTGAGCTTATATAATCAGTCATTGAGAAATCCTCATCCTGGCAAAAGGGCAAGCGTTGGCCTCAGCCACAACTTCCAGCTTAAACAGTCAATGGACCACTCACGTGATGAACACGTTCCTTCTTTTTCTCATTTGCAAATCAGAGCATTTGCGTTCCATTACTGCCTTTTTGTTTATGGACTCTAGATTCCCATGGTTCTTTAAGTGAAGCGGAGGACTATTAAGCCTTGGTAGAGGTCAGCTAATGGATGGGCAAACAACAGAAACATGGAGCATGACTCCTGTAGGCTAAAGAGACAGGATACAGGGACAAGACATCTGCTGCGTATGTATGCTCCCTGGAAGAGCAGATGCTGCAAGCATTCGCAGCCTAATGCCCCCTGAATGATTCTCCCAGGAAGGTGATGAGTAAGCCAAACTCCTTGATAAATGCATTTCCTCCAAAGGCCCACTTGTCCATCAGGACAAGGCTCAGAGGTGAAAACATTATCATCTTGGTGAAGTGTGGACTGGCCTGGTCTTACCAGAAGGTAGCTTGGACACCTTAACCACAAACATTTCCCTGAAGACCATTGTGCCATACAGATAAAGCTTCATGAGAACAGATGAAGTCTAAACTGGAAGCTTTACCTTTGAAATTGTAGTGACTGGGAAACAAGGTGTTAGACCCAGGACACTGTCTAATCTGATGTTTTTACCTCCCCATCATCATCTCCTTCCTTTTTATTTTTCCTTGAAGCAGTAAGTATAAAGTGTTATTTTTCTTGTAGCTTGAAATACGAGGATAGATACAGAGGGCAAGCAGCACCAAGGCTGATGCTCGTGTCTACGTGCTTTGTTCAGAATCACATACACTTCGAAATACTCATTCGGGAAACAAGGATTCCCGGCTCCTTTCATTCTCACATTCCAGAAACAGCTGAGGCGTGGGCTGTGTGGGTCTCTGGGAGCAGGTGGAACTGGCCAGGTGATTCCATTCAGTCTTGAGAACGCCCTTCTGAAGCGATTGTGAGAGGCCTGTGTAGACTTGTCCATCGCTGCCTGTACACGTCAGATGGGGATGGAGGAGAAATGCATCCCATCCAGGGACTGGACAAAGCCGTGGCTGCAGCCGAGTCACCGATTCAGGACCTTGCGTGTTTCTGTCCAGGAACAGTAGCCCGTGTTCAGTGCAGAAGGGAGAAGGTGGTACTCGTTCCTAATGGAAGCTGGCAGAAGATAAGACAGAGTACTGTGTTTATCCATAGGGTGCTTGGGGCTACTACCACATGGTTTTCATGGAGACAAATGGCGGGGATGTTGGTGCAGACACCTTCTCTTTATAGAACGAGGCTCTGGCCTTTCTCTGCTTCTTTGCCCCTTACGGTATTATCCATGTCTGCCTATTAATGACACACAACCAGGCCATTTGAAATTTGATGAAATAGTTGTATTATTTTTCCAAAAGAATATTCAGGGGCCTCTAAAAGAGAAGCTTGGCAAGTGAGCCTGAAGCCCAGTCACTTAGAATGATGGGATTTCACCCAGCAGAGGACTTCAGTGAGTGTCCCTCTTTCAAGTCTCTCGATGTAATTTTTGTGACTCAGAAATACTTTCCTTTGTTAAGTGGTTGCTGCAAGAGGAAGGAAATGCTGATGGCAGGCAGCATTTTAAGATGAACCGCCGTGGCCCTTAGCATGTTACAAGTAATCATAAATTTCAGTTGACAGCTCGTTCCTTGATTCCTTTCTAATTAGAGATTTAATAATATATATTTCTTGAAGGAGAAAGTGCTCTGGGCTCTTCTATGCCAGGGACTTTGGTACAGAGAAGCAACTGAGGCCAGTGTCAAACATCTGATGGATTCACTGTGTAAGAGGGTGGAAGAAGAGGTCCGGGGCATCATGCTATTAAATTTAGGGGAAGCCAGAATGTGCCTTCACACTTTTAAATAATTGTGTCCAAATAGCCTTGCGTGCTTCTTAAACAGCTAAATCTTTTTAATGTGTCTCAAAAAAGGTTTCAAATGGATCTAAATGGGTTTGATGAATGTGGACGCGCGCTCTCTCTCTCTCTACTTGTAATGTTTCAGAAATAAAGCACTTAATTTGATTTGTACAGAGTTGCAAATCACTAGTAAATTGGATGCTTGTATTTGAAAAGAATTTGGTTTTACTTGACCCTCTCAAATCAGTGAATTTTAATTTTAAATAGACTCTGAGAGTTTTGAGTCATTAGACTCTATACTGCCTTTATTTTATTATTTTGAGGACATGTATCAGAAATTGAATTTTTGGCTAGTAAACTGCTATTTCATTTGTGATAAAGATTTTTCTTATGTGCTTATCTCAGGAGTGTCTCATGCTGTTAATTTATTATGCCAAAAAGCTTTGTTTTTCTGTTTTGGTTATTATTATTATTATTATTTTATTATTATTATTATTATAAATCCAGCATCATCTCTGAGTAGCCTGTATCCGTAACTTCATTATTCGCTATTCAATACGACTAAACCACCATGTTTCAAACATTCCTTGGACAATCTCTTCATGACTTTGTTCAAATGAACATCAAAAACTGTTTAGTAGATACTTGGATAATGCTGCAGCTTGCTAAAGGTTTGAGCATGCTCCTCCTAGGTTCTTCTCAAGAGGAGCATTTACCATGGGGAAACTGTGACTGTTCAAATACTTTTATGTAATTGCAACTTGTGAAACAGAGAGGCAGAGAGAGAAGAGCAGGAGAAGGAGCAGCAGGAAGAGGAGGACCAGCAGCAGAGGGGAGAGAAAGGATGAAGCTTTTGTGTATATGTAGGGCAGTCAGTGGAGACCGCAACGGGATGATCCCTAGTTTGCATGTGTAAACTGTAACCCAACAGTGGTATCCATAGGTCTGCCCCAGTATGTTTCAACACCAAGATTTCAAAGGATAAAGACCATCTGCAAGTCATCTAATTATCTATAACAACAAAGCCGAGTAATGCACACACTGGCCAGAATTCAGGCATTAAACAATGACTATGACAAGCCCGGTATGAAGTACCCAGTGCAGATTTCTAGACATTGGAACAAATTAGGAAACCCGGAGAAAACGAAGACACTATAAATAAATATATAAATGGCAGCGTTGACAAAATTAGGAAAAGTTTCAATATGCAAAGGAAAACCATGCACATGATAGAGTGTCAAGAGTCAAGGTTCCCTTGAGGACTGAAGTTCATCAGATGAAAAATTTCAGACTTATCCAGTTGCGTTTACACAGTCAATGGCTTGGTAGCCCCGCCAGCAAAAACTTAGTTCTTTCTCTGTGTCTATCTCTGTCTCCTTCTTGTGCGTGTGCAAGTGTGTGTGTGTGTGTGTGTGTGTGTCCTTTTTCACTATTATAAGATTTCTACAGCACAGCATCAGCAGCATATTGGTTTCAATATAAACCATGAATATAAAAAGACATATATTAAATGTCAGAACAGCTACAGTGGGGAGAGTGGGGAGAAATGAGATATGCTTTAACAAGCGGTCAAAGCAGGAAAAGTGGGATGGATGATAGCAGAGACCTGAGGCTTTCAGATAGCTGCCCGTGCAAGTCTGTGTTCAAAGCTGGAAGATTCTGAAGCCTGATATCCATGAGCAGCAGAAAAAATTATGCAAGTGAGAGAATAAGATCTGGATCAATAGATTAGTCATTGTCAAAGTAAAGACAAGAAACTAATGCGGAATAGAATATTTGTTCAACTATGTAAAAATATCCTGCATTTGTTTATGATGCATTTATTTAACTAGGTAAAGAGTACTGGTTTTGTTTATGCTATATTCGTTTAACTATGTAAAGATGTGATGTTGTTTTACCTTGCCTGCGGAAGCCACCTGGTCTAAAAAAAAAGCTATATGACCAACCGCTAGGTGGAGGAGGGATAGGAAGGGCTGGTAGGCAGAGAGAAGAGAATCAGCCTGGGGGGGGGGAGGAGGCAGGGGTCAGCCAGCAGTGGGAGGAAGCAGGATGGACAGAATATAGATGAGATCAATGAGTTTATCTCAGGGAAGCACATAAATTAATAGAAATGGGTTAATTTAAGTTTGAAAAAAGCTAGCTAGAAACAAGCCTAAGCTAATGCTGAGCATTCATAATTAATATTATGTCTCTGTGTCATGATTTGGGGCTGGCAGTCCAAGAAAGCCCGCTACAAGTAATCTTGAAGGCAATTCCACAGAAGACAATCCCAACAAAGAAGGAGAGGATACGGGGGCTAAGTACTGAAAAGATCTTCAGTACAAAGGATCTATGATTTATGTAATCATTGATAAGTACGTTCATATAGTATACCCATGATGAAGTTATAACTATATGTTGATCTGTATCTACATCTATAATTGTCTAAACATTCATATATCTATATAATACACATTATATGAAGCCTCACGAGGAAACAAAATAGAATGGGAAATGATTCAAGAAATGGCATAACGTATTTCTAATATAATTAAAGTGATAAACTCGGAGCTCTAATAAACTCAAATGTAGCACGAATAATAAAAACCCAGAAACAGATATTGGGGTTCAAGCTGAAGATCAGAGAAGCCAAGCAGCCAAACCACTAGAGAGTTCTTACCTCTACCAAAGCTCAGACAAAGGGGGCGCTCTTGTCCCCAGAGTGACTGCAGACTGCACTGCTCTCCACCAAAACCCAAACTGCACTGAGTTCTTGTCTCCTCCTGCCTTATGTATCTCTCTTCACCCAGCCTTATCATTCCTGTCTCAACGTCCTAGAGTTGGGATTAAAGGCCTGTGACTCCCGAGTGATGGGAGCACCTTTGTGTGAGTTCTGTTTCTCTTTTAGACAGATTCAATCTCCTGTCGCCCAGGGCAGCCTTGAGTCCTGGGATCAAAGGTGTGAGCCACCAATCCCTGGCCTCTAGTAGTTTAGCTCTGCACTCTGATCTTCAGGCAAGCTTTATTTACTAAAACACAAACAAAATATCGCTACCCTCAACAAACTCAAGTAAGATAAGCACCAAGGATCATGGTACAAAACCAAACCAAACCCCAGAAACAACATAAGAAATTGAAAAGCACTTGAGAACTCTTCCGGGGGTAGGGAATCACATACTGTGTGTGAGTTCCACAGAAAACAATTGGGATTCCGTTCTTCCTAGAAACTGTATAAACCCAAGTTCCACGAGAAAGGGAAATGTTGAAAGAAATAAAACCTACAATGTGGAACTCTGTATCCCGTGAAAACGCCTTCAAACGACAAGGAAAGAAGAAATTTTCAAAAATATAAAACATAAGCAACGTGTCTTCAGTACTTGTATTCTTCCAGAATGGCTGAAGAAAGCTCTTTAAAGAAAAAAACAAGTACGTGAAACTTCACATTTAAACAAGAAATGGAAAGGAAGAAAGCTGGGAGAAGGAAAGTATGTTCCCACATACACTGTCTTATTTTATCTGCTCTAAGGCAAAAGGAATAACAATGGGTTATAAGGCGTCAACCGTATATGATTGCATATAACAACAAGAGCAGAAAAGTTGCACAGTGGGCCAATGGCACTACCCTGTTTTCCAGTTCCTGCAGTGTATGAGGAGTGGCATAGTGCTAATTTAAAGCAGACCTGGCAAAGGTAAGCATGCAATGCGGGGAAATGATTTACAACTATGAACAGGCGATCAAATAATGTCGTCAGTCTGCTGTTTGTGCCTCTGCTCTGTGAGCTTTGTTACAGCATCTGAGCTGACTAATGCATCCCTGAACACAAGCAGAGTGCGTGGAAGCCGTTAGTCTGCATGCAGTTGTTATCTTTCTCCCAGTGGACCTCTGTGGTGTGTACTAGTGACTGCCCCTCCTCCGTGCTTTAAGTTGGAATTATGTGGCTTTTCCTCTTACGGGACCTGATGGCTAAACAGGGTTTAGTTGACTTTTCTCTCCCCTCAGACTAAGTTTAAAGGGATTTGAGGAGTTTATCAAACCCAGACAACACACCTCATTACCCTCTTTCTTCAATTACTTTGTGTATTTGTGTGTGTTGTGCTTGTGTGTGTTGGTGCAAGAGTGTGCAGAGGCCAGAGGTGTCACACATTCTTCTATATCACTCCCTGTCTTATGTCTTTCAGGCAAGTCTCTCCTGGAAACTCTAACCCACTTCTTTGGCTAGAAAGCCAGCAAGGCCCAGGGATACCCCTGTCTCAACTCTCCACAAATCTGGAGTCTGAGGTTTGGGCAAGACCATTGCCTGACTTATATGGATGTAGGAGTCTGTAATCACGTCCTCATGGTTACCCAGCAAGCGTTCTTAAACAGGGCCATCTCTCCTCTTTTCAATCTTTTTTTTCTTTTTAACTTTTAATTTTCAGCAAAACGATTCACTACCCTTTGTTGCATATTCCCAGCCCCCCAAGCTGGATCAGAGCTCTGAGTTTCTTACCTATGCGCTAATAGAGTCCCTGCTGTTCCTGCCAGCCTCCCTTTGGCTCACTAAATTCAGCTACTCCAAGGCCCTAGCCCATCAACTGACTGGTGCAGTTTGCCAGTCTCTGATGAAAAGGCCAGCGGTGACTCAGGCTATGAATGAAGAACAAGCGTCCTTCTGCTGGAGAAAGCAGGTCTATGGCTGAGAAAATAAATTCTCTTTTGTCATTCTGGTCAAAGGCACAAATCTGCACGATAGTGTATTTTAGTTGCTTTTATTATTAAACTGTGAAAACCTTAAGTGCTGTGATTTGAGACTCTCCACACGTCTCCTCTCTGAGAATCGCTTCCTGATGACGAGAAGCAAATGTGTGTAGAAGAACATCATTATTTTCAGCCTGGCCTCTTTCTTGGGACAGTTCCCTCTTCGATAATGACCAAGCACTGAGTGAGAAAGCAAAGAGAGGGGAAGGGAAGGCATGTAGATTCTGACAGCGTTTCCCCTCGACTTTGCTGAAAATAGCAAGATCCCCCCCCCCCCCCAACATCCAGCTCCTGGAAGAGCCATTGACATGTGGTAAGTGTTCAATAAAGTCATTGCCTGGGGGAGGGATGTGTCACCAATGAACTGTCACAACTCATTGGAGCAGTTGGAAAGCTGTGACTCAGAATTAAACTATTCTTTTTAAGACAACTCACACGATAAAGAATGCTTGAATATTTTAAACCACTTCTTCCGGTAATTTTGACACAATGGGAATGAAAAATCTTTGTATTAAAAGTGCAATTGGAGCTGGATAAAGGAGAAAACAGCTGGACTTAGAGACCTAAGAGGGCCCACCTGATAAGGCAGTATGGGGGCCAGAGCTGAAAGTCTCTGGACTTCCTTGGTCATCTCTGATGCCCGCTCCTTGGGCTCCACAGCATGAACTCTTGTCCTACTCATCCCCTGGTGGCTTTTCACAGGTCTTAGCCTTGTTTCCCCTGGCTGGGCTAAAATACCATGACGAGAGCAGCTTTCATTTGGTTCATGATTCCAGGTTACAGTATATAATTGTTGGGAAGTCAATGCAGCATGAACTTGAAGCAGCTAGTCACATCCACAACCAAGAACCAAGAGAGAAAGGATGTATGGATATTTATTTCAGCTCTACGCTGTCTCCCCTGCCCAGGCACAGGGAATGGTCTCACCCACTGTAGGGAGCTGGATAGGAATGGGTATGAATAAAGTCCTGAGTGGGTGGGTCAATAACAGATGAAGTTCTGGATGAATGCATTTTTTTTTAAACATGGACACAGCTGTGTCAAGGACCAATGCCTCAGGTTCATGGGAATGGCAAAGCCATCACCCTGGGTTGAGGCTAAGAGTAGGACCAAGCCAACTTAGTGGTGCAAAAGTCGACAATGTTTGCAAGTATGAGTATTTATGAGCCATCATTGATCAGTGGGTGCAACACCTACTAATTGCTGCTTCCTCCTCCGGATGTGTACAGCCCGAGTCTGCTCCCACGCAGACAGCTCCTACAGAAACTTGCTGACCCCTTTCCTTGTGCTGCCCACAGGAAACATGCTGAGGTTCTGAGTCCTTGCTGTAGTTGGTGTCGCTCCACCGGAATGTACAACACACCCACCTGGTTCCAGTTTTCCTGCATACACATCTGTGTGCCTGTTCTTCCTTCATTCCCTCACCGCTCATTCAGGTTTCCAGAACCAAGCTTCAAGGGATGCGGGAACCTTCCATCGGAGAGTCTTTCCCCTTTAATCAATGCAATAAAATCCTGCAGAGACTTGCCTACAGGTCAACCTAATCTAGACAGAACCTCCTTAAGACTCCCTTCTCAGGTGAGTCTAGCTTGTGCAGAATTGACAATTAACCAAGCATCATGCTTCCTTTCCCTAATACCTTGAAACGTTAGATGGAATGGCAGGAGATAGGATTTCTTACTGAAAATGAACTCCTGGCATCTGTGTCAGATAAGAATTGCTCAAAATGTGGTCCCATGAGCAATCTACTTGGACAAAGGTGAGCATATCACTCCCACAGTTTTAGGGTCTGTAATTACTGGCCCTAAATTCCTTCTCCTCCAATAATCTGTTGATATGGTACTCTTAGGTCATAAATAATGACTTAAATTTGGACTATTTCTTCATAATCAACTCTGGTTTCCCTGTGAGGATTAGGGTTTTAAGCTGGTCTGAGTTGGCCTCTTTATGTTTCCAGTCACAGGTAAATTCTGTCTGCCAGCAACTTTCCATTAGTGTGGGTGGATTGGGTTTTCTTAAAAGCAAAAGCCTGAGTCGGTTGGAGAACCTCTAATGATCTTCATCGCAATGGTCTTCTGTCATGGTGGACGCACGACAGCATGAAAGACAAGCCAACAGTGCTACGTACAGGCATCGAGGAAAGAAAACAAAGTGCCTTGTCAGTTAACAAGGACGCAGGATTGTCTCACTGCTCACATCCCAGAGAGCCTGTCTTAAGAGTCAGGGAGACTTCACAGCTAACCCAGATCCAGGGGTTATCCTAGGTTGTTGGTACATCACCAGCCAGGATTGGAGCATTGCTCAAGAAAAACAGCAATACAGGAGATACTCTGGCCCCCTCAGGGGGGTATTTTTCCATGCCCAATTGTAGACCTTTGCTAAGTCCTCTCGGAACAATAGACGGAAAAGGTACTAATGGCTGTTTTTCTTTCTCTTTCCTGTTTCAAACCCTAAGTTTGGGATGATATTAAATTATTGGACAGAAAGAAAAGAAGAAACAGCACCAACAAGAAGACAAAAGCAACTCGTGCAAAACTGTAGGGAAAGCAAGAGGCAGGATGAATGTTAAGCAGGGGAGAACATTTTGAGTCGAGCCAGCAAAAGCCTGTGTGTTTGCTGCAGGGGGCAGATTCAGCCGCCTAAACACTTCATCTCCCTGTGGGACCTGCCTATAGAAGAAGGATTCAAGGTCTACTGCATTGAAGGATGGAACTTCCCACCCTCTGTGATCGTTATCAAATTCAAATGGCCAGTGCCCACCAGGATAAATTAAGTACAGTTGTGTGCACCTCCTAGGTACCTGTGATTTCAGATGCCGGTAAACTCTTTATGCATGAAGCTATGGTTCTGTAGCTTAAGATACACACGGCATGTTAATATATTATCGATGAGGTTTTAAATGAACTCCGCAGGGTCCCCAGTTTTGACTGACTTTTGAATCCCACACAGGACTAAAATACAACTTTGAATCTCAGTTTTTACTGAGATTTGCTCCATCTAATAAGTTGCCTTGTCAGGAAAGTAGTGGGCTGCAGGGTGGTGGCCAGCCAGCCAGAGATAGCTGCTTCCCCCACGTCACCTACGTCAGTACAGGACAAGCAGCACAAGCTGAAGGTGAACTCCGCTCTCCTGCAGAACCCACACGAAACCTTTCCTGGCATCATCCAGTCTTCCCAGAGGGTTTCAAACCTTTGGAGTGCTACATCTGTGGACTTCGGGATGCCCAAACAGTAGCCAGATCTTTTCCCTTCCACCTTCATTTTTTCCCCCTTTGGATTCTCTGTGATTCTTTGGATATCTGTGATGAAGGACACCAGCAGCCAGAGCCCTGTGTCGTGACTGGCAATGGTGTTTGGACCCACATAGAATCGGAGTGAAGGTGAAAGTTGTCAGGCTGTGAAAAATGGCATCCCTGTTGGCTGACCTGAATTAGGGCTGTAAAGTTCTGTCCCTCACAAAGGCAAGATATATTATTGCTGTAACGGCATTATTCCGCTCCATCACTTTTAAACCTTGTTCCCATTATCTGCAAGTTAAATATAACCCTATGTAAAAACAGGAAGGCCAGCGCTAACTTGTCCAGCTTAACAGCACACACTTAAAACATAATAGAGCACTTGTTACCGTATTTTATGGAACGGAAACTCCAAATGTAAAGATGTATTAAGGAAATATCTCAAAGTTATTAGGGAAGGATATTTACAATTACAGATTGCTTTATATTATGCTTTTATGAACATCTCAGGAAATGAAATAGCCCTCAGCTGTAGAGAGTGAAGAGGGAGGTAATTTTCCTTAATACGGGTGATAAAATTAATCTGATTGAAATCGCTAGCGATTATTCCTCAGAATACTGAGTGGCAGTACAATCACTTACACTCTTTTATATTTTTTTAGTCAAAGCTTGTGTAGATGAAAGCTAATTACAAAGTAGTGATGTGGAGCGCTGAGGAAATAGTTTGTATAGCACGGAACAGGCAGGGCTAATTGGGGTTTGTGATTACACAGATTGTTGGTAAGGAGAATTAACTACCAGCACTCTCTCCTGAAAAGCTTCTCATCAACGCAAAGTAAAAATAGACAGTGGATCTGTTATTTATCTAATTATGCCCTGAATATTTTCACAAGCGCGTTACACACTCTCACATGGTTTGTTGTCCAAGAACTTTCGGTTCCACGCTGTTTGTGACCAGGCGGCCATATGGGTTGTCTTGACACCAGGCTCTCTCTCTTTGGATCAGCTGATCCCTGCTTACAGGTACTCCGCACTGGAGGCTTCTGGGTTGGGATTAACCAAGTAGAATTGGGAAAGGTCTATCTTTGGTCCTGGTGAACTGGTTCAGCATGCCCATGTCATAATGCAGTGGATAACAGGCTACAGAGAAAACACAGAAGACATTTGGAAGTTTCGGTTCACAAAAACACGAGCTCATTAGGAGCATGCTGCTTTCTTAAACTTACCACCACAGTTAATACAGGTCATGTAATATGATCTCTCAGTTACAGGGCATAGGAATGTTTACATTCCAGAGCCCACAGAAGAGCTAACAGGTTCCCAGGACCACCTACTTAGCCAACCCAAAGGAAGCTGGGAGTTCAGCAAGCAGGACTCTTCGCATGATACCTTTTATGTTTGCCTACGTGAAACCCTTGTCCCTTTCCCAACACAGGTGGTTCTCCACTGCTATTCCATCTCGGTTCTCTTTCATTCATAAATCGTTTTATTCAGTGTTGATTAAGGGCCTACGGCCTTCGCCAAAATGGAAAATAACATTGTCGCCTATCCACCTTTGCTGGATCTTGAAGACTTGAGTGTGTTTGCTCCTGCCTGTGGTGATGATGATACCTAAGGCTGATGGAGGCCAGTGGGCAAATGTGCAGAAACGCTGTGGGAGAAGCCTGAGAGGCAAAACTGTGTGTGTCTCAGCCAGAAAGCATCGCCTTAAGAAAGTCATTCCAGAAGACACATCACAAAATAAGTTTGCAGCTTAGGAAATGCAAATTCATTGACAAAGTGCTATTTCCTGAAGACAAGGTGTACTCGGGAAGCTTCGTCAGAATGATGACAAGTATCATCTCTCAGGATATTAGCTGGCAGGAAGGCTTGCATGGGCTTGGTGTGAGAACTGAGCCGCCTGAATTTGGTGATCGTCCCCAGCCGCACTATTAAAAACATAAACGCTACACAAATGGCTTTAATAGACATAAGAGCAGGCAGTAGCATACACTAGAGGCACGATTTACAGATGCTTAGCTTCAACCTGCTTACAGCTGTCCCCCTCTTCTTATTCACTCAACTGCTTTGCGTCTGATATTCTTTATTAAAATTATCCGGGTGCTGCAGGAAATTATATACCAGCTTTCATGTCCAACACGGAGAGGAGTAAAGAAAGGGAAGAGAGCAGAAAACGCACATGCTCCCCCTCATTTAGCATCTTTGGATGTTCTCGTGTGGATAAACACAGCCAGTTCCTAAAGCTGGATTCCAAGCCTCATTGCTATTAACAGTTTGCTACGACCAATAGGCTATGCAGCAGCCTGTAGACGATATTGGTAGCTTCCTTGCTTTCTTATGTGAGAGGAAGATAAAAATTGTATTATATGGGTGTATGCAAATTATGGGAGGCCTGGCCTTGAGCTCCAGTAATTCTTCTATGCGCCTCTACTCTGTCCACTTGGAATGACAGGTACTGAAAATTAAATGGTTTCCAATAAAAACCCTGTAACCTGAAACGAATCCCCACTGAATAATTAGAACACCTCACCCATAAAAGGTAATCATGTGTTTTCCATTTCTGAAGAAGCCTCTAACTCGGATCAGCATCGGCGGAGCTCTGGCCAGGTCTTTAATTCTGGCGGAAAAAGACAATGCTCATCCCTCACGAGGAAGGCCGCTGTTGTTGCTGACAATCTGACGGCGTCACAGTGCCCCAGGGTCAGAACCACACTCCATGCTTCGTATAAGAGAGAAGAAACAGAAGGAGGTGATATGGGCTGTATTATTGTAGTTACCCAAGAAGGTATCATTTTTTTTTCTCCCAATATTTTGGGTTGCCGTGTTTGGACCACTGTGGGGTAGCCAAGGGAGTGACCTTCCCAATGCAATTATATTTCCCCATCAGCAAAGTTGTAAACATGGCTCAGGGGGAAAAGCTTAATCTTATTCTTCAAATGCACTACCTTGGGATCAGTTCCTAGCTGCTGCACATAACTCTAGACCACCGGGCAGCTATTGCTTTCTCTGACCCTTCCCGGCTTAGCTCCTTGTGAAAGGCTGATGGATCAAAACAGCTCGCAACTGAATGGGGATCTCCTTTGTCCAGGGTGGGCTATGGTCGACCAGATGGACCACTCCAGAGGCTTCCAAGTTCTTTAAATACAAAAGCTGGGCATCTCAGAGGCACAAGCCATTTAGAAGAAAGGCTTTGTCAGAAGTGATGGAAAAGCATAAATGTTTAAGAGCAGGAGAGGAAGTAGAGAAGCTGTGGTTCGTGAAGCTGATGAACTGTGCATAGCCTGTCCACATAACAATGAGGAGTGGCAGTTGGGTCTCATTTTCTGTAATATGTTTGTAACATGTAGGATCCCCATTCCTGTTTTATTTTTAAAACACACACAAACACACACATACACACACACACAGAGCCATGTTGTAAGGAGCAAATGATTGTTTCTTTGGGCTGGAAATAATGTAAAAGTAAAACCCCACAGCTAAAACACTGTGGCCTAACGATACCTATTAAAGTAATTAAACACAGTTAGCAAGTCTCTTCAGATAAGATATTGAACTTGCTCGACTGGCTGCCTATTTTACCAGCTCTCTAGATATTCCCCCTTTCTGAGAATTCTGACCTTGACGTCATTCTTTTCTGCCCCCAAAGCCATAAAATATTAGAAAAAAAATCCCTCCCAGAACTGGGTGAATAAAATGAAGCTGGTAGATTAAAACAAACAGATCTTTGGAAATGTAGCATAAAGACCAATATTTACTAGCTAGAGTAAATATTGCTGTTGACTGTGTTCAGATACAATTTAATGTATTATCACCAAGTAATATTTTATATTAAATGCTATCAGGTTTCACGGTGATAATTTTGATAAGGTCACACCTATTATTCTAAAATATTTACATGATCTGGTAAGAATAATAATTTATTACTCCCAACATTTTACAGTTTTATAGACACTTCAATTTAATAGCTCTTAATCACTTCTTGGGCATTGTAAAATTTGGGACTAGAGAATTTAAACGGAGCAAACTACAGGCAGACCTTACTCGAGCTCCAATAACACAGAATATGTTCAATCCAGGAGATTTCACAGGACTTCTCTTTCTTTGACCTTGTCTTTCTTGATCATGCTATGATGTAAGAATGTCTTAAGACTTCACTAAGTCATATAATATGGACTGTAGTTAATGCTTTTCCTACTCTGATTATGTCAAAGGAGCTGTAGGTCTATCTTCCAAAGGCAAGCATTCAAAAAATTCTGTATTATTAATCTCACATTTTAGAAAGTCAGGTAGAAAGGCTATCCTTATATAATTAAATACAGTGCATGATACTGGTTCTCTGACTATAACACGATATGTAGATCATATGTGCATTAAAGTTAGGGTTTGTGTAATAATGTAAAAAGCACACTTGAAGTATCTTATAGTACTTTGTGTATAAAATGACTGAAAATCATGATAAACATCTTGTCTAAAACTTCTACACGTAAAATAAAAATGTATATATTTTAAATAATATAGTAATTTGAAAGTGTTTTACACATGAGAGGATTACGACTACTTTAAAATCTCATAATGATTGGTATGTATACAGTGTACTTTAAAATTCTTTGCAAATTTAAAATTCTTAGTGAAAAGTTATGTGAAACATATTCATTTCAAATTCTTAGTTGTCTTTAGTATTTCAAAAATTTATTCCCCGTAGTTGTTTTCATATGACAATATTTTCTTGGAAGACATTTAGCACTGAGTTGAACACATTGGCTTAGAATTATTCTTTTTCTGATTAGAAATTAATCATTTTCTGATTTAAAAATCAATTGCACTGAGAAATGTAAAATTTCATGTTACCACATCCTGTAGATTATCTTTTAAAACATTGCAATGTCAATGTTATAATGTCAAGATTCTGAAAATACCAATATCATCTGGCAAGACTTCTGTCCACTTTGTAAGTGGAATGGCTATTGCAAGACAACAACAAATTTAATTTCTGTGACTTTCAAAGTAAATTCTGTTTGAGCTCTTCCAGTCTCTCTCCTAAATAAGAATATACGTAGCACTACTGTCTCTAAAGTCATTTTAGTTCAACTACAAAGTAATGCATGTTACTTTGCAAACAATTTGAAATCCTTAGAAACATTCACAGATCATATATGTGCTATATAACAGCCCTGGACCCTGACGTGGATAATTCTAAAACAACAGTAGACAAACTAAGCCCATGTGCGATGTCTTCAGACAGCAGGATTTGTTTTTATAAAGCCCTGTGACTACCATGCTCCCCATGGGAACACGGTTCACGAATGGAGCGGTGTGAGAGTTCTGAGAGCTTGGAAGAAAACTCCAAGGAAACAGGATGAGAGTCTTGGGATCTAAGTTTCTTCAAAACACAGAATGGCTATTAGAATGTGATTTCATGCCCCTCCCAGGTGTAGCGGATAGGAGTGAGTTGTTTTCAGCTATTGTTATTCATGTGCCTCTATGGAAAAACACTTTTTTATTTTTTTTGCCACGTGTGACTTGTCTTTGTGATTGAACACCTTACTTATGTGGTTCTTCTTAACCCTCAGAGTATAAATAGTCTGGCACTCTGAATAAAGTTGGCTATTGCATGAGACTTTAGTCTGCCTCATCTCTTAGGCCAAGCTCTCCCGGGTTCACCTTGCCTACTGGAGCAGTGAGCACTGCCTACCACTGAACATTCAGGTAGCCAGTCTCCTGTCTGGTGCCTTTGCAATGCTCCAGGGCCGAGGTCAGATTCCTGGAAAAACTACATCTAATTTCTTATTCTTGGAAAAGCACTGGAGTGATGTTTTGTTTGTGTTTTAACAAATAAAGCTTGCCTGAAGATCCGAGTGCTGAGCTAAGCTACTAGAGCCCAGGCAGTGGTGGCACACACTCGGGAGTCCCATGCCTTTAACCCCAGCACTAGGTAGGTAGAGACAGAAAGGGATATGGCTGGGTAAAGAGAGGAATACAAAGTGGGAGGAGACAGGAGCTCAGATGCAGTCCAAGGATGCAGTCTGAGGATTTGGTAAAAGTAAAAGATCTCTCTAGTGGCTGGCTGCACTGCTTCTCTGATCTCTCAGCTTTCACATCCTAATACCTGACTTTAGGTTTTTATTATTGATATCAATTAGAATTCGTACTACAAAGCACCTTCTCTTTCCCTCGCCATGATGTGCTACCTGTTTGATCACTAAGATGTGAACTGAGCACAGCGCCTCCTCTAGGCAGAAACCACGAATGTCCGTGAAAGAGCCAGTTTCATAGTCACTTTGACAATGAATGTGCAGAGCACATGTTGAAGAAGCGGTCACATGACTGAAGTAGATCGGATCAGGGTATCTGATGTGGGATACCTTTCTTGCAAAAATGACAGGAACCAGAGTGGACATGGCATTAGACAGAAACACTCTTTTTGTTAAAATAATAAACATTTTGTTAAGATGTTCTGGGATTTGGGCGGTACTAATGTGTGTCTGGCCTCACGTGGCTCATGAAGAAAGACATGTGCGCTTGTTAATGTTGTGCTTTGCCCAACAGAACAAACATCACTTCGGTACATGTTCTAAGAACTAGTGCTTCTTGAAGTCCTATTTGTTTGGTCGGCTTTTCCCCAGAACATCCCTACTCTGTCTTCTGGGATGCAGTGGCTTTTTTCTGTATCTTGCTGAGGTATGAGCCACTGTCTTAGCATTGCCTGAAACTAATGGCTGACCTGATTCATGCTCCAGGCCCCTTTGTTTGGTCTGGGAAGACTAGGAAGGGCGATCTAAGCTCCCCAGCTTTGTGTGTAGTTCAGTGGGACAGTTAGTTATTACTTCATAGTGTGTCAAATTCTTCTACTACCAACCCCTGGCTTGTTATTTCATAGCCGTCTGTTGAATTTCTGAGCCCATCTCTTTCTTTGTCTTTGTTTCTAGCAAGCTTGACCTAAGACACGCACGAAAGTAGACACTAAAACAGCTGGACAGCAAACGGTTTCTGGCCCAGAAGAAAATTTAAAACTTTCATAGGATAAATATATGTTCTCATTATCATGTATATATTATACATATACATACATGCATATGTTTATGTGTTTTGTTTACAGATGAGAACTTTATTAGAAAATTTATAAATTTCGTGTGGTCTTAAAAGATTTATTTTAAAATTTATGTGCATATGTGCATGTCTGTGCATTCATGTGAACGAAGATGTTTTGGGGTTCAGAAGAGGGCATATGATCTCCTGGAGCTAGAATTACAGGCCATTTGACATGGCAAATCATTTGAAATGGCTGCTGGGAACCCTTTGAATAGTTATTTATAAGTTGCTTTTGCTTCTTTTGATGAAGGGGAAGCACTTATCCTCCCAGAGTTTGTGGTGGGGTTTTCTATACATCGTAGAAGAAAGCTTGGAGGCAGCAGCTAGGTCTAGGTGAATTGTTTGGGGCATGAGCAGAGATGCCGGATCCATTTGGAAAAGCCAAGAAGCAGCTTTGGAGTCAGCAGGGAGTGGTTTGACTGGGCAGGGAAGGAAAAGATTTCCCTGGGCAGCACTGAGAACATAGGGCGAATGGGGTGAAGAGAAGGAATATTCTTCCTTGGGCTTCTGGGTTATTTTCACATTCATTGGGACACAGAACTCCATGCTCACTGCCCAGAAAGACTTTTTGTAGACTCTGCATTGGTAATTCTTTGGGGTGACCTGGAGAGGGTTGCCATAGACAGCGTTAACACGTTCCTGTGCACATTCTCATCGAAAGCAAAGGACTAGATAGGAGAGTTTGCAAACAGCGATTTGGCATGTCCGGATGGGTTTCACCTAACACGCCACTTTGAACAATGCTACACACCTACCCCAAGGATAAGGTTTCCCCCGTATAGGTGGCTGACTGCTAGAAGCATTCCTAGAAGGTGAATTGATGATGAGGCACTGTGCAGATTTTAAGGTTTCTGATGCTTTTGTCTCATTCTGCTCCTAACAATTTGTGCCAGATTATTATTTTGTGACTAGTCACAAGGATTCCACGCCTATAAGGAGCTTTTCCATCCTTTTATCTCCCAAGACATTACCTCCACAATAGCACAAAGGTGCGCATGTATCACGACAGGGAAGTGCTTTACACCTTTTTGAGCATTAGAGCAATTGTTCCCATATCCAGCTCAGCTTGACTCTTCGCTTCACAGAACATCTTCATTCAGATGCATAAGAGTTGAGGCTAGGTTGAAGTTCGTTTATACTTTGTGAATTGATTTCTAGTTTTCTTGACATAAGTCTTAAACTTTTGACTATTTGCCCTTGATTTTTTTTTTGGCGTTTATTTTATAAATAGACAAGAGGAATTATTCTATGATTAACCAATTTTGCCATAACATAGTTTTTTTTTCACAATTTCTGTTCTTTATTAATCTGAAATGTAACTATTAGAACATTTTAAATGTTTTTAATATATGTGGCTTATCTCAGGAGTGTGTTGATTTATATTCATAATTAAAATATTATATTACAAGCTTTGAATTCTATTTAACATGCCATTTTACATTATGAGTATATTAGGGAATGATAGCCACCACTATTTATACCACAATTATAAGTATCTGGGGACAATTAACAGCTTTTAAATTATATTTTTAATTACCGAAAATGATATGTAACTCACTTTCATCCTTCTCAGTGATGTATTTTTGAATTTTTACTCATTCTTTGACGACTGTATACATGAATATAATGTATTTGGGTCATAGCCACATCCTAACTCCCTTTCCGTCCAAACCCTCCCAGTATTCCCCTTCCATTCTCTTTACGACTTCCCTTCTTTCTGGTCTTTCCTTTTAAATGGCTGAGTCCACTTAGTACTTCCCATGTCACAAGGACATAGGGCACCATCCACTGGACTATGGGCCACCTATCATAGGTCACACCTGATGTGGGAGGGTCTTCTGTTTGAGTTGATTTCATTGGTTAATAAAGAAACTGCCTTGGCCCATTTGATAGGCCAGCCCTTAGGTGGGTGGAGTAGACAGAACAGAATGCTGGGAAGAAGGGAGGTTGGTCAATCGCCATGCCTCTCCTTCTCTGAGACAGATGCCATGGAGCCAGCCGCCAGGTCAGACATGCTGAATCTTTCCGGGTAAGCCACCACCTCGTGGTGCTACATAGGTTATCAGAAATGGGTTAATCAAAATGTGAGAATTAGCCAATAAGAGGCTGAAACTAATGTTCCAGTGTTTAAATGAATACAGTTTGTGTGTTGTTATTTCGGGTGTGAAGCTAGCCATGCGAGAGTCAGGCCGGATGAAAAGCAGGCCTGCTCGTGTCCTCACTACACACACCCGTGAGGAAAACTGAGGCCTCTTCTCCAGCAGCCATTAATTGCTACTACACCAACAGCTACAGGACTAGAGATAGAGTCTTCTATGCCACTCCCTCTCC
The DNA here is from genome assembly GCF_903992535.2 of Arvicola amphibius. Taxonomy (NCBI): domain Eukaryota; kingdom Metazoa; phylum Chordata; class Mammalia; order Rodentia; family Cricetidae; genus Arvicola; species Arvicola amphibius. The sequence continues at coordinate 96,327,290 of NC_052055.2, forward strand.
CTGCTGGAGGGATGAACTCTTTCTTATATTTTCTATATATCCAGTTGCTATATCACTCTCTGCTACATTTTTTTTTAACATATGAGTTTTGGCTTTTTCGAAGCTAGGTCTATTTGTTTATCATGAGCCCTGTGGTGCTTTGAATGAGCATGATCCTCCATAGACTCAGATTTGCATGCTCAGTCTCCTGTGATGAACTGTTTGTATGGAGGAGGAGGTGTGGTCATGTTGGGGTGGGCGTGTCCTTGTTAGAAGGGGGCCTTGAGGTTTCAAAATCCCACAGCAAGCTGAGTGTCTGTCTTTCACCTGCGGTTCAGGATGCAGTCCTCAGTTACTTCTCCTGCATCATGCCTGACTGTGTGCCCCCGTGATTCCCGCCATGATGATTTCAGACTGACCCTCTGAAATGGTAAGCAAGCCCCAATCAAATGCTCTATTTTATAGGAGATATTCTTGGCTCTGGGGTCATTTTGCAGCAATAGAGCAATGGCTAAGACACCTGTAAATGGAAGCGTTTTCAGTCAGGAATTTTAATGAGTTACTCCTGGTATAGAAAAAGCCTTTGTGTGTTATGTCTGCACTTTGGAGTCGGCTATCAAAAAGAAAAATAATTTGCTTTTTTCCCCCTCTTCTTTAATACTCACAATTAATACAGAAGGCTACTGTGACCTGTAAAAGGGTGAGAGGACCTCTCTCTACCAGTGAATGATCAAGGACTGTTATCAGAGACACCGGCCAGGTGTTCTCCACTTGCATCAGTTCTGAAACTTCCTACCTGGAGGTGCCATTAGGTCCTGCAGATGAGAGTTCTAGTCCTAACATGTCAATCGCAAGCCCTGGGCCATTCTTCACACTCCCTGGTTCCTGCTCAGCATTCCAACAATCTCTGATTTCGATTCATTTGCTTGAAGAGCTCACAAAACTCAGGGCAACATACTGACATTTATCGCTTTTGTTAAAAGAGCATCAAAAAAGGCCACAGATGAGGAGATACATAGGGCGAGATGGCAGGGAAGGTTTTCATGTTCTCTCTGGGCCCACTGCTCTCCAGGACTCTCCACACCCTGCAAGTTCTAAACATTTCCTTGACTTTCCTAGGGAAACTAATTCGTACAGTCAAGCTCTATTATGTGCTTGGCCACTGGCGATTAACTACACACTCTGGCTCTCTCCTATCAGAATAGGCTGGAACATAAGACGGGAAATCCCAAGTCCCAGCCTGTCTTAGCTTTCCTGGGGAAGTTCCCAGTACCCATCCTGGAGCTACCTAGAGGCAGCCAGCAGCACATAGCTAAGTCATCAGCATACTGAAAAGACACATCATTGTCAAGATTCCAAGCTCCTTGTCATGTCTGTGCCAGAAAGCAGAGGATAAAACAAGGCCAAGCACACATTCACAATATCACACGGCTGTGATAGATTTTCCTTGCCGTTTTAGCTTTCTGTTGAGTCTGCAATTTTTTAGGTACATCATGATCTCATCAATAAATGAGCAAATTTCATCTCATTTCCTCTAATTGACAATTGACAACTTGTTTGTTTCTGTGGCTCTAGTCTAGGAAACTCAAAAAAGCATTTCTTAATAATAAGTAGTCCTGTGCATTCAGTCAATCATGGGTATATAATAATAATTAATACTAGTAATAATGATGATGGAATAAAAGTGTGTGTGTATTGCAAAGAAACAGAACTTTCTCACTCATTTCATAGCAATTATCAGCATAGCACTTATATTGTGTCATATAAAAGTCACCTAGAAATGACTTGACATGTACTAGACGGTATGCACAGTTGATGTTCAATCAGTGTACCAGTTTACACAAGGGAATTGAGCATCTGAAAACTTTTTTTAGCCACTGTTGAAGGCTGAATCGAAAGCAATTTCCCATGGATATATGGGTGCCGGGAACTACTGTGGCTATTTATTGTTATTTCTGCTTCTGCATTTCTGAGCGAGGTTAGTACATTGTTCTCCCTATATATTGATAATGTTTGTTTTCTGTTATTTATGATTTTCAGATCCTTATCATAAATAAATTTATTTTAGATCAGTAGCTTTGTGCAATATTGCTATCAAAATTACTAGGACTGCCTGTGACTCCAGTTTCAGAGGCACTGATGTCCTCTTCTGGCTCCTGAAGGTACCTGCATGCATGTAGTGAAATACTTACTCAAGTATACACATATACACGTAAAATAAAATGAAAGGTAAATATTAAGAGAAAGGCTACTGGAAAAGTTTTTTATTTATTTTTAATGCTACATATATTTGAAAAACAGAATTTCTCTTCACTTTGGGATTTCAGAAACACTGATCTATACTCTGAGTCTGAATAGTCTAAAAGTTCATCTATTTTAAGATAATTCACATGATCACCCTTGAAAATAATATGTTTCAGTTTCAGTTATTGTTTATTTTTGGGTTCCTTGCTTTTAAGTTCTATCTTAAAGTTCATTGGCATAAGATGCATCCCTGTATTGTGTCCAGATATTTGTAAAATGTCATAAAATATGTGATTATATGTCCATTTTTCTTACTGGTTATACATTTATTTGCATATTTATTGTTTTCTGCTATTTCTGAATTAATTGTGATTTTATTAATTCTTATATTTAAATATCCAATTCAGTTTTCATAGTATACTCATTCCATTATTCTATTATAATACTTGGCTAGTGTTTTATTACAGTTAAAGTTTTTTTTTAAATTTGTACTAGTACCTTTTCATCGAAAACTATGTATGGTTTTAGTTTTCCTTCTGAATACTGATTTCTCGTTATCTCAAAAATTTCTGTATGTGGAATTGTTCATGTTTCTGTTAAAATATTTTATTGGTTCTTTGATAATTTGTGCAATTTACTTTGATCATATTTATCTCTTCCCTCAACTCTTTCAGCTCCACCCTCTCTTCTCTATCCACCCAACTTCGAGTATTTTTTTCTTTTCTACCCAGCTCAAATTGCTGCCCTTCTAATGACTTACTGTTATTCCCATAGGTTAATGCACTTCTCAGTCCTCATCAAAGACACTTCTGTTTGTAGTAGATGATGACTAACATGGAGACCAAAGCTGGCAAGGTGCAGAGAATAAGAGGTTCAGCCATAAACAGGGTATCTCTATCACAGACCCTCCTCCCGAGGATGAGGGGAGCACTGTAGAAGAGTGGTCATAAAGAAAGGCCATAAGAGCTGCAGGCCATGGATAACACAACGAAACATTTCTTCTTCGGGATACACAGGGCAGCTGCACACACGATCTCATGATTGTTATGACAACATGCATGAGATCTTCAAGAGACCAAGCCAGACAAAAATCCCAGCATGAAGTGGAGAGATCGACGTGAAGACCCACCCCCTGATGAGGAGATATTGGCAATTGTTACCAAATTATCAAAATATTGATAGTTACCTGAAAGGGAGAATCAGTTTTCTTTGAGAATGTTGTTGCTTGTAAGTTGATTACGCTTTAGTGGGAGACCACACATGTCTCTCATTAGCCATTTAAAGTTGTCTAGAGTGTCAAAGCAGAAGTATGTCCTTTTGTGGAAAGCTTTGAAATGCAATCAGAGCAAAAGATGAAAATAAAGATTACCTATATATACATACACTACTGTAATTTTATATGAATCCAGTAATTATGATTATTTTTTTCTTTCTAGAGTTTTATATTTTAAGGCCTTATTAAAACATCTCATTTACTAGCTTTATCTTAGTAGAATCAGACAGATGTGACTGTGTGTTCTATTTTGTTGGGAATTTGTTGAACTTTGTTTTGTGGCATATAAATTATTTAGTTTTTTGAGCATTTGATTGTGGTACAAAACAAGGTTAATTCTAAGTTTGAGTACAAAAATTATATACGGTCAGCAATTTTTATTAACACCTCCCCAAACACTTCTTATTTTCATTAACCAGATCCATGACAATGTATTGCCAGATAATACCTTGAGTTACTTCTCTTGCTGTTGTGTAAGTGGTGTTGCCCATATTTTTACCAAGAGCATTTGATGGCTGTATGTGGTGAGAATGTCTCCTTTAAAAGCTATAAGCTGTATGCAAATTTGTGCTTTTTTCTATAGTATGTTTTATTTTGAGGCCATTTCTCTTAACACTCAGATTGTACTTCCTGGTTCCTCAGTATTGCCTGTGTTAGGTCTGTCATTTCCACTTCTCCTTAGTTATAGGCGTCTCTATGTTTGGAATTTGCTTCCAAAATAATGTCTTTTTGGAATTTGAATTGGGCTTAATAAACATGTAAAAATTCCTGAGAGGTGATTGTTTTATTTCTATTTAGTATTATGTCACTATTAATTTTTTTTTTGAGCAAGGGTCTCGTGTGTAGATGAGATAACCTTGCATCCATAGCCCTCCTGCCTTCATCTCCCAAGTGCTGGACTTGTTGATGTATGCTACCACACCTGGCTGTCGTTTGGTTTTCCTTGTCATTTTGGTTTTGTGTTGTGCACATATGTTAGATTGTTAGACTCCTTGGGTTCCCCCCCCCACACACACACGGATGTTTTAAAGGTGTTGTCTGCTATTCTGCAGCCACGTGTTTGTTTTATACTCTAGTGGACTATCTAACTCGTGTTTTAAAAAATATCTTTCAGGCTCTAAAGCTGTAGTTGCCATGCCTAAAGCTCACTATTGGTGCTAATTTGCTCTGTGATCTTTTACAAATTCCTTACCATTCTGTGTCTCAGTCCTTTCTCTCTAACTCCGGAAATAGCAACACCAAATTATTAAACGAATAAATACACCTATTTACTTAGAAACATTACAAGCAAATGCTAAAGATCAGTGGGTGTGTTTTCCATTGTTAATATTGTCTGCATTGCTTTGTTTTTCTAATTTTCAGAGTGAAAACAAAATGAGATATTTTGAATTTTCTCTGTTGAAGCCCACCTGTGGAAAGACTTTTAATTAATTTTGCCTGCAATAAGGTTATCAACTGTAAATCTGCCAGCGAGGGCTCTTTCATCTGTTCGATTGTGTCTTCTTATCTATTTGCTTTCATCTCTTCTCTAGGGAGAGAACTGATCTCTGTGGAATCAGACTTCCATCCTTTAGATGTTCCTGTACTCTGGGCAGATTCTTAAGCACATCCTCTCTATTGTGAATTTGCTGTTTATCTTCTGAGTTTTTTTTTTAATTTATTGTTTGAGAGTTTCTTATGTGAATGTAATGTGCTTTAATCAAATCCGTCCCATTCCCTGCCTCCCAAGCCTTCTCATCCTCTGCTGCCGCTGCTTTCTTCCAACTTTATGACATCCTTTAGAAATCCCCATTGGATCCAGTTATGGTGCCAGTTACATGTAAAGCATGTAAGAACACATAAGACAGCCCACTGGAATATGGACAGTTTATCAGGAGCCACATCCCTGAAGAAAACAAACTCTCCCATTCCCCAGCAACCATTGCCATATTACCAATAGCTTTCCAGCTAGGGGTGGGTTTTCATGTTTCCCTCCCCATCAATGCTGAAATTTTACCTGGTTTGATCTGGTTTGTATAGGTCTTGTGCAGGCAGTCACAGAAGCTATGAGTTTATGTGTGCAAAATCCTTGTCATGTCCAGAAAACATTTTTCTTTAGGAGTCCCCTAAATACCCTTATCCTTTATAATATTTCTGCCCCCCAACCTTCACATTGTTCCTAAGCCTTAGAGTGAGGAGCATGGTATAGATGTGTCACTTGGGTTAAATCCTCTACAGTCTTTTATTCTCTATACTTTGATAAGTCATGAATCTATATATTGCTTGCCATCCATGCAAAAAGAAGCTTCTCTCTTGAGACATATACTAGTCAATAGTTATACAGTTAAGAATTCATAGGGCAGTTTAATTATAACTTTAATGGAATAATAGTAGTGGGTTTTCTCCTAAGGCTTCTGACCTACACATTCCTAGTATTTTGGACTAGTTAACAGTATCAGGGACCAGAGAGATGGCTCAGTGGTTAAGAGCACTGCCTGCTCTTTCAAAAGTCCTGAGTTCAATTCCCAGCAACCACATGGTGGCTCACAACCATCTGTAATGAGATCTGTAAAAAAAAAAAAAAAAAAAACAATAACAGTATCAGGTAAGAGCTCTGTCTCGTGGAGCAGCCCTTAAACCCATTATGAAAGTAATTGGTGACTCCGCAAACACTTATGCCACTATTATACCAAGTTTATATCTTCCTAGGCTAGTCCTTATTGAAGCTAATAGGTCATAGCCAGGTAAACATGATGATGACTTTTCTCCTCTGAGAGCACGCATAACACTTTTCAGTTATGTGGAAGCTAGTCATTGGGGATGCAGCTTACATGTTGATATCAGTTTGATTTCTTTGCATTCTATGAGATAAACATATGGTGTCTTCAGAGAAATAGGGCATTGCCATCAAGTTCTGGAGGTTAACCAAGAGCAAAGGCAATATTCTGTATTGTTTTGTGGGACTCTTGGAACAAACTGACAGACTGCAATAGAAAGGAGCTCACAGCTAGCAGTGGGCTTTTGGTAGGATATAGCATCTGGGAAAGTCATCATTTCCCTCCATAAATGGTAACTTAAGTTTTATGTGTTTTTACACTTACGTTTTAGACAGCATCTATAGTAGCAGCTTTTCATATGGCTTTTCAAAAAGCTGTTGGTATTAGTTACCTCTTCCTGAGGGGTAAACCTCCTTTACTCTCCCATCCCTGACCCCACTTAATGCTCCCTGCTCCAAAGAGTTTAGTCTTTAATGTGTCTTTTGTGAGTTTTTAGTTTGTTTTTATTTTTTCTGAAAAGGAAAAACCCTTTAAATTTTGTTCCATCTTACAGAATCTCATGGTGGATTTTTCTGAACCTATTTCCTCCTGCCTGCCACCTGCTGCTCCCTGTTAACATAGCATTATCATTGTGAGTTCTCTTCAGGGTTTGCTTTTGAACTTCCAGTTGCTCCCATGTGTCATTTTGAATGAATTGTTTAGATTTTCCTTTCTTGTCCATGTTCTTAGATATTTTTGTCCCTCTGTTTGTATTTAGCCATGCTGAAAGGAACTCACCAGGGGACATTTTTTACCAAGGAGTCTCTTCTTTTGGTTATATCACACCATTAATGACTAAGTTATGCAGAGCCCCTGCCTTAGGTATTCCAATCTTCATCTTTCAGTTATGTTTTACCCATTTTGATTTATTTTGCCAGAGTATCTCATTAGGTTTCTAGTTAATTGATTGTTGTTTTCTTATTTTTATCTGATACCAAACTTCCTACCACTTAATACTAAAAATTATCACATATCAGACAATCTAAAGCATTCATGGATTTGCCCACAAAATTTTACAATAAGAACAAATCATACTGAATAGCTAATGGTATACAAAGACTACTACCTACACTTTTTGATTTTCATCTCCTGAATCTTACATCAAATAAGCCATTTCCTTAGGGATAAGTTCTAAGTAGTCCTAGTGGATGCCTGAATCCCCAGATATTACAGTATTACAATCATAACTACTATCTATCTATCTATCTATCTATCTATCTATCTATCTATCTATCTATCTACTTTTCTATATTTGAATAACTATATATATAAGCATATATATATATATATACACATATATGTTTTCACTCAATACATACCTAATCAGAATCTAAGACAGGATTTAACCTGTAAATTAGGCACAGTAAAAGACTAAAAGCAATATTAAAAAATATAATAGCTATACTAATCATTCAATAAAATGTGTAGATTTTTCTCTATCTTTCTTGAAAGAATCAAGACAAATATCAACAATTTTGGCTTCTGATTGATTGCAACTGAATAGTGGGGTATGAGATTCCAGATGCAGGTGGGCTACTATACAGTTCAAGATTAGGAGAAAATTATTAGACAATATGCCAATGAATAAATTAAAATGTAATATGATAAAATATTCTATAATTTTGCATATGGATGATTTTTATAAGTTATGAGGCAATCTAAAAGTTCAAGCATTTTTAGCTTTTCCCTCTCAGATCTTATATCAGCTTCTTCAAAGGCTTATCTGTTTGTTCTTGGCTTAGCTGACATTTGCTTTTAACATTATTTTCTTTAGGCTTTCACAAACATTTTTCTAACTCAAAATGACATGTTTTTAAATCTGATGTTTAAAATTTCTCTAATTTCATGTGAAGTATTTGAAAACAAATAAGCTTAAATAAATATCTCAAAACCTTATTCATGTGTTGATAGCCATTACACATGCGAAGGTATTTTTACTTTATAATGTTAATAGTTTGTTTTTATTATTTAACTTCTTATAAGAAGCAATATCTAATCTTTTATCTGTTAGTTTTCCCCTTAAAAGGAGATTTTTATACTTTCATATAACAGCTTACATGACTAATACATAAACTTTAAACCTTGATGAAATAATAGATAATATTACTGTGGGTTAATCCTTCTGTATGCTGTGAATGAATATGTATTACTCTCATTGGTTGATAATAAAGCTAATTTGGCCTATAGCTAGGCAGAATATGGCTAAGTGGGAAAGTAAAATTGAAAAGAGAGAAAGGAAGAAGGGCAGGGTCAGGGAGAGATGCAGGCCAGCTGCCAGGGGAACAAGACATGCTAGAGGACAGGTAAAGCCACAAACCATGTGGCAATATTTAGATTAATAAAAGTGGGTCAATTTAAGTTATAAGAGCTAGTTAGTAATAAGCCTGAGCTATAGGCCAAACATTTTGTAATTAACATAAGCTTTTTGGTACCAGGAAGTTGGGATAAAAGGAAAGCTTTGCCTCTGTTTACATAATATTTTCCATTTGCTATTATTTGAAAAATATATTGCAATTAAAAATGTGGAAAACAGATATGACTGAGTCTACCTCCAATCCCAGAATTCAATAGTGTAAGAAAGAAGGATTAATAATAATAGCTATTTATGGAAACTCTGCATTGAGTGGCTGAATAGTCTGTTTTGCTTTGTGAGTAATAAATATTTATTGAGATTGGTTTTGTGGTTATTCATTCAGAGATCATCTTCTGCCTGTCTATGTAAACTGTGTATATATGAAGTAGGCATGTGATTATTAGATATGGGCTCAGTGAGAAGCAAGTGGAACTCTGTTTGAGAAAATTTTACTGAACTACTACTTATGGAAAAGAGGCAAGGGCTCAGAAAATACAATATCCTGGCAGGAAGCCTGTTTGGACCAGTAAAGGGTGCAGTTAATAAACTCCAGAGTGTAGTTGTGTAGAAGGATCCCTTAGCCAGGGTGATGGTTTCCCCAAAGGCACAGTTATCCCAGGGGCTCCACAGCTATGACTGAGGGTGTTACAAATCTGCTTTGTAACTCATAGGCTTCAAAATTACCTGCCTTACCTATGTGGTCATCAGATAAGGATGTAGTTCATGGATTTATTTAAAGACCAACTGGAGAAGAGAGTGGAGACCAGTGGTCTGGAAATACAAATGGAAAGTCATCAAGGGGTGGGAGAGAGAGAGAGAGAGAGGGGAGAGAGGAGAGAGAGAGAGAGAGAGAGAGAGAGAGAGAGAGAGAGAGAGAGAGAGAGAGAGAGAGAGAGAGAGAGAGGTTTGACTGTGTGGTATCTGCAACATTGATGTTGATTTCAGAGTGAAATGTTTCCCACTCTTGGTTCGCATAATTGATCCCCATCTGTTAGTGGCTTTTGGTTTGTTTGTTTATTTTTGTTTTTTTAGTGGACCCCTTAGAAAGCAGATCATCGGTGTCAGGCATGGTGGTTTAGAGGCCACTCTGGTTCCAGCAGGAGCCAGTACTCCTTGTCCAATTCCAAGTAGCAAGCAGCTGCCAAATACTCCTGCCTGCAGGGTCACTTGTCATTGTGCCTTCAGTACTGTGATTGACGGGGTCTCCGCAAACCACGAGACAAAATAAATTCTTTGTCCCCTAAATTGCTTTGTCAGGTATTTTTTCACAGCCATGAAAAAGGTAATTAATCTATTTGGTTTCTTTTTTGGCTTTGATAGTAGAAATACTTTGATAACAAAATCTTAGGAGTGATGCCAATTGATCAAAGGGAAAAAAAAACGAGCTATTTGTGTTGAGGTAAGAGCTGGGAAGCCTGCGGACCTACGCAGAGCTTGCTCCTCTATCCCTGAGTAGGCTTGTGATGCAGTGTGATGCATGGGGCATTAGTGGGATATATTGTTACTAATGCATCCAGTGAATCAAATCCTATCATGTCTCTACACCTGCATCAAGAAGGACATGGGAACAAATCTAACAGACAGTTTTGTTTCGGAGCCTGCAAACTGAAAACCCATCTAATAAGCCACTTGTGGCAACGCTCTTTGCTGAACATTACAGAATACACTACAATCTCAAGCCATGATAAAGCCTTAATCATACTGAAGATGAAAGCATATACCTCGGGGATGTTCTTGGTAAACATTTTCATTATTACAGTTACATATAATAGCCTGCTGCCAGCATAAGCCATTTGCTGAAAGTTGTTTATTCATCAGAAGCAATAAATACACAAGTCACTTGTACGTGCAAAATCACACCTCTGAATAAATAAATTGCTACCATGTACTCAAATCTAATATTTTCTTCCTTTACAAAATCCATTGAGATGGCAAAATAACACCCTGAAAATCCCCATTATGTACATTAATTTTTATCATGCGTATTTCAAATACAATACAGGAGAGCATATCATGTCTTTCTGTAAAAGCAACTAATGTGGGGAAAAAATGCAAACTCTCTATAGGAAGCGAGTGGTTTAATTATGCATAACTTCCAGGAAATGTTGGTAATTGAAAGTTGGGGGCTGGGGACGACGGCAAGATTCATCCATACACACTTAAGTCAGAAGCTGCCCCTCAAAGCATTCCTGCAGACAAATGGCCCACTCCTGAGCTATGCCATGGTGAAAACCCATAGCAGTTTTCTATGAACTGTGCCCACGCAGTACCCATGGCCTTCCCGGGGAAACACAATAAACATAAATAAACAAAGGACCTTCAATAAACATCAGTGCCCAAGCCTAATGGGAGGGGGAAAGACTTTCTCCAAGACAATTTTCTCTCTTCTACTAAAACAGCTGCTGGCTTGCACTAGATGAAATCTCTTCTCCTCTTATACGACCTCCTGGGCTGTGGATTTTGATCTCAAAACACATAGAAGATGGAATCTGTACCAAATGAACGGCACACATGGAGAAAAGAGACTGAGCAGTGAATCCTGAAAGGCTTTGAAAATGCCAGGGATTTCAAATGACTTTTCTCTTACAAAAGAATTCCTTTGGGTAGTTCGCATCCAACTTTTCCACCCTGTAACTTTTCAATATATTTGTCTTTCATGGTATAGTCTTCAACCTCTATATCCCCTATTTCCTATGTCCACTCTTGCTCCTGTCTGCTCTCTTCTCTCTCTCTCTCTCTCTCTCTCTCTCTCTCTCTCTCTCTCTCTTTCTGTGTGTGTGTGTGTAACTGTACAAGTACATATGTCGAGTCCATTTTTCAACCTCTCATGTCATTCTCAGATGCCATTTTTCATTTATTAATTGATTGATTGACAGGACCCCTGACAGTTAAGTAAGCCAGTGACCCTCAGGGACCCACATGTCTTTACCTCTTCAGCACTGAGATTACAAACAAGCACTACCATGCTTGCTTTTAGTGGAGGGGGGGGATAGACCTCAGTTCCTCGTGGTCAGAAGGTAAGCATTTTTTACAAATTGAGCTTCCTACTCAGTCCCCTACTGCCTCTTCTGGTGGCTATAAATTCTTCTAGATCTATCCAGGTCAGTGTGGTGTCCATTAGCCACAGGTGAGTTTTAATTTTTTTTTTAAAAAAAACTGGAATTCTTTGACATAGAATATACTTGGAAATCAAGCCCAGTTAGTTCAATAGTCCTTTCTGACTGCCCCATACTATACAGTGCAGATGGCAATTTTATGTCTGGACCATGCGGTCCCTTAGATGACACTGTCCTGATTTTTATATGGCAGGGTAAAGCTCTACCAGTCTTACACCAAACAGGACCATCCCCTGAGCTACTGTGCCATCATGGAAAGCCTCCACGACTTCTCTCTGAGCTGCACCATGCAGTATTCCAGGTGATCTTGATCCTTATACTCCCAGTTGCCAGATTCGCGTATATGCTCCTTGAGTATATTTTGTGTACTTACTTCCATTTTCCATTTCTTCTCTCAGCACCGCACCCAGACTCCCATGACTGGTTCTGTGTGCTGCTGCAGGTTGGTCCTGCCTGTCAATCCACACCCTACTTCTCCCCCTCTAGTCCAGCCATGCTGACTCCATGTGAGAAGCTTGGAACACCATTTGCCCATGGTCACCTTCCATTTGGTTATGTTCTTTTCAGAGCCCTGTACTTAATCTCACGAAATAGCAAGAATGAAAGGGAGTCCTTCAGAAACACTGTCCTCTTGTTTAAGCTGAAAAAGATCCAGCAATTCACCAGCCCTGCACTTATCTCATCATTTTATTATTAGTTAAGTTCTAAAACCTATATCTTAATATATGGAACATATGCTGTACCATAAATTAATTCATGATTAAATCCTCCAACTTTCCATTTGTTGCTTTGTATATAAACTGACCTTTGAAGCAGGAATGTAGCACTAATTATGTTTTGCATTTGATGTAAAGGGCTTATAAGCTACCTCTCAGAACTACAAATTCAACTGCGTTCCACGCTGTATTCTTCTTTCCAAAAGCTTGGGGACCTTTACTGAAATCATTTTATTAATCTTCACACGTCTCTGCGATGAGATGGTTGCTTTTAATTATCCTTCCTTCTGCATTTGGGAATGCTGTATGGATGCCATTTGTCACTGAAGTGTGCTGGCATTAGACCAAGTGTGCCTCGTTCGTACGCAGAGGCTGGAAAACATCTCCCTCTCTTCGGATGTGGGATATTGTTGAAAGTTTCAGAAGTTCCAAGGATCTTCTTTCTGCCCTGTTCAGAACACCACAATGCCTTCTTCATACCTCACTGCCTCTCTTTAGTATTATTTAGCGTGATCAGGTCTCCCGGGACATCAGCCAAGGAAAATAGTACCGGGCTTTGAAAAACCAAAACCAAACCAAACTCCCTATAGCATCTCTGCTCCTAAGCCCTTAGATCTGATCAGTTTGCTTTTTATGTTTATTCAAATTAAGTATCATCCCCCTCTCTTTGTCCTAATTATAGATTTCGGGCAAGAGTGCTACAAACACAAATCACATGATCTTCCCTTTCAAACTCCCCTGCTTGAGCCTCAACTTAGAATCAGCAAAGAGTGGAAAGGAGCAGGGAGGGGAGCTTCATTTGTCTTACTAGAGGATCGCCCCTTAGAGAAAGCAGGGCAGCGCTGTGTTTGTTTATTTTCCCCTAAAGGAGAACGCCATGCTCATTTCTTTGGGAATTTATTGTGACTAGCATCACAATTGTAGTCAGACACTCACCGGGTTGAGAATGCAAGCGGCTGGGAAGCAGTTTGAACAGAGGCAGAATCTCCAGGAAGCTTCAGATTCCTCGAGTCGTTCACTAGCGTCGTGTCAGTGAATTGATGGCATTCCCAAATCTCAGTCACAAGGTATATTTTAGTAATATCTACCTAGGTGCTGTGCTGGCTTCCTTCATATCACCTTTATATAAGCTAATGCCATTTGGAAAGAGGGAACCTCAGTTGAGAAAATACCCCAACTCGCTCGATTGGCTTGTAGGCTAACCTATATGAGTGTTTTCTTGATTACTGATTGAGGTGTTTGAGCTGAGTCCAAGGTGGGTGGAGCCAGTCCTGGGCAGGTGACCTCGAATTGTATACAAAGCATGTGGAGTAGGGTAGGAGGAGCAAGCCAGTAAGAATTCCTCCTGGGATTCTGCTTTAGTTACTGTCCTGACTTCCCTCGGTGATGGCAGAGAGCCGATCCCTTTGTGGAAAAAACAAGAGAAAATGGGGATGTTCCTGAGTCCCGACACCCCCTCCAAGGGCACAACATCATATGACTGGAGACTACTAAATTTTCCATGTCCTGATGGTGCCACATACTTGGGACAAAGACCTTAACACAGGGGTCTTTGGAGGACAGAAGAATGCTTACTCGGAGCTGGCCATAAGGAAGTTAGAGCTGCTTGTTTGTTGAAGACCATGTCTCATGGACCACAGGCTGACCTCAAATTCATCATCCTGCCAAGGATGAATGGCTGAGTTCTAGGGTTATAAATGTGTATACCACCCAGGGTTGTGTGTGGTGCTAGAAATCTAACCCACTGCTTTGTGCGGGCTAGGCCAGGACACCCCAGGAATTCCATTTGAAGGGAATTCTGTCCCAGTCCAGTCTGAAAATGTTTGCTTAACGCTTTCCTTTCTTTCTTATTCCCTCTACCTCTGGTTGTTTCACCATTGTGGGAAAACTGTAGCTCTAACGTGACGGCAAGCAATAAAGATTCTGAATGCATGTGGGACACTTCCTGTTCTCTACATCCTTGCTGAGCTGTGTCTTTCTCATGGGTTTGCCGAGTGAGAGCGATCCTCATTTATTTTTCCCATATACGACTACGACATGAGAGACTCACACCACAGCCTGCAAACCAGTGATGGTCTGAATAGGATGAAATGTAGAGGCAACTCAGCTTCAGGTAGACGAAACTAAGGCTATCAGAAGCTATCAGCACACCGAGGAAAGACAGGGCGCTCACACTGGAGATGAGCTTAGAGCAGAGTTTCTCATGCCTACCACCAGTGGCATTGTGAGATAAATGATAGTTATGGGGGTTTTCCTGTTCATCCCTGGTCTCTGTGTGTCACATGACAGTCACTATTACGAACACAACACTTAAAGCTTCAATATACATTCTTACTACTGTTTCTGGCATGGTGAATTTTCCAGATATTCCACTCTGAGAACTCTACTTTTGCCCATCTGTTGCTTGAGCCATGAAAAGAGGGAGTAGATGGGGGACACTGTACAAGGTAGAAATACTTAACACTTTAAAAGCCTGTATGTGAGTCTTTCAGGATGAGCATTTCCTGTCTGCCTAGAACTGAGAAGAGAGAAATACCGCTAGATGGGTAGTTTTAAGTACATATTTTGGATTTGAGCGGTATTTTATGAGGAGGAGGGTTGTGATGTAGTCAATAATTTAATAATTTCTCTTCTTGTTGGGGAAGCCCTCTCTGGAGAACCTGTCTTGGGGAAAGCCACACCTGACCTTTTGATATTGGAACATAATGAGGTCATATGGGAAGTTCACGCTCCAAAGAACCAAGTTACAAAAAATAATCACCCGCAAATCTATGTTTAGTGTTTCGTGAAGCGACATTAGGGAAAATAAAATTCAAGGCAGAAGATACCCTTAAATTTGTAGTAGTTATAGTCACTAGTGATAGGCAGGAACCACCTAGTCTTAAAAAAAAAGCCAAGAAGAACCGCTGTTTCCAGCAAGGAGATTAAAAAATAGAGGTGGTGGTAGAAAAAAAAATGGAGTGACAGGAAAGAAGCATTCTTTTTAACCCTTTCAGCTTGCTTATTCTTGTGAATGGAGATTTAATCAATGAGATTTTCAGAGCAAACTGTTTTTTGTTTGAGAGAGACCCTACAGCAAGTCCCACGGGGCTCTTGTGAGTAGCCTGAGAGCAGGGGTAACCCCGGGGTGTGATTTCGTGAGATAAACCTGAGGGCCAGAGGACTTGGGTGAGAAATAAAGTAAATGGCTAATTAAACATGCCTTTAAACTAAATAGGATTAACAGCCCAAGGCAATTAGATTCTAGATGACTTAAAGTGAAATACACACTTCTGAGAAATGGTCCAAAGGACTTCACCCCCATATGCTGGAATATTGGGAAATAAAATCCTTAAGGTAAAAACGATTCCTCTCTCTTGGTATCCAGGGGGGAGAATGACAAGGTGAGCCGCATAAATAAAAACAGAGCACACCTTTCGTGGAGCCAGAAGTACGAGGAAGAACCTGTGATCCGAGTCACAGAGTGACCTTTGGAACAAAAGAAAGCCTTGACGAGCTACACGTGCCCCAAACTCAGGATGAAGTGAATTATTAAAATCCTGGGCAGATGTAGAGCAGACAAAGCACACCAGGCGCCGGCATCGAAGCCACATGAGCTCTGTTCCACGGCAGATGATACATCAAACCCAGAGCCACTTTTCAACCCAGTATGTCTCAAATGTTTAAAGAGGGAATGATTAGGAATGAAATTTGCACTTAACATATGTGGTCCTCATTAATCTCACTTAATTTAGAGAGGGGGAAAAAAAGCCTTTGCCGAATCCTCTGAGTTGAAATCTAGGTCTCCAAAAGTTTGCCCTTCCTTTCGTGTATCGCGGTCTCCTCCTCAGCCTCGCGATTTTAGCTGAAATGTGGGAAGCGTCACTATGGAGACGGAAACCTAACAGAGGCAACCGTTCCATCCGGAAGACGGAATTACTAGATGCGATTAGATTGTCGCATTCTACATGCCACGCTGGGTGTTGCCGAGATGGGGTAGAAGCATGCACCACGGAACCATTGGATCTGTGTGGCTTTATGGTTGGCTACCAAGGGAACATATAGAAATCAATCATCTCTAAGCATCTTTAAGACCATGAAAGATGATGCCAAGGAGGAATTCAGGTCATGAACAACCTTGGAGCAGAGGACTTAAAGTGGGTAAAATTCTACAAGAACCAGGGACCATCACAGCATGGCGATGTCACTTCCTTAATAAAGGGACACAGGAGTGTAGTGATGTCGTGAAGCTGGTCTTTGATTCTGGAACAATAGCGGGTACCAGTGCTTGAATAGGTCTCAAATTATATAAACAGGATAGGAAGCCAGAAGGTGGCTGCAGAAAGACAAAACCGGGACATCCCTGTTAGCTAGGATTCCTGGAGATGAAAGACTATGACTCCATTTTTTATCCTAAAGATGAGACATCATCAGATCTATACGTCTTACTGTAGAATCTTGTGAAACAAAGAAATGACTGCCTGCAATTCTCACTGCCTGTCACTGCCAGCTTGCTGAAATATCAGATTTGCTGTCTGACACAGAAGTAAGTAGTTGGTTTGAGACAAAGGAAAACATGACATGTTTTTAGGGCTGTGAAGGTCTGGCCTTCACGTAAAATAGGTGAAGCTAGTCTATTGCCCTTCCCTCAACTACATTCACTGCCAGGCAGTCTGTTGCGTTGGATTATCTCAGCCAATATCTCAGCCAATATGGGTTTAGACCCCAGATACGTGCCAACCATTGGGTTAGAGGTGCATTTTAGACATCACCTTATTACACATACAGCAATCTTATGGTGAACATGTTCTCTCCTAAGCTTACAAAGTAGGGAACTTAGGATCAGGGTGAGTGACTTTGCCAGTTAAGTATTGCTCAAGACAGGCCTGTCTAGCTACAAAACTTTGGGTCTTCTGACAGTCCACAGTATCCCACATCCTTGTTACTTTGAAGAAAGTAGTTTTTCCTACCCTGACCTAGAGTGACAGCAAGTCATGAATAGTTCACAGAAGCTGGGGTGTGAGATTTAAACATGTGAAAGCAAGTGGAAACAGGTTCATGTACATAGGTGTTGGGTGTATACATGTATCTGTGTGTACATGTGCACAGTACGGGCATAGATTCAATAGATTTTATTCCTATAAGCTCTTACTATGGAGAGGCACAGAGCAGCTTTCCTTTCAATACAAGTTTTCCTTGTAAATGTCTGTAATATAAATTTTATAATTAATCATTAATAATATTTTATAGACCAGGGACATATTTATTGTTATTAGATCTACCAAATTCTGTTTAAAGACTAGCTTTTTACCATGAGTTATTTAGAGTCAGTCAGGAAATGAGACAGATGCTGAGCTCTGCCACTTCCTGGACCTGGGCGGACCCTGAACTCGGAGCAGCTTGATAATCAGCCAGCTTGTCACTCCGGCGTTGTGACAGAGCACCATATTTGTATTTGCCAGGCTAATACTAATTTTTCTCACTGCAATGCACAATTCAGCTACCAATAACTAGGTGGCAATGTCACATAACTTTACACACAGGCAGCATGATTGCTGCCACAGAAAAGCTGTCTAAGACTCCCATTTAGTTTCATTCCAAAATCTGTGCTAATGGCTTGCAGGTAAAGCTCTAATCAGGGGGCAGCTAAAGGTATCAACCGAGGCTGATGAAATCTTGAAATTAAAGTTTCCAACAACAACAACAAAAAAAAACTTTCTTTTTTTAAATGCCCAGATATCTAATTTCTGTTAAATACCACTATGAGTTACTGGGGCCCTGTCATGAACAGGCAACTTCTGAAGTGAGGTAAGATCAAGGACATCCAAATTTAGTCAATGGAATGTACGCCCTGGCACTTCAAGATGCTCGAGCACGGACTTAAATCACTTGAGCAGTACCCAATGCTGCATAAGAGAGTAAGTCAAGAAAGCAACAGAAGATTGACTTCATACAGAAAGTTTGAGATGGGCTGGCATTTGTCTGAACTGGAGGTTTAAAGATGCAAATGAAAGGAAGTGTAGCTACCCCATTTTCTTTCACTATGAATAACGAAGTTGGGGCGGCGGAGGAGGATGGAGCAGCAGGTGACCACAACCTGTACTCCATTATTTCCTGACATCCTTCTGTTGTACTGTGATGCCTTACCCAGGATGCTCAGCAGTGGGCTAGGTAGGAATGACTCCCCATGAATTCCAGGACTGCTTCCCATGAACCACTAGAAAATACCTAAAGCCAAGTTTCCTAATATCTCCCTTCAAAATAAATTTGTGGAACCATAGCCTTCGTCCTTCACAAACCATAAGACTGGGGACAGAAATAATAAACCAGAGTCACAGTGCAAACCTCGGTGGTATTGCTCTAGAGAGTCAATGACCCCATAGTTTGTTTTCTCACTTGGAAAGAAAACCTGTGAAAGATAATCAGAAGGTATTTTCACATGTGCTGCATCTGACCCTCACAGATGAGATGGTCTCCACTTAGCAGTAAGGAAGGAATCAAAGAGTGGAAATTCTTGCTTAGAATGTCTTCCTATCCAATAAGGTGCCCTAGGTTTACTGACCTATGTTGTATGAGAGGCATACTGAGCTTCCAGCATGAGGATAATCTGATGATTCACAAGGGTTTAATTTTTCAAATTTCTCACCTATCCAGTGACATGATAATGTATCATGGTTGGTTTTGCTTGTTTGTTTCCTGGCTGCCCATACCCAAATAATCACACAGAAACTGTGTTAATTACAACACTGCTTGGCCAATGCTTAGGCGTATTCCTAGCCAGCTTTTACATCTTAAACTGACCCATTTCTATTAATCTGTGTATCACCATGGGACTGTGGCTTACGAGAAAGGTTCTGGAGTCCTTCTCCTTCAGCAGCTACATGGCATCTCTCTGATTCTGCCTTATCTCTCTCTATATATATCTCTGTTATGATTTCCCTTTTGGCTATACTCTGCTAATCCATTGGCTGAAACAGCTTTCTTTATCAACCAGTAAAAGCAAAACATATACAGAAGGACATCCCACATCACAGTTTGGCGAAGACTAGGGCTTGGATCATAATTGAAGATGCGAGATCCCAATGGCTGATAGACTTGGTAACAGTGACATCAGTGGTAGATCTCCTAATAATGATCAAATTTCTTCCACACAAACTCCCCACTTATTGTTTTATAATTCCCCAGAAATCTCCTTGCCTGGGTTCTGTCAATCATTCTCTGGACAGAAAGTGATTTTTAAGAATGTAACATGATACTGAAAAACACAAGAAGCAGGAATTCATGAACTAGAACCAAACATTTCCATTTTGATTCATTCTTTCTTCTAAGCACTGCATGCTTTGAAGTTATTTGAAGAAACGTTTCTTTATGAGTTTTCTACTATGTTGAGGTCTCCACCAAAGGTAATTGGAACCCATGTCAAAGGTACACAAGGAAATGTGTAAGGAGGCCTAGGGCTTGAATTTGCTTTCAGCCCGAAGTACATTGCATGTGCTGAGTCTAAATTTAAAGACACACAGGGTATAGCACTACAAAATGCAATCCATTGTACATGACCTATACTGAACTTGGGAAGTGTAGGACGTATTCAAGGGAATATAGGACCACTGGGGGTCTATTTTTATAAAGCATTAGGTAGTCTGTCTGTTTCCATTTTATTTAGTTTTGTTTTCTGACATAGTTATTGCATTTCCCATAGGAAAAAGCTGCTGTGTTCATCATTTTTCAAAAATCAAGTGTGAGAACAGCAAATGAAGAAATATTCAAAGAAAAGAAAGGTTGGACTGTGTTTGTCTTGAGGCTGGTGAGCAGTGACAGACAGGGTGCTGTCGGGTTGGGACCTGCACTGCGAAAGATGACATCCTGAGTTCCGTGAGTTTGGAGAAAGATTTAGTATTTACAAGTATAAACAAGTACTTAGTATAAACAAGCACTTAGTGTACAAAGTCCTTTCCAGAATGATCTTCAGACAAATTGAACACAATTAGGCCAATGATTTGTTGCAGAATGTGTAGGGAACATATGTGAACTGGCATGAAGGAAGAGTTTGAAATGGAAGATGGTAAGATTAATAAGTCTTAGTTTTTCTTTTAAAAGGACATTCTCAGAAGGAGTTCCCAATGTTTATGAGACTTAGGGTGCAGTTACTAAGTGCTTATGATGTGGTTGTACCTATGTAAGGATGCAACGCATCACTCCGTCTCTCTAAGTGATGTCTGCTTTCCTACTTGCAGCACCAACTCAGGCAACTGCCTCATTTACTCAGTTAAAGTCGAGATGAGTGTGCGCCAGCTCAGGGATTCTTAGCAAGACTTTTGAGCCAGTGTCTTCTGAGACCTAAGGCAGCTGTTCTCAACCTTCCTCACACTGTAATATGTATGTAACCTTTCAGGACAGTTCTTCATGCTGTGGTCACCCCCAACATAAAAATTATTTTCTTGTTCCTTAATAACTGCAATTTTGCTACCCTTATGGATTGTAATGTAAATATCTGAGATGTAGGATATCTGATATGAGACTGCCAAACGGGCCATGGCTCACAGGTGGAGAACCGCTGACTTAAGGGAAATGTGGTTCAACTCCTCTTGGAACAATGAGGTCATTCCACTGCTTCATTTTGAAGCACCCATCCTTCCTGAGATCGTCCACTCTCACCTCAAATGAGAAGAACTCCTGTGGTTGCTGAATCCGGATAGAACAGATGGCACCGAGGAGAAGCGTGGCCATCCTCACTGATACCTCACCTATGATCGCCTCTGTGCCCTGATACTTGGCTCATTAGCTCCAGAATCCTTGGGCTCGTTGTTCTCCAGAAGTGATGCCTGAGTCAGAGACATCATCGTTGCAGAAGACAGGCGGGGCAGAAGTGAAGTCTAGAACTTGCTTAAGAACAAGTGGATCAGGACAGGAAGGCCAGGCCCTGCGTCACCACGTGTATCAGCAAAGCCTCCAGGCGATGACGGTGCAAACCAAAGCTGAGGTTTGAGAACTTGAAGGACAGGGTTGTTAGTAGTTTCCTGACCAGCTCCCCGCTCCTGTGGCTTCTCCATTCATTTCTCAGCAGGTGCCATTGATGAGTCAGCTTTCTGTCTTTCAGTTACCTGTACCTCATCTAAGAGCCCATCAGTGATCTTAACTCGGGGGGGGGGGAGGGGGCAGGGTCTTACTTTTTGTGTCTACACTCTCTCTTGAGTACTAGTGTCTTGAAAGGGGAATCGTTTGATAACATTGTCATCCAGTTGAGCCTTGGTCTAGTGATTTTTTTCCCCATATGTAAAAGCAAAGAAACTTTGTTCAGGCTTGAGCTTGGACTCTCTGTCTGATGCAGCAGTTGAGAGCAGAGAGAGTCTGGTCTAGAGATTTAATCTCATGAAGATAGGCCTGGGTTCAAATCCCTGCATCCATTAGCTCAGTGATCATGGATCAGTGGCACATACTCTTGCTCTTCCCGAAATGTTCCCTTCAAAGCTGACATTGATATTTAGTTTCCATAGTAACACTAGTAAGACATGAGATCCTCACAACTGGATTTGTGTGATTTTCACTGGAATGGACTAGTGATGGAAGCCAGGATCAAGTCATCTCCCTTTCTCTGTCTTGGGCTAAGGTCTTCTGCATTGTCATCTTGGGATGACACATCAAGATGTCCTCTCCCAGGTGTGGAACCTCTACAGAGTATCTAAAATTATAATCCAAACACATTTCTTTCCATTACAACTCAGTCTGTGGTGTTCACGACAATATCAAACAGTGAACTAATGGAGGTCTTTGTGCTCATTTTCTTATCTCTTTCTTCTCCATCAGACAAGAAAGCCAGGGTTTCTGGTCCCAACTAAATCCTGTAGGGTGAACCAAATGTTGGTTGACATTAAACACAAGAATGAAACAAAATGCTGAGCTTCCAATTATGCTTTTTAAAATCATTGAAGACTTTCGAGACCAGCCTGGTCTACAAGAGCTAGTTCCAGGACAGGCTCTAAAAAAGCTGCAAAGAAACCCTGTCTCGAAAAACCAAAAAAGAAAAAAAAAAAAAAACATGGAAGACTGCAGAGATAGGCAGAGATGTTGAGGACACCCTAAGGAGTCCATGGCAACTTGGAAATGTGAGAGATGTACAGCACACAGCCTGGGGCAAAGGGCACCACATAGCCTTAGGCAGACTTGGGAAGCCTGTGACATGTTACCTTTCTGGAATTTTGCCTGTATCCCCCATCTATACAAGGCAGAATAGAAAGTCTTGGCAGCAGAGAGTATAGAAGATTGAGCTAAGAGTCCAGAAGGACTGTGAATACAGAGAGAATGGAATGTATAAAATCAAACAGTCAGCACTTGCTGAGTATCATATATGTTCCAGACCCTGTGTGTATGTTAACTGTTGGGACTCACAAGTTGGGCCATGACCTTTTCAAACTATAGAAGAGACACAGAGCTGTGAGAAGATGCCTGAAGGTGTTTCATCCTGAACTTGGGGTTTGTAGACAAGCAGGGCTTTCAGCCAGTGTGCACGTTCATTGTCCCCTTGCACCTCTTGCACATGGGACGTACAATTGCATGAATGTCTATGCATGAAGGGTTGAGGCACAGCCCTGAGCCACCTTAGGAAGGGACCCTAAGATATTCATTTCTGTGTGTAGCCAGCCAGAGAGAGGGGTACAGTCTGGTAGCTGGGGAGCTCATGCCTGTGCCTGCACAGTGTGCAAATGTACCAGCAGTGTCGGTCCCTGCCCCAGGAGAGGCCTCTTTCAGCTGGGTGAAAGTACCTTTTGAGTTGGCTCAGCAGGAAGGAGTCCCCTTAATGCCACAGGCACTGAGGTCAATCACACAGCCCCTGCGGAGCAGCCTGTCGCATTGCAATGATGAGATCAAGCCGTGAGCAGGGGTGCACAATTAAGACAGGGCTTTTGTTTTGAAATTGCATCTTGGGCCATGAACCATTCTCTTCTTGTAGTGGAGGCACCTGTGGGTTAAATGATTTGCCCAAGGTCATGTAGAAAGAATAGGTTCAACTCAGAATCTTGAAAGTCATCTTCCTCTAAAAGCAGCTCCCCGGCTTCAATTTCCTGAACAATTCCTGCATGTGAATTCCGCTGCGCACATGCCTGGGAAGGCCAGTCCTCATTGTATGTGTGCCCATGACCGTGGTATCCGGGGAGTCACTGCCAAGGTTACGAGTTTCCTCCCCGCGCCGTGTCTGCAGGGTGAACAGAGTTTTATAGTTGCTGTTCTTCATCTCTCAAGTTTACTCTAACTTGGGCCACAGCTTGAGAGAACAACAGTTGGAAAGGAGAGCCCCCATCTGCCCCATCTGCCCTGTGCCTTGTGGCCAGTGAAGGACAATGGTTTAGCATGAGGCCTCTTCCGTCTGAAATGCCTTTTGTCGAAGGCTCCAGTGATGAGCAGACGAGATCTGTGGGGGATATTTCAGTCAGTTTCCAGCTCATCACCCTTTGCCTTCCAGAACCTGGAAGGAACACTGCCTGTGATGAGCCCAAAGCTCCATGCAGCAGACCCTGTGCAGATCGCATGAAGATGGGGAGCCTTTGGTAAGTGGTGATTTAAATTGCCCTGATTTCTTTGGTTCTTAGTCTATTCAGTGACACCGCATCCTGGATAGATTTCACGAAGAAAGCACTTATGTTGTGTCCCAGAGTGCTCTTCGGCATGGATGGCTGTGCTTCTCCCTCCCACCCAATGCTGCCCTTCCACCAGTTTTACCAGCAGTAATGACATTTCGACAGACCCCAAGCCCTCAGTCTTAGCTGTGTGCACAAGTACAAATCTAGCAGATGTCTGAAGGACTTTAATTGTCCTTCCCTATTATTGCAGAGGATAACAACTTTAAGTGGCTTTATTTTAGATTATTCATAATGCTTTACCAAAGCAGTAAGGCAGGCATACGGACCATGGTGATCGTGGCTTTTGGAAGCCCCCATGCTCCAGGTTCTATTTCTGAACAGAAAAGGTTACCGTTAAATAGCCCTCATCTTTTGATAGAATTGCCATTTGCTTTTGCGGGAGAGAATATGTTTCTAAC
This sequence comes from Arvicola amphibius, assembly GCF_903992535.2. NCBI lineage: Eukaryota > Metazoa > Chordata > Mammalia > Rodentia > Cricetidae > Arvicola > Arvicola amphibius. The sequence continues at coordinate 96,351,779 of NC_052055.2, forward strand.
AAACATATTATCGTAGAAACTGTACCAGTTGGGCAATTATTTAAAATTGATTTAAAACAGAACATGGGCTCATACCTATAGCCTGCTTAACATTTAGGATAATATGTGATTGTTTAAATTCAATGGTTAGTTGTTTCAAAAATGGCCACTATGTCTCCTGAAAGAAAGAACAGTACCAGGCAAAGCATCTGGGTCCCTCCCCTCCTCGTCATTGAAGGCTAAATTTTATTAGAGGCTTGTAAAGATTTTCTAAATAGGTTTCAAAGTCTTATTTCTTCCCTCCAATGGCATGGATTGCAAACCTGACATGCTCCTTCTTGCAATCAACAATCCTTGTAATTGTTAATTGACTCTCTTTACTTTTAAGTCCATAGCCCCCTCTTCTCCATCCCCGCACCCTGCCTGGATGCACACGCAGAGCTCCGGCTAGGGTTGCACAGGCGAACGACTATCAAAGTGAAACTAGAGGTGCAAAGTTTGCCTTTGAATAAGAAAAGAAAAACTCTTTAAAGAGCATATGCAGGCCTAAGTCAGTGTCTTCCATCAAAAGGCTGGGCGCTGCTCAGCCTCTTCTCCAGCCGTCTCCTGGACACGTTTTTAAAACACAGGAGAAGTGCTTCGCTGCATAATGATGGATGCAGAATTCAACCTCAGAGGAGAGTCAGGCTCTTCCTGGGAGGGTTGAATTAGGCTTCCTCACTCTCTCTTTTCGTTTGCATTATTCAGTGGAAAAATACAAAGTGGCATAATGATGGGAATAAGTTATCTTTTATCAAATCTGACTTTAAAATTCAGGTTATGTAAAACATAGAAACGCACAGGAAATTCAATCAGAACCTCCAGTCACATTATGTACTCTCTGTTCTTGGGCAAGCGAACACTCTTTGGAGCCTGTGCCTGGGAGCAAGTCCCGGATTCGTCCTTCCTCGTGAGAGCACCTTTTGCAAACAACTGCCACCAGGGGAAGCTCTGAGCCCATCAATGTTCACAGACCAACTGAAATCAGACAAGGCAAAGAACATGGTAGAGGAAAGGAGCAAAGTCTAGAAACTGCTGCCCCGGCGATTAATAAGACGGAGTTTCTTTAGATCATCGCACTGTGATTTAACCACAGCTGGAGAATGGAGAGCTGAGTCAGTGTGTAAATAAGGCTTGGAATGCAAACCGTCCTGCACCTAGCTTCTCCCAGAGAGAAAAAAATCACTCGCCGTGTTCGAACACAGGTCCTTGAAGGAGCTGAAAGGGGTGATTTGCCTCCTAGTCTCCGGTCTGCAGGTTGTTGGGAGGTTCTCTCAGTCGTTTTCTGCCTCCCCTTGGTTTGAAATGCACTCTCGGGCTCAGGCCAGTGCATGCATGCACAATCCCGTAAATGATAAAGCCGACGTCTGTAGGAAGACAGTCACCTAATTGCACAGCGAAGCAGAAGAAAGCCTTGCAAATGGTATACAGTTTTCAAAGTGTTCCAAGCCTTAGGCAAAAGCCTTTCAACTGTGTCTAAAACTGAATGATAAAATATGTTGTACAAATTATCTGTGAACAGGAAACATGTGGTAGTGGCGGAGGACTGAAATGTAACACTTGTAAAGAAATGGGAACTGCCAGTCATCTAGACCCGTTCCTTTCTTTCCTTCTTCCTTGTTTTCTCTCTTGTTTTTACAAAAAAAATAAGATGTTTTTGCTTGCAAGTTTCATCATTTTTTTCCCCTACCCCCGTTGACGTTCAAGTGTCTAAGACGCTTACCAGATCACGCAAGGCTAATTGCGGCTTGATTTCAAAAACAGCAACAACAAAGGAAACAGATGAGGATAGAGCTTTGCTCCTGCCTTTTCCTCCCCCTCTATGGGACTCTCAGATCCCTCTCCTCTGTGGTTTAGGGTCTTGGCTGTCCATGTGTAGAATTTTGAAAGGAACTGAAAAGAACCTAAAACAGGAAAAATGGGAAACTTCGTCCTCTGAAAAGAAATGAACCTTCCTGCCTCTTTCCTACCCCCAGGGCCAAAGGTAGTCCTGTGCCCCCTTTAAACCAGAGGCTGGTGGGCTAACTCCGACAACTGTCTGTCTCACCCTCCATCCCTCTCTTGGGATGACTTCTCAGAGCTTTTCTCCATCTACTTCTCTGAGACCAGTCATGGAAGTCTGGGATGCTTCCTCAGAGAGCTTCTCCTTCTGTATATTACCTCATTGCTTAAATTCATGATAACTCACAACAACTAGATAGATTTCAAGCCCTAGGCAGTGCAGAGAAAAGTTAGTGAATTTCATATTAGGAGGAAACGAAAGGGAGAAGTCTGCTCTGCTGTGTTAGCATCCCATAGGAAGCCGCTCAGCAGGCATCCCAGGCCTCCTCAGCTGCATCCTTGGTTGAGGCTGTCTTTCAGCATGTGATCATTTATTGATACATAGGATACTTCACCTTTTTTCCTTTTGCTGGACCACAGGTCTGCTTTCTTAGTACTGGAACTGACCTTGGATGGAATGGCTTGGCATAGTCAGAAAGCCCAATAGGAGGAACAAATGGTTTAATTTACAACTTGACCATAATTGACAAGGGAACACAAAGAAGGAGTCTCTTCCTCATTGGCAGTCATGGGCGTCAGAGAGGCCTGGACCATGCAGTCAGGTACACACTCCCCCCCTCTTAAAGCTATGCAGCATGTCAACCTGTTCTAACCATGGAAGATGAATGTTAGCTCTGTCTTTCCTGCCTCCACGCCCATTTCTCTCCCCCTCCCCTTGGATTTTAATTCTACAAGGCATAGAATCCTGATTTTGTGTCAGTTGTGGTGAGGAGCTGTGGTTTTGATGACTAATAAGGCGTGGTCTGTCTCTGGAAGTTAATGCCGGTGAGAAAAACTGGAACAAGTTGGGAGAAAGAATTCCAGCACCAGACTTCCCTTCCCGAGAGTGCCAGAGTGTGTGTCTTGCACTCTTTAAGATAGAGTTATCACATTTTGGTGTTCTTGCAGCATTGCTTTGGAATGCCAATCTTTCCATCCAATTTCTCTGCATTTTAACATGTTGTTCAGAGGGCATATGGTTCTTCTTCCTTCCCACAGCCATATACAATCATGCCCACCTTTACAGCTCCTTAGAATATTTTTTTTTTTAAAAAAATCCTTCTCCGCCATGCCTCCTTGTCTCCTTTTTATTTAGACAGGATTTTTCATTCCATGTAAGTTCATTTTATATAACCGTTTTTTTTTAAATGGAAACTTCTGTGAGCATTGGTTTTCACTTGAATTGTTTACACATTTGGTATGCAGCATATCTGCTGCTTTCTCACCTAACTCACATGATTTTATTTTAACCCCAAACAGGACTGAGAGCACGGATTTGAATCACATGCTGCATGTCAAGATGCAATTGATAGCATTTAATAATCATGGGTAGCCCTGGGTAAATGCTTAGATGTCTTTAAGGCAATATGCTAAGTTCACCTTATGATGTAATGCACCACTGTTTTCTACATTTTTCTGCTTAGGAAATTGTCAATCAATGTATCATCTATCTATATCTATCTACCATTTATCTTCAGTTCCTGTATTTATCTCTAGACTTCCTATATAACCTAGGATGGTTTTGAACTCATGATCCTCCTGCCTCTCAGCATAAAAATGAAACGTGTACCACTATGCCTGGATGAAAAGAGATCTTAAAAGTATAATTGTCAGATTGACAAAGTCGGAATTTTAACCGGCAGATCTTGGCGTATGTTGAATTTTTGGTGTGCTGAGCACCAAAAATAAGTTTCTGGTAAACACCTATTACCCTGAAGTTAATGAGAGACAATTTACAGATTTTAGAGGTTCTATGAAGACTACTCCAGAAGAGCCTAGGCGAAATTGGAGGTGGTGCTTACATTTTTTTTTTTTTGCCATATGAATTGGTATGAAATTCTAGAAATATTTAACCTACATTTTAATATTTTATTATACTTCCTTTACTGTATGCGTATTTCTGTGTGTGTGTCTGTGTATATGGTTGTACACATTTCATGGGGCACACGTAGAGCTCAGAAGATAACTTCTTGGTGTCGATTCTCTCCCACTTTATGGATCTTGTGATTCAAACACATGCCATCAGCCTTTCCATTACCCACAGAAGCATTTCACCAGTCTCCAAAGGTGTATTTTGCTCTGCATTCTATAAAGAAATTTAAAGACTTGGGGTGGAGAGGGTAGACAAATGGGCTATGGTTCTTTGCCTCAAAGATGAAGAAAAATGGAGTAATTAGACCATTTTTAGGGCAGTGAGTTTTCAGATTTATTTAGTAAACTTCAGATGCTTCGTAAGTTGTACTAATGTGCTCAGTTCGGATGTTCCCCACCAATATTCTATCCCTTTCTATATCCTTCTTCACTGTGGCCATAGACTAAAGAGAGAGTGTGCATTGCTGGGAGAGAATATTAAACAGCTTTGGAACAAACCTGTTTTTCATACTAATCCCATAAAAAAATCTAGACATTGAAAATACTGGGATATCTCTACTGTTTTTCATAGTCAGATTTAGAGAAATACTCTCATTCATGAACAGGGGACTTCAGGGCATCAGTCAGAGGTGCAGGGTGTGGTATAATTTTGCATACCCTCTCCGGAAGCTTCAAGCTGTCTTTGATCTTTAGGAGATCAAAGAGGTGAGTTGGTGGTGTTGTCCACTGAGCACTCGAGGCTTTTGTGAGCAGGTTGACAAACCGATACAGCGTAAGTAAAATTGTACCAGTGTGTAGTCCAAAGCTTTGAGAAAATCAATCACAGATTTCTATCCTGTCTGTTGGAAGACTGAGTTTTGAAGACTTACCCCATGTTGTCCGGCAGCCCAAGCAGCCCATGAAAACCGTTCAGGTTCCTTATCATCTCCTGGATAGTATGCAAGAATGGTATGAAGAACTGTGACGCTATATTTTATAGATAATAAAAATGTGTGATGGAGGATTTCAGTAGTTTGCTTAAGGTGACTGTTCAGACACGATGGATTTCTACCATGAATGCCTGCCTACACCTAACCCCAAGTCTTATGTACTTTACCACTGTACTATGCTCCCTGACACAATGCTGATAACTATTTGAAGACGCAGTAAAAACACCAGGTAGATCTGCCATTTAGCAGTCTCTTTACTAGTGGCCTTGGGGCATCGCTATGACAAACAAGTCTTCCTATTTCATATGTGCTGTGAGTATCCCATGAGATCCATGTTGCATTTGAAAAACGTTTAATCATGAGCTCCGTAGCTCTTCACCCTCCTCCAGAGAGCAGTAAGAAATGCAAGTCTACAGTCCTGCTAACAATTAGCAAGGCTTGATCACGTGCTTCCTGTTCCCTTCTTAAGTCCATGGACTTTTAAGATCTGGGCATGGGAATCATATTCCCCAGCATGCTCATCCTGTGCTGTCTTTCTTAGAGGCTCATGCCTTGCATTCACATCACTGCGTTACCATTGCCTTCCCTCCACAGGAATCCAACTGTGCTGTCTCTGCTTGTGTGCCTCCTTAGGGTTCTGTTGGAACATGCCCAATTAATGCCAGAACATAACCCCTTTGTATGGATTTACCAACAGTTCTGCACACAGCCAGGCTGCCAGGCCTGACCAACAGTCTCACACAAAAGCCTCCCTTTCTCAGCAGGAATCCCGTGAACCAGATGTCAAATGCACATTTCCAGAGTACTTTATGGGATCCACAAAGAGGCTCTCACAGTATGGTCCGGGCCTCAGTTTAGTGCAGCTTGTCAAAATGAATTGTTTCATTTCTATACCATAAATGCCAGGTTGAGAGAAAGTATTTTAAAGAATATTCTCTGCATAAGACTTTGGGCTTTCATGTTCTTAATTAAAATCCCATGGGTTCAGGGTTAGAATCAGGTCCTGGGGATGGGGGTAGGGAATTCAGGAGTCTCAAGTCTTTGCCACGGTTGAAACAGGACAATTAATATCCTCTGCTCTAACGTCTTCAACTACAAGGAAAATAACATATAAACAACTTACATGGACTTGATGGCATCTTTAGAGGTGGCTTATCAATTTCCTGGTATTAAGGCACAAGGCAGAGGCTCAAGGAGGAACTGTCTCCCCATTACAAAAGCATATCCAAACTCTTGCCAATGGGACACATTTGCTTTTCTCTTTTGGCATTGCCAACCTAGTTTCTCCCTCTGGCCTGCAGATGTTCACATTGTAAGCGCACAACAGGAGCCTTCTCCGGGAAACTCTTACTATTATGAATATGATCTTTTCATAAATGAAGTAAAACAAGTGTTTTAGTCTTTTCTCAGTTTTTAAGCAACTCACAGACTCCAATATTCCATGCGTTGTGAAGAGTATGCATCTTTATAAGCTATCTTAGATACCCTGTGTGCACTGCGGTTAGCCAAGGCCTTCACAGCGTCAATGCTATTTGCAAGACAGAGGCTTTGTGGTGATGAAAACTCAAGAAATTCTCCTTTCTGAAGCATCGGTGTCACATGTAGCTTCCCGGTGTGAACAGTATGTCCAGGATCATTGACTTTAATAACGGAGCCGAATTTCTTGAGTGTTCATCAGCCATCCACTGGAATCTCTTCCACCTCGATCGAATGTTGATACTTAAAAACATGCCTTCTAACCTGCAGTGTTTAGACCCAGTTTGAGCATGTGCATTGCTTCATTAGATTCAAAGGCAGCCACTGGTGGTATTGATTATTCCACACAACTATGAGGCCAGTGAATCATGGTCTTATCAGGTCACCCTTTTGACTCCTCCTCCTTGCTGCAGCCATAGCTTTGTCTTAAATTCCAGATTGTGTATCTCTGATTTTTTCTTGGTTTTCTTTACTCAGGACATAATTCTATCACCATTTAGATGGATAAGCTGCCCTGTACTGAAGTGTCTATGTCCACTTGGGTTCCAGGTATTATATGCCATCTTCTCTATGTAAATATTCAGCCTCCTTCCTTTGAGGCTACTTTTCTAAAATCTGCATCAACTCCAACTTTTTCAATTCTTAATCATTATGATCATCTTTGAGGTTTTTGCTACTTATTTCCTTTGTTATGCATTATATTCCTATTGTGTGTGTGTCTTGTATCTTTTGAGTGCAAGGACCAGCTCTGAGCTTTCCTTGTATCTTCCACCTGTCAACCTTGATATGTAATATCTGTTAATAGAGAGACCAGTTAAATAGAACAAATGGAGCATCTTTTACTCTTCTTCAACAGAAACTCTTGATATTGTCAGAAAGCCAACATTTTGGAGAACATGCAATTTTAGTTGAAAGAGTCTTAATCTTAGAGTCTTAAGAACATGGGTCAAGTCTTAGAATCATCCAGCTGCTCACTTACTGTTTGTGAATTAGAAATCTAAACTTTCAGCCAGGCGGCGGTGGCGCACACCTTTAATCCCAGCACTCGGGAGGCAGAGGCAGGCGGATCTCTGTGAGTTCGAGACCAGCCTGGTCTACAAGAGCTAGTTCCAGGACAGGCTCCAAAGCTACAGAGAAACCCTGTCTCAAAAAACCAAAAAAAAAGAAAAAGAAAAAAAAAAGAAATCTAAACTTTCTTACTCTTTCTCTGTTTAAAACAGGGATAATATAGCCACATAATTTTGTTTCTTGAGGATTAAATTGAAAAACATTATATATAGGTGCTTTGGAACCTTGTAATTATAAAATCATGCAGATGAACTTTGTTTTATCATTGTTGTGGTTCTATTAAGAACATCCTTATGTTATAATCAGATGCTATTTCGTTTTAAACAAATGGTTTTCCTTCCAACATTTGTGTGTCTTTTTGGTCTTCACTCGCAGGTGCATTGCTGATTCGAAGCAGGCAACACGGGTGGCTTTTTCCATGGAGCATCCCGCTATGGTGATCTCGTTCATACAGCATGCTCAAATCTTAAAATGGGAAACTAAAAACCTACATGTACATGATCCTTCTGAAACATGGCATGGGGAAATGGAGGACTCTTGGAAAAGACAATTAGGTACAATTCATTGCCTCTTTTCAGCTCTAAGTACCACCTTTCTCTCAATTTAAGCTGGCCCAAGAGGGTGGGCTCTGAGAGCCAGAGGTCAGGATGCTGGCTATTTGGAAGCCCATCTATGGCATTGTAAACAAAATGAAAGCAGGTGGTTTTGACTTTGTTTTTTTCCCCTTGAATTAGTTCCTTTTTAAAAAAAAAATTCTCTCATATATTATATCCTGACTACAGTTTCTCCTCCTTTCTCTTCTCCCAGACTCTTCCTTCCACTTCCCTACTCCCGCAGATCCACCCCTCATTTCCCTTCAGAAAAGAATAGGCCTCTCAGGGATATCAACTCAACATGGCATAACACGTTACAATAAAACTTGACACATACCTCATATCAAGGGTGGATGGGATAACCCAATAGGAGGCAAAGAGTCCCAAGAGCAGGCAAAAGAGTCAGAGACAGCCCCCTCCACTCCTCAAGCTACCACTGTTAGAATTCCCACAAGAATGCCAAGCTACAAAACCATAACATATATGCAGAGGACCTGGATCAGACTCAGACAGTCTCCCTGATTGTCACTTCAGTCTCTTGTGAACCTGTATGAACCCTAGTTAGTTGATTCTGTGGGCCATGTTCTTGTGATGTCCTTGACCTCTGGCTCTTACAGTCCTTGCTCCCCATCTTCTATGGGATTACCTGATCTCACCCTAATGTTTGGCTGTGGGTCCTTGCATCTATTACTACCAGTTGCTGAATGGAACATCTCTGATGGTAATTATGTTAGATTCTGGTCTATGAGTATAGCAGAGCACAGTTAGGAATCATTGACTTTTTAATTTTTTGCCACTTGGGCTTGGTTCTATTCTAGGTCTCTAAGCTGTCCAGTGTCTAGCTCCTGGCCATTCACTCAGTGTCAGGCAAGCCGTGGTGTGGGTCTCAAACCGAAATAGTCATTGATTGGCCATTCCCATAAGTTCTGTGCCAATCCCATCACTGGAAGCCTTGCCTGGTTAAAGAAGATGGTCTGTTCAGGCTCAGTATCACCCGTTACCAGAAGCTTTCACTAGGCTCACCCTGGTACATTCCAGGAAGGTTCCACTGCACTAGGCTCCACCTCTCCCCCTCAAATGTCCCCTCTCCCTATTCTAGCCATCTCTCCCAGTACTCCCCCCTTCCATACCTCCCCTCACCTGATCTTTCCTGTTCCCATCCCCACCCATCCCCAGTCCACCTATGAAATCTATTCTACTTCCCCTTCTGAAGGAGATCCATGCATCCTCCCTTAAGCCATTCTTGTTACCTAGCCTCTCTGGGTCTGTTGATTGTACCAGTTATCCTCTATTTACAGCTAATCTGTACTTATGAATGAGCACATACCATGTTTTTCTTTCTGGGTTTGGGCTACCTCACTCAGGATGATCTTTTATAATTCCATACATTTTCTGCAAATTTCATGTTGTCCTTCTTTTTGACAGTTGAGAAATACTCCATTGTGTACCATGTTTTCTTTATCCATTCTTTTGTTGAAGGACATTTAGGTTTTCAGTTTCTGGCTATTATGAATAAAGCTGCTGTGAACATATTTCAGCAAGTGTCCTTGTGATAGGATGGAGCATCCTTTGGGTATATGCCCATGAGCAATATAGCTGGGTCTTGAGGCAGACTGATTCTCAATTTTCTGAGAAACTGCCATATTGATTTCCAAAGTGGTAGTACAAGTTTGCACTCCCACCAACAATGGAGGAGTATGCCTCTTGCTCCACATTCTTGCCAGCATAAACTGTCTTTTACATTTTCATTTTGTTTTGTTTTTTCAAGACAGGATTTCTCTGTGTAGCCTTGGCTATCCTGGAACTCACTCTGTAAAATAGATTGGCTCTGAATCATGGAGATTCACCTTTCTCTATCTCCCAAGTACTGGGAATAAAGTCCTGTGTCACCACTACCCGGATGTCTCCTGTGTTCTTGATTTTAATTATTCTGACATGTGTAAGATGAAATCTCAGAGTTGTTTTGATTTGCATTTTTCTGATGGCTAAGAATGTTGAACATTTCTTCAAGTGTTACTAGGCCATTTGAGATTCATCTATTGATTATTCTGTTTAGATCTATATCCCATTTTTTAATTGGATTATGTTATAAGTCTAGTTTCTTGAGTTCTTTACATATTTTGGATATTAGTCCTCTATCAAATGTGGAGTTGTTGAAAACCTTTTCCCATTCTGTAGGGCTGTTCTTTTGTCCTATTGATGGCATTCTTTGCCTTACAGAAGTTTTTCAGTATCATGAAGTCCCATTTACTTATTGTTGATCTTAGTGTTTGAGTGTTCTGTTAGAAAGTTATTAGCTGTTAGTTATTGGTGTTTTGTTCAGAAAATTGTCTCCTGTCTCAACACGTTCAAGGCTAATTCCCACTTTCTCTTCTATCAGATTCGTTGTATTTGGTTTTATGTTGATGTCTTTGATCTTCTTGGAACTGAGTTTTGTACAGGATTGATATATGTGGGTCTATTTGTGTTCTTTTACAATGCCAGCATCAGATTAGATCAGCACCATTTATTGAAGATGCTTCCTTTCCCCCCTTTTATACTTCTGGTTTCTTTATCAAATATCAGGTACCCATGGTTGTAAGGATTTATGTCTGGGTCTTTGATTCAATTCCATAGATCAACCTGTCTGTGTTTATGCCAATGTTTATATTGTCTTTATGACAATAACTCTACAGAACAGCTTGAAATCAGAAATGGTGATGCTTCTGGAAGTTCTTTTATTGTTCAGACAGGATTGTTTTTAGCTATTCTGACTTTTTGTTTTGTGTTGTTTCTTTTTCCATATAAAGTTGAATATTATTCTTTCAAGGTCTGTAAAGAACTGTGTTGGAATTTTTAAGTGGATAGCATTAAATCTTAGATTGCTTTTGGTAAAATGACCATTTTTACTATGTTAATTCTACCTATCCATGAGCATGGGATATCTTCTTCAATTCCTTTCTTCAAAGACTAAAAGTTATTGTCTTGCAAGTCTTTTATTTGCTTGGTTAGAATTATCCTAAAATAGTTTATATTATTTGTGGCTATTATGAAGGGCTTTGTTTTCCTGATTTTTTTCTCAGCTTGTCTATCACTTGTACATAGGAAGGCTATTGACGTTTTTTAGTTAATTTTGTATCCAGCCACTTCACTAAAGGTTTTTATCAGCTGTAGGAGTTCCCTGGTAGAATTTTTGGGACCATTATGAATACTATCACACCATCTGCAAATAATGGTTCTTTGACTTCTTCCTTTCTAATTAGAATATTCTGGACCTTCTTGAGTTGTATTGCTCTATCTAGAACTTTCAAGTGTTATATTGAATAGATATGGAGAGAGTGAACAGCACTTACCTTTTCCTGATTTTAGTATATTATCTTGAGGTTCTCTTCATTAAATTTGATATTGCCTATGGGCTTGAAGTAAATTGCCATTATTACATTTAGGTGTGTCTTTTATATTCCTTATCTCACCAAGACTTTTATCTTGGGTGTTGGATTTTGTCAAAGGCTTTTGCAACATCTAATGAGATGACCATGTGTTTTTTTTCTTTCAGTTTGTTTATATGGTGGATTGCATTGGTAGATTTTCATATGTTGAACCATTCCTGCATCTCTTGAATGCTTGATCATGGTGGATGATCTTTTTGATATGTTCTTGGATTAGTTTCTGATTATTTTAATGAGTGTTTTATTTTTGCCTCAATGTTCAAGAGGGAAATTGGTCTGTAATTCTCTTTCTTTGTTGAATCTTTGTGTGGTTTGGGTATCAGGGTGACTATGGCCTCATCAAATGAATTGGTAATGTCCCTTCTATTTCTATTTTGTGGAATAATTTGAGGAGTGTTGGTATTAGCTCTGCTTTGAAAATCTGGTAGAATTCTCCACTAAAACTGCCTGGCCCTGGTTTGCGAGACTTTTAATGACTGCTTCTATTTGCTTAGGAGTAATAGATCAATTTTAACTGTTTATTCAATCTTGATTTAACTTTGTCAAGTGGTATCTGTCAAGAAAAATGCTCATTTTTTAAATTTAGATTTTCCAGTTTTGTGGAGTACAGGTTTTTGAAGTATGACCTAATGATTCCTCTAGTATCTGTTGTTATGTCCCAATTTTCATTTCTAATTTTGTTAACTTGGATATCCTCTGTGTGTGTGTCTTTTTAACTAGTTTGTCTATCTTGTTGATTTTTTTCAAAGAACCAATTCTTTATTCCATTGATTCTTTGTATTGTTCTATTTTTTCTACTTTATTGATTTCAGGCCTAAGTTTGATTATTTCCTGCCATCTACTCCTTCTAGCACCTTTTGTTGGGCAAAATTTATGGACAGAAATTGTTTAAATTTGACTTTGTCATGGAACATCTTGTTTTCTTCATCTATGGTAGTTGAAAGTTTTATTGGTCTGGGCTGGCACCTGATATGTGGTCTTAGAGTCTGCAGGACATCTGTCCAGCTCCTTCTGGCTTTTAGAGTCTCCAATGAGAAGTCAGGCATAATTCTAATAGGTCTGCCTCTATATGTTACATGGTCTTTTCCCCTTGCAGCTTGTAATGTTCTTTGTTTTCTGTGTTTAGTGATTTTATTATCATATGGCAAGGGGAATTTCTTCTCTGGTCCAGTCTATTTGGTTTTCTGTAAACTTCTTATGCCTTTAAAAGCATATCCTTCTTTAGGTTAGGAAAATTTTCTTCTATGATTTTGTTAAAATATTTTCTTAGCCTTTAGTTGGGATACTTTTCCTTCTTTAAATCTTTACATTCTTAGGTTTAGTCTTTTCATAATGTTGCAGATTTCCTGGATGTTCTGTCATGATTTTTTTTTTTAGATTTAACACTTTCTTTAATCAACAAACCTACTTCTACTGTTGTATATTCAATGCTTGATTTTTTTCTCTTCCACCTTTTTTATTTTGTTGGTGGTTCTTGTGTCTGTAGTTCCTCCTGTTTACTTTCCTGGATTTTTCATTTCCAGAATTTCCTCAATTTTTGTTTTCTTTATTATTTCTATTTCCATTTCAGGTCTTGAACAGTTTTTTCATTTCCTGGAACTATTTGTCTTTTTCTTGATTTTTTTTAAAGTGATTTATTCATTTCCTCTTTAAGGACCTCTGTCATCCTCATAAAGTTGATTTTAAGGCCATTTTCTTATGCTTCAGCTGCGATGGAATATTCAGGACCTGCTGCAGCAGCATAGCTGGGCTCTAGTGGTGACATACGGCCCTGGCTGATGTTTATTGAGTTATCACATGGTTGTCTAGGCATCTGAGTTAAGGATAGTTATAAGTCTAGGTGCTGGTTTCTGAGTTTGTTGGATGGGTGTTTTGTTCCATGGTTTCTGTTTCTTCTTTGGTCTTCTGGTCTTTGTAGCTGGAGTTCTGGCAGTTGGGGTGACTTCTGGTCTAGCAGGGAGTCTCTCTCCACTTGTGGGGTTGGGCACAGTGATGAGGAAGGAAGTGGGGATCAGAAATAGTGTGTGTATGGAGAGGCACTGAGAGAGTGGAAGTGGTCTGTGGGTGAGCTGCCTATCTGGAGTTTGGCTGCTGGGTGTGGATGCTGGCCCAGCAGTGAGTCTTTGCCTGAGTTTACCTGTCCGTTTTTCTGACTGGCATGACCTATAGCGCATCTTCTGAATAGTGTGGCCTGTGCCCGAGCAGTAGGTATCTGCCTACAGGGGCAGTGAGGGCTGGAAGGGATGGCACTGGGTTGGGTCTTTGGAGTCTGAACTGAGGGCATGGGAGGGCTCTGAGATCAGGTGGTCCTCATATCCACTCTTCTGACTGGCATGGCCTGCACCTGAACTAAATCAGTTACTTTTTAAGAACAAATTACTTCTGGTGAATGTTTATCTTTCCAGGTGAGGGACGTATTTATTTAAACAGTTCTTTTAAAAGATCTCCTTAGAATTCTGTTGAAGAGAATGATTTAAACGTCTGAGGTGATTCCTTTTAGACATAGGCTATAATCAGATCCCTGTGTATGGCATCCTAGGACTCTTTGTTGAGGCAGTTACCATAGGAAACCATGGGCATCTCTTTTCACAGTTGTAGAGAGCTAGAAACACAGTGTTCCCCTTATCCGTGTTTTGAACATGTTAGCCCAAGCCTTGGGTTAGCCTTATTGCTCGTGTTAAAGTTTTGTTTTACTTGGCAGAGTTCACAGAGAGTAGGTGGTGGCAGAAGAGAGCTGGGGGGATTCGGCTGTTGGTGAAGATGGTGAGTTGCCTGAAGACAAGGCTGAATCCTTTGCAACCCATCACAGCAGTGTTTGCTAATTTAGTGGCATAAGTGGAATCCACATCTGTACATGGCATTTAAGTTTGGTTTACGGTCCTTGTTCAAACTATCCTAGCACGTTTCTACTTCTGAGTAATCCTCTAATTGTAGGCAGAGAACGGGGGTGCCGTCCTCAAAGGCAGGGGGCTGTTGTTACAGTCTCATTCCTCATCTAGCCTCCATGATTCTTAGGATTCTTGGTGCCTTTCCCTAACTATTCAAGAGCGAAAGCTCCCTACTTAACATCTTCCCATCTACCCCCAAGGAAGGTTTTCTGAAGCGCTGGCTCTCAGATAACCACAAGTAAATGTTGCTCAGAATCGTAATTCTTCCTCAAGACTGTTTAAATTTTCTGAGATCAGGATCCTTTAAACTAAAGAAAACGATGAGCAAAATTTCAGGATCTATGAATGGCTGGAAGAAAATTCCTCCACCTACCATTTACTCAGTTGGGAGGTCCTCTAGGACCTGTGAGTTGTGCCCTCTGGGTGCTGGCTGCCTTTTTCCTGAGCGGAGACAAAGTGCATACCACTCCTTTTCTTTTTCTTTCTGCTTCTTCCAAGATATCTGCATTTCATTAGCCCCAAAATACTCTCCGCTTTAAGCAGAGCCATACATTTTCTATAAGTGGCTTTCTGTGACTTCAGATATAAGAGATTTTGGTCTGTCCTGTTGCTGAAGTATTTCATTCAATTTTAGATGTGTTTTAAACTGTGGGGCTAAGAGAACTGCTTTACAGAAGCTCCAATTAACCCTAAAGAAAGCAGTGGGCAGCTGACACTTTTAACTGAAAGCCGAGGGGTCCTATTAGAGCCTCCCAAGACCTGACCTGGAGCTGACAATTAGCAGCTCTGAGCAGATGCCTGCGGAATGGAGATCTGCAAACCAAGTCCTGGTGACTTCTGGTCCCTCCTGAGACTCGGTGCAGCCAGTGAGGGTTTCAACTGATTGATGTCCTGTTTCAAGGATCTGCAGAATACGTCCACGGAGCAAGAAAATACTAGGATTAAAGAAAGACCACGCTTGTTAGTCTCCTGGGTTCTGATGGACTTCACCTGTTCTGAGATCCGGCGTCGGATTTTTAAGTGGTGTTCTTGCATGAGATGTGGAAGGGCCCTGCTATTGTCTCCATGGGGGAAAGTGCTGGACGAATGTGTTCTGTTTACTGCTGGTTGCTCCCAATCATAGATGCAAATACCCAGATAGCAAAGAATCTTTTATTTTGTGAGAACACAAAATAAAGGCAGAAAGTTGGCAGCAGTTCGGTTATGAAAAGCAGATATTTCTCCAGCGAAGAAAAGGCAAGCTGCAGATCGTCAGGGCACTTATGCAGATGAGGGTAAGGGCAGTGTCAGAGGCACACGTGGGAACAGAGCATGCCGACAGATGTTCTGAGCAGGGTGCCCTCAGTTGCAGCTCTTCCTACTCGGATGCTGGCTATCTCACCTGCAAAAGGCAAGGAGCCTTTTTACCTCCCTTGCTTAATGAGTGTCCGAGACCCTTAGGACCCAAAGAAGAAGTAAGGAAATATGCTAATAAAATGCCCAGAGGATGCAAACATGGGCATTGCTTCTTAAAGGAGATCTGGCGAGCTTTAAAGACTAGAGATACACAGTCAACTTTGAGTTATCTGCAGTGATAAAGTTGTGGGGGACAAGTAAGAAAAACGAGTATCTCTCAAGGGCAGATAACCAACTCTCCTGTCTCTCCTCCCCCCCCCAATCACGGAGAAGTCAGATAACCTTCCTGGGCATTACTTACAAAGTGAGGGAATTGTCTTGATAGGACGTGGAAGTGTGTTCTGGAGATGTAATGTAGTGATTTTATGAGTACACCCTAGCCTAGTCTGAACAGTAAAGCAGTAAAGAAATCTCTCTCTCTGTCTCTCTGTCTCTGTGTCTCTCTGTGTCTCTCTGTCTCTGTCTGTCTGTCTCTCTCTCTCTCTCTCTCTCGTGCGTGTGTGTGTGTGTGTGTGTGTGTGTGTGTTGTGGAGCTTGGTGTTTTTGTAGGACTCCTAACAGTGGCAGTGCGACCTGTCTCTGACTCTTTTGCTTTCTCTTGGGACCTTTTCCCTTCTACTGGCTCGCCTGTCCAATGTTGATATGAGGGTCTGTGCCTAGTCTTCTTGTAACTTGTTATGCCATGTTTGGTTGATATCTGTGAGAAGCCTCCTCTTTTCTGAAGGGAAATGGAGGAGGAACAGATCTGGGGGTCTGGCGGGGAGTGGAGGAGAAGGGGAGAACTGAAAGCAGTGGAGGGAGGGGAACTGCAGTTGGGATGTAATGTATGATAAAGAATACATTTAAAAAATTATGTCTAAGAGCTTGTGACCAAAAGTCTCTTTTGGAGTTTTCTACTTTACTCGTGTTTCTTATCCAGTATATTTAGGCAAGGTAATTCTTTTTTCTAAAATATAAAATGTTTTATTTTATTTAATTTTTATTTTATGTGTATGCACTACGTGCTTGCCTTGTGTCTGCAGAAACCAGAATGAGCATCACCAGGTCCCTGGAACTGGAGTTATGGGCAGCTAAGAGTAGGTATGGAGGTGTTGGAAACAGAACTTGAATCCTCTGTAAGAGCAGTGAATGCTCTTAACTGCTGAGCCATCTCTGCAGCCCCATCAAGATGATTTGACACAGATATCTGTGTTTCAGCTTAAAGGACATGACCACTGCTTATTATTAAGTTTCAATGCTTACTCTTTCAAGAAACTCATTATTTTAAAAAGCTAGGTTTTGTGTGTGTGTGTGTGTGTGTGTGTGTGTGTGTGTGTGTGTGTCTGTGTCTTTAACTGATGACAGTGCACACAGAAAGAGGAAGAACTGATCTCTTCAACCTATGAGCTTCTCCAGGTGTCAGGAATGGAACTCTCAGTAGTTCTCAGGCAGGGAATTCTTGTTGTGCTTTGATTTGAAAAGATGGATGGTGTAAGAGACAGACACCCCATGGACCTGCCTGTATCTCTCTTGCCTCCAAGTTATCCACAGATAAGATGGATTTCCACAGGTACTTAGAGAGGGAAGAATATTTGCTTGTGATGTTGTCTAGGAAACTGGACCAGATGTGTGCTACCAACAGGTAGGGAATGGCCAGAGTTGAGACTTATGGGGAGGGTGCTTACTCAACATGACTGACTTGTTACGTTCCTTCTGTTATAAAATATTTAATGAGGTAGATAGTGACTTCAGTTTGAAGAATACGGCATGTGTGCGCTCTCCGTGAAATTCTCTATGCTTATGAATCAGTGTATTTCCAACTTCTATGAAAAATTCTATGTTAAATGAAAATCATGTAACTAGTACTTGGAAACCTTCAACTTTCTGTCTTGGTTATTGGCAACACAATGACACTATGGTGTGAACAAAAGGGACAAAATAATCAAAGCACAACAAAACAGTGCTGGAGTTAGAACTCTTAGGGATTGTAGTTCTGGTCAAGCGTCCATGAATTTCAGTGTTCACATACTTAATTTTGGTGGCCACCCAGATTTGGGACCTTTTTACCATCTAGACCACTCAGATATTATTTATTTAAGGTACAAGACAGAGTTGGGTTTTTGGCATCCTTTGGGGATCATCCAAGATGAAAATTTTAGTTTCTTTAAGGACTTAATGGAATATCAAAAACTTAAGTCTAGTTGCATTTGCTGAGAAGACTGATTCCCACCTGGCCTTGTGATGAAGTGCACTGTTGAGCTTTTGCTCAAATGGGAGAGGCCAGAGGCGCAGCCTCTCATCATTAACTTTTCTTTCTATGGTGTAAGTTACCTAGAGTCAATAACAGCCTGAAATATTAAATGGAAAGCTCCAAAAACAAAAATGTTTTAATAAATTACTATAACACATTATTATCATGTGGATGGCCCTGTGGTCATGGTGGAAGGACAATCGACTTTACCTTAAGACCATCTGTAGGTGCTGCTTCAAGTACTTTACTCCAATGAAGCCACAGGCAAATCACTTCAAATTTTTGGGCCCCAATGTTTTTTCTTCTAAAATGGAGTGACATGAGGACTAAGTGTGGCATTCTAGAA
This sequence comes from Arvicola amphibius, assembly GCF_903992535.2. Lineage (NCBI taxonomy): Eukaryota > Metazoa > Chordata > Mammalia > Rodentia > Cricetidae > Arvicola > Arvicola amphibius. The sequence continues at coordinate 96,370,062 of NC_052055.2, forward strand.
AGAGGTCTTCCATAGAGGAGACGATGCATTGACACTGGCCATTGCCGTGGTGATCAAAGCAGTGGCTAAATTATGCCATGTGATTAAAATTAATAGATGTCAATCCACTTGCATGTTTTGTCTGAGAAACAGATGATCTCATGTTCACTCTCCTGAATTTGCTAAACCATATAAACCTTCTTTTGCCAATCTCTTTCAGAGCAGAGTGGGTGTTTCACTCACCAGTAGATCTCCAACCCAGCGCTATTGTAGTCTTTGAGCTCTGTAATGGACAGTCCTTCTTAGACCCCTTATACAGAGCAAGTATTTGGGGCTTCCTCTTCCTTCTCAGTATATAGTTCTATGTTGTCATCCCCAGGGAAGTGTTTAAGGCTCTTTCCCATTGTTGAAGATGAAGTTTAGCTTTTAGTGCCCTTCTCCAGACTGGAAGGGGATTGGGTAAGAGTCAGCTGGCAAGCGCTTCCAGTTGGACCCGACATTCCTGGATGGAAGAGATGAAGGCCTACCCTCCAACGCTGCTACGTCTGTTCCCTCCAACTTGTTTCCACACATACAGTTTGGTTCCCACAGAACACAGCGTATGGAGTCAGATGTAGCACATACGGTTCTCTGGCAACATGGGAGGACTGCATTTGCAGTGGTCTGTCCTGAAAACACACGTGGTCGAGATGCCACTCACGGAGAGCGCACACATGTGGGTCCCTTGGCTAAACACTTTAGTTTTATCTTTTTTCGGTCCGGTGATGGTTTTGTGAAAGGGGTCTCATTGTCTCCGGTCACCTGTGACCAATGTTGATGCCAGCTCTGCGCACCTTTGATGAAATATCCGTGGTAATCAGATTCTCTGTATTCTTGCTGTTGAATTTTAACATTTATGTGCATATTTGGGGGGAAGGGTCTTTTATCAAATGTCTCTTTTCCAAATATTTTCTCCTGTCTGTACCTCCTAGCATCCTCATAGTATCTGTTGTCTTTTTCACTCAGCAGACAGTTTTTCTAAATTCAGTCTAATTTTTTTTACCAACACCTTTGGACATTAATATAAGAAGTCATCCCAGATCCCAGGCCACCTGGCTAATTTTCTGTTTTCTAGTAATGGAATCCTGAATTTTTTTCAACCTTTACTTTTATGTTCAATTTTGAAAGTTTCCAGAAAGACAATTATCCTATGTCCCCACTCATCAGTGGTTTTTAAACATAAAGCAAAGAAAACCAGCCTACAATTCACCCAAAGAACCTAGGCAACAATGAGGACCCTAAGAGAGACATACATGGATCTAATCTACATGGGAAGTAGAAAGACATAAGATCTCCTGAGTAAATTGGGAGCATGGGGACCCTGGGAGAGGGTTGAAGGGGAGGGGAGAGAGAGGGAGGGGAGCAGAAAAAAATATATAGCTTAATAAAATCTATAAAAAAATGGCAAAAAAATTTGCTATCTGTGTCGATCCCCATTTCTATTTCATCATCCTCAACAACAACAAAAAGCAAACAGCGCACCTGTATTTGCTCCAAAGCATCCATCGCATTCAGTGTTATAGATCAGTTGTCTATGCTGATGTAGGTGCATTTCTAGATTCGCACTTCTGCTCAGCCTATCTATTTAGTTCTTATCACACCTACACTACACTGCTCTAATTACAGTATGTTTTGAAGTGCAATGAAGTAATATCCTGACCTTTATCTCTCCGCATTGATTTACTGTCTTCTTTGGCTCCTCTACCACAACTTTAGAATTGGTTTGTTCATATTCTTAAGATACCTTGAGAGGGTTTGGGTTAGAAAAGAGCTGAACTAATCAATGACAATAGAAAGAACTTGTTTACTGGCAATATCAAGTTTTCTATCCATGAACATGGTGCATCTTTCTGTTGATATCGTTGAATAAGTATAATAGTCTCGTCATGTCTGTGCATATACATATGGATATATAAAGGCATGTATATAGTTAGAATTATACTCAAATACTTCATTTTTAGTGGCTGCTAATATTAATAGTAATATGCATTTTTAAATTTCAAGTTCTATTTTTTATGTGCTGGTATATAGGGAAGAGACTTACTCTTAAAATATTAACTTTTATCCTTCAGTTTTGCTTATAATCGTTTATTAATCTAGAATAGTTTTTGCTGATAGTTTCATTTTTTACATATCATCTCTCAATAAAGATGATTTTATTCCTTCCCCACAACATATATACTTTTTTCTTGTCTTATTGCATTAGTCAGTACAATAACAGAAACACCAATGTTAGAGGAGAGGAGACATCGCTGATTTGTCTGAGATCTTATCAAAAAAGTTTTACATTTCTTTCTATTTTTTCTACTTTTCAATTAAATACCTTTGGAAATAAGCAAAAGGACTACTTCATACCTTAATAAGTATTCTCTCTCTGTGTATGTGATATGTGTGTGTGTGTGTGTGTGTGTGTGTGTATTTAAGGTCTCTGCAGCTGTTTCACGGTTCTATATTTTATCTTTCTCTGTTTCAGTTTTTCCTTTTCTTATTCTGTCTTGGAAATTTCTTCGGTGAGATCTTCAAACTCTTGGATTCTTTTTCTAGCTATGTTTGTTTAGTTCATAAATAGTGTCTTGTAACTAACATTTCTATTTAATTTTTTTCTAGAATTATTATTTTTGTTTATAATATACATCTGTTCTTTCATACTGCTAACAGATCTCATTAGTTTTCTCTGCATATCCATCATAATGATTTCAGATTTAATTTCCAATATTCTTACCATAGCAAATTAGTTTCGAGGCTCCTTTCATCTCTTGGGCTGAATGCTTTCCCTGTTATTATGCCTGGTGGATATTTTTATCCGTAGGTATGAAGAATGAAGGTGTTTTCCTACTGAGTTATTCAGTAAAATGCTTGATTCTGGTTTAATAGCCTCCTGATGCTTCACTTTTCCCTTCTCTTTTGGAAACCATGGAATGATATTCATTATGAGAGCTCGATGACATCGTGGGAAGGACAGCACACAAGTGTCACTGAGTGCCTTAGAATTTTAGCTCTCAGTCTCCTGTCACATCATCTGTTAGTTTCCCGCCCCTAGCTGTTTTCGTCTGTGGTCCCTGCTCGGCTAAGTAGTGATTCACTCCAGACCCATCTGTTGTTTCTCTAATTTGGGGAGAATGCTTTGTCCCATCACCTCATTTTTCTTACTCACCTGAAGAAAATTTCTGGGAAAAAACAATTTGTTCTACTTCTTATTTGTTAGCATGAGTTGGTAGCTTTAGATGTCTTTAACTGGCACCAGAATTTGGGTTTTGTTCATCAAGTTGTATATGTCCCAAAATCTTTGGTCCTGGAAAAACTGGGGGTAATTGCTCATGGAATGAATGTTTCCTAATTTCCTAATTTTCCTAATAAATTAGGAAAATCACCTGTTTTGATGATCATGGACACCGACTTAGTGTTTTTTTCATATATATGTATATATATACGTATATATATACGTATATATATACATATATAGCGCTGCTGTTTCAGTTGGTATACCCAACCATATCTGTGGTGAAGTACACAAGGATGGATTCCCTGGGCCAGAGTTATGGAGGTTTCAAATTTCTATACATAGTCACAGTTGCGTTGCAAAGGTCTCCGGGTCAATTACATTTCCTCTGCTTGCCTTTGAGAATCAATTGCCAATCATACTCATCGTCACTTGACATTATCGATCTTCCAATAGTTTCAACACTGCTGCACTGTGTGGAGTGGCGGTACAATGTCATTTTAGTTTATAACAATGTACCAGGAGGCCGCAAACCCAGGCAGTTACGCGGTATGGTTACCTTGCCAGGAATATTAAGCAGCCTGGACTCTGACATGTGTTCTTTAATGTGTCGGAGCTGTCCTTGTGCTGAGGAAATCACTCCCCTTAAGTGAGGAATGTTCTAGACTGCGTGTAAGTGAGCAGAACTGACCGTCGGCATGCCACAGTTTTGTAGAACTGAACAAGCAGGCACGCCACAGTTTTGAGACATTGACATCATCAAGTTGAGCGAATCAATCCCAACCCTCTATCCTGGATCTCATCACTAAGATCAGAAGGGAATTGGGATAAATCTTGGATACTGTCAACCTCTGGCTCATCACTCCAGGTCTGAAACAGTCAAAGTGCAGGTGCAAACTCAGCTAGTGTTCTCACCTTCTGCTGCCATGAAAGAGTTAGATTTCCACCGGACATGCTGAATCTGTCCTAGCTGTCTGTGGTGACAGAAAGATATTAACCACACCAGGAAAGGACAAGTTCTATCCAATTTTGCCAAGCTTACGATGAAACTCGTGTATATTGTTTGGGCAGTTTTTTTTCTCCTTGTCCTACTAAGACTAGCAGACAGTTGCTCAGCCAGATACCATTGAGACAAAGAGCCTATCCACTTCCTTAGACACCAGCTCTGGGAATCTCAGCCAGAGGCTTCCTGGACACTGAGAACATATAGATGAAGCCTGGCTGGGGCGTTCAGTAGCTGACATCTTTTGATATGCCATCTCTGTGTGGCCCTGATTTTTTTTTTTTTTTAAAAAAAAGCAGATTTAAAGAAGAAAGCAAAACAAACTCTGTTAGTGTTGGCTATTGAAGGCACAAGCTTTACAGCTGTCACTCACAGTCCTTAGGAAGACTCTTTCTTCTTGGGTATTACAACTATGTCCCTTGGATCATATATGGACTTTTCCTCACTCTTTTTAAGTCTTACCAGAACAGACTTACTCATTATTCTTTTCGGCTTGATTTTGTTCTTCCTGACTGGCCTGGTCCATGAAGGATGCATTGCTCAGTTCTCTCTGTTTCCCAGCCTTGCCTTAGCCCCATCTCCCTTCCCAGGCCCTGACTTCAGACTCAAGACCGTCCACAAAACACGGAGCCCGATGCTTTCCATTGGTAGCTGATAACTGTTTGTTTTGCGATTTCTTGATGAGTATCCAGCCGAAATCACCTTCGCAGTAAGGTGTGGAGAAGGCATCACTTCTCACCCGGGCTAGAAGACACGAAGCAGGCAATGGGGACTGCTGGAAGCCCTCACCGAAGGACTGCGTCTCTCCACATTCTCCTGGTATACAAATACAGTCACGGGGCCCTTTAGGGATGTGAATATATTCTGGGAGATGCACTAGTGCCTGGTTTTGTCACTGGGCTAAGATCACTGAGCGCACAAACTAAGTGCCCATGATGTTAGTTAGTGGAGCAACCTTGTGGAACCACGATAGGACAGGTAGTCCTGCCGGCCACTAAAGACTCAGTCTGTGGCACGTGACGGCCTCGCCACAGCCTGCGCCTGAGGCAGTCACAGACTGTTTTGAGAAGGAATGGGTGCTCAGAATCCAGGACTCCCCCAGGCAACAAGCAGCTTCCTCCACTCCGCCCACATAACCACATTCAAATGCTGTTTGGATTTTATAATGGTCGACAGAGTCACATAACACATCACTGCCAGATAGGGCTTCTGGCTAAGATAGACATTTGAAAAGTGAGGCATTTGGTTGGGGGAAAAAAAAAAGCAAAAAACCTCAGGCTCTTTTCCCTCAAAATCCTTTCCTGGGCTTAATAGCCAGAAAGTTGAAAGAAAACGACATTTTTTTAAAAGCAGTGTTTCGATTGCTGTGAATATCCTGCAATAAGTCACCCCTTCCGTTCTGTGACTATAGCGGTACCCATCACTTTCCCTTGCCCCATGGATGCTTCCATTCATTGCTCTGGAGACAGAGCTCAGGGTCATCCCAGGCCACTGGGAAGCTTGCAGTGAAGGTCTAGGCACAGTGGATTTGGCTGTCTCGCTGTAGTACCAGCTGGTTGTCTATGGTAGGAAAGAATTGAAAGAGTGTTTTACACCATGGAAATTGTCTTCCAGGCCCAGATGGACCGTTGCTGTTCTAGCTTTGACAGGCCAGGATAGATATATTCAGAAAGCCTTCCAGCTATTTAGTAACTCTTCCAAAACACTGTCAGCACCCATGCTAGCATGCAGGAGTGGGAAGGAAGTCGAAGGAGGGAACTAAGCCTAGTTAGTATATATTTGCATAATTAGCTCCCGGTGAATGGATGTGTGTTTGGGGGCAGGGAGGAGGTCTCCCTGTGGACATTAAGAGACAGAGAGTGGCTGTGTCTTCTTGGGTCAGCCAGTCTGGACCCTCTCAAGCAAACTCTTGCAGATTTGAAGTATCCAGTTAAAAAGAGCAACATTCTTTGGAATCAACTCACCTGTGAGCTAAAATGCTAAGCTGGGAACTCAGGTTGAGGGATATACCTCAGTTCCCCCCTCCCCCAAGGGCAAAGTTCCTACTGGGACTATCCTCAGCCTCTCTGGAAGTTGGGGAAGTTGGGAGGCCACATGCTCTGTCTGGTCATGATCCCCTCTCTGGGATCAAAGATGCTGCAAATGCCAGTTTTTAAACACGAGCTTCTAAAGCTACTGTAGAATTTGTGGCAACAGTGCCCTGCATTTAAATATAGCTGTGTGACTGTTAGCAAAATGATGTGGTTATGAGCTGACTATTAATATAGCTGTTTGCTTGAGACAGACAGAGGGAGCCTGGGAGGAGGAGAGAGACAGCACAGGAGAGGAGGGAGAGAGGAGGACTAGGAGGGGAGGGAAAGAGGTGGAAGGAGGGGGGGAGAGAGAGAGAGCAGGGGAGGAAGAGAAAGCTGGTGAGACCACTTCACCTGAGTTTTGAAAGCTTATTTATTTTTAGCTGAAATATGAAATATGACCATTTTAGAGCAAGACTTCATATTTTTGGTTCGGAACTTCTTTAATTAATCCTTTTAAGAATGATACAAATTGATCAGGCAGGAAAGGAGGAGGATGTACATGGATAAGTGGCCTCTTGGGCTACCTCTTTTCCTGATAATCCGTGACTCTTAACATATAGGTACCAGGATTTACTACTGTGCCAAGTGTCTCCTTTATTTAATGTATCACATTCAGGAACATATATACATCCTTAAGTTGTTATTTATATTAATATATATAGGTACACACATATACATATATACATATGTGTGTATATATGTATATATATACATATATACACACATATACATATAAAATGTCTTCAAGCTTCCTAGAGATTTGAGAAGGGCAGAAGGGGGCAGGAGAGAGAGAGAGCAATTCTTGGCATGAACTTCAGTCTCTGTGCCCTACTAATGAACACCTTGGAGTTTTCGTTCATGTGCTCAGGTGCCAAGATAATCTATTCTCAGAAAGTCACTTTGCTACTTACAAAATATCCTTGAGCTCACTGAAGGAGTCGGTTTTTAGGGATGGGGATTATTGTGTCCTGCAGACCAGTTATTAGTAGTTGGGCTGCTTCTTGCCTTAAACAGTCCTGCTGACGGGCCTGTGGAGAGATTGCGGAGGTGTGAGGAGGAAACTTCCTAAAGCAGTGTGTGTCTGACGGGAATGGAATCGCTCGGGTCCTGCAGCTCTCTGGTGCTCTATCTCTGCTGCAACCAACTACGTGTCCAAAGTGGAGCTCTGGTCTCTGGCTCTTTGCCAGTTTTGTGTGAAGAGAATGGAAAGATGTTCTTCCCTCCACCTTTATTTCCATCATTTTTTTTTTTTTCACTTAGCAGGAAGAATGCTTATAATTCTCCCCCAACACTTATTTGGAAAATAAAATAGCAAAATCATATTTTCTTTAGAATACAAATTAGACGTTGGGCTGCTTTGAAGATCCACAACATGCTGATGTGATCTTGTTGTGCTTTTGGTCAACCCCACTCTAAGAGTGATGGAGTCAGGGAACTCTAAAGAGCTCTAAAGAACAGCGCATATCCTTCTAAATAATCCCAAATAAACTTTCCTTTGTCCCCGCAGCAATGGATCACGGTACTAAGTTTTCATCTCGCTCTATGGGCCAACTCATATCTTTTCCTCTGGTGTTAGTAAGGCTGTGTTTAGTGAACAAGCCCTGAGCATGCTGTGGGGGAGATGGCAGAGGACACTGACATCTGCCCAGGAACACTGTATCCAAAGGGTTTGATCACAGAGGTTCTGAGTGTGGCCTAGCAGAAAGCCACTCCTCAAATGATTTGAATTTCATCAGACTCTTCTGTGGTTAAATCCTTTTCCCTTCAGATGATTCCTTTGAAACCGGAAGGATCACCTCAAATGAAATTTCTAAACACGGGAATTTCAGAAAGGTCTATGTTCTCTGAAATCCCCAAATGTATAGAATTTCCCGTTGGCAGTTTCTGTTTCGTCTGTACCAGCTTTCAGATTCCTTCCGCTAAAAGTCTCATTGTGTTGCACCATTCCTGTGAATTTCATGAGTTACACAACATGCTAAGGAAAGGTCCCCGGCGACTAATCTGTCTTAATTGCTTCTTAAAGAACACATGCACAAAATGTACATACTTCTGTGTTTCTCTCGGCCCTTTGGCAATTTTTCAGGGACTCTCTCCCCCAAATACCAAAATTCATCTTTTGTTTTGCTTTGCTTTTGATTAAAAACAAAACAAAACAAAACCAGTTGAACATTTGAAGATGCATATCTCTTGTGTAACACGAGAGGGCACAGTTTTGTTATTTGTTTCATTTCTGCCCCCTTTTCTTCCTTCAGGTGTCCCTGACTATTTTGACTTCAAGTTCGTCAAATGATGGAATGTGTTCTGCACAATTGTCATATTTTCTTCAGAATATTTTGCAAATGAAAAAGTTTTTTTTTTAAGTCTATAGCAGAACAAAGGTATAGCACATTTGATTCTGGCTTCTGTTCCATTTATACTAATTGCCAGAGCAGAGCTAGGATTTTCTTGAATCTTTAGCCAGAACTTACAAAGTGCCTGTGAGCAGCTTCTGGGTGAAGGACACACAGAGCGAGAGGCTGTAGGCATGCTTGCCAAAGGCTCTGTCCTGCATCAGAAAGGAGAGAACGGATGATGTTATTCTAATTGCTTAAAAAAATAAAAATAACAGAGACACACTGTTCTTATGATGTTCTGAAACCCCAGTATCATTATATATGATAATGCAGTTTTTTCTCAATATGTATTTAAATTTTCACCTGACAAATCCTTTATCCTCTCTTCTACTTCAAGCTTAAGTTTCAACAAATTTTGGTCCATCTTCACCAACCAGAGAGAGGCAAACCAAGAAAAGGGATATTCTCCATCAAGAAGAGATGCTAAAGCCTGGCATTTTAGGAGGAAATGGGGGCTGCTGAGTTCCAGCAATGTTCAGAAAGCTGGTCTTTGTAACTAGTTCCACAGATATTCAACAGTCAATATGTGTGACACCGTGTCTTAGATTTCTCTTTGACTACAGTAAAAACAACTGTGGAAATTCACTTGTAAGAACAAAGATTGTTATTGGTTCCTGGTTTTGGAGGTTCCAGTCTATGGTTGATCGCCTTCTTTGTTTCAGGTCTGTGGTGAAGCAACACAGTAAGGAAGGTTGTATCAAAAGGAGAACTGCTTCTTTTTATCATCTGGTAGCCAAAGAAAGACAAGGCAAGAGGGACTGAACAGATGGCTTTGTGTTTAAGAGCACTGGGTGTTCTTTCAGAGGACCCATGTTTGGTTCCCAGCATCCACATGATGGCTCACAAACAGTTGTTTGTAACTCCAGTTCCAGGATTTCTGATGCCTTCATCTTGCCTCAGAGGGCACCATGCTAGCCTGTGATGCCCAGGCATGCATGCAGGAAAAACACCCATACATGCAGAATAAATAATAATGCATTATTTTTTTATAATGCATTTTTTTTTTAAAGGGACAAGGCAAAGGCGAGTATACTAGACTTCCATTCAAAGGCACTTCTCAATGACCTAAAGACTTCCTTTCCATTAGAACTCACCTCTTCAATGTCCATCACCTCCTACAGGTACCTCCGCAGTACAGCTCCTGGGGCCAGATGCAGAGTGGCTCACACTTATAATCCCAGAAGACCGTGAGTGAGGTGCTGCAAGGTATAAGACCAGACTTATATGGGTGGATTCTAGGCTACATGGTGAGACAGTATCTCAAAAACAAAAACCAAACCTGAAAGCAAAGCATGTTGTGGGGGACATACCAGAGTATTTGTACAACAGATGGTAGGGTTGGTCTCCTGAGTGTGGTAGAAACCTCCTGAAGCCAGGTTATAAACCTGTGGTAGGTAGGTGCATTTAGGCTCTTCTCAACTTATTTTCAGTCACATTGGTGGTATACTCTTTTAATTGTTCCTTTTTGAAACAATTTCATCACTTCCCTTTTTCCTTCCCTTTTAAACTATATTCCATATCTCTTTCAAATTCAAGGATTCTGTTTTCAATAATTATTGTTACATACATATCCCTAAATCTGTAAGGACAACCTGCTCAGTCTGTATAACATTACATATGCGCCTATCTTTTCAAGGCTAGCCATTGGGTACTGAGTAACCAGTTGGTTGACTCTTCCCTGGGGAAGACTCTTTCTCCCAAGTTTAGCATTCTGCAGTTACCTGTAGTTATTAGTATGGACTTGAGGCCTCCTGAGCTTCTCCACCCCCCCATCCACTTTGACTTGTCGACTGTCGTCCTTGTCAAGCTCAAATTTAGGGGTCACATTGGTGAGACTTTAGGGTTGTGGCTTGATATTGCTAGGACACACCATGTCACAGCAAACTGCCTGTTCCTCTGGTTCTCACAATCTCTGAGACTCTTCCTTAATAGCATTATCATTTATAGCATAGCAATTAGCAAACGCTACAGGTCACATAGTTTGCTCTCACACTCAGAGAACTGATCATTAAGCATTTGCTAGTATACTGTGTTGTGGGAGACCCATTGAGGCATGGTCTCTCCTTCATTAAAAAAGCAGCCCTCCACTTGCTCTCTGGCTTCTGGCTCCGCTTCCGGCGACTAGGCTCCCTTCCTGATTGCGCAGAGGGCTGTTGTCTGGGACGGTGATCTGTAAGATTTTCCCCTTCAAATAAATAACCATTCTAGTAATCATAATTCCAAACTGGTGTGGGATTGTTTGTGACTTACGCCTTCAATACTGATTGATACTCAGCTCCCCCTGGGGAAAGAAGAGACAAACATTAAAGACTACATGAAAAGTCAGGTGGCAACGGTCCTCTGAAGAATAAGACATGGAAAGAGAGAAAAACATGAACAGAGATGCTCAAAATGTGTGCTGTTTGTTCCATTTTAGTAGATAACGCTAAGATACCACAGTTTGACCACAAAGTCCAGGTATAGTGGACGGAGATAGGTCGCCTCGGGGCTGACATCTATGCTTGGGTGGCATTTTGCAGATCATGAACCTTTATGAGCGTCTATGTGCCCACTGATTCTACAACCAGAAGGAACCAGATAGCCTCTGAGATTACTCTGCTCTGTGCTTCTCTCTGGATCTTTTAGGTTTATGACCTAAGCAGAATTTGGCTGGTTTGGGCACAGAGAGCTATGTAAAGATGAAATAATTGTTTAGAAACACAACAAATGTGACCCATCCATGGAAGGCATCATATATCTCTGGGTACTAAGGAAAGAACACTGTGCTGTCATTACGAGGATCATGTGGAGTTGCTGCCTGGCCTACATTAGGAGAGCATCAACATTGTAGCAGTATTAGCTTAAATACTCCCAGAGAGGCCAAGCTGCCAGCTACAACAGGAGGCCTGATCCTGGGGGAACATACCTTCTAAATACAGTTCATGCCTTTTGAATGGAGATCCCAGGGCTCTAAAATGTTCATGGAAGCACAGGACCTTGTGGCCTCTCCAGCCCTCCAAAATCTCCCTTTGTTGCTGCAGCCCTCATAGTCTAGCAACAATCAAATATTCCCAATGGTGCAAAGATGCATGTCCTCTGTTCTTGCAATGTCTACCCCTCCTCCTGCAGGTGAAGGTCATGCCACAAGGATGGTGGCTGGAGAGATCCACACTCAGGGAGGAACATGGCACAGACAGGAGGCAGAATCTGAGCCTGATTTCAAGTGCAAAGTTCTTTTGGGGAGCCATAATTGGCTGCCATTTCTTAGGCAAATCATGTAATTATTTGATTTTTAAAACTTTATTTTTTTTTTTTTACTTTGCTTTTTCTGCCTATGTGATCGGAAGAAGACCCTCGATAGCCAGGGCTTCTCTATGGATTGCACTGTGTCAATGAACATGTACATAGTGCGATTGCCACAGTGTGTCCAGCAAAGCCATTTCCACCAGTGAGTAGAAAAGCATTCCCTGGGAGGAATTTCCCTTCCTGAACACATATATATTGGATGCCACTAAGATCAATTTCTGAGCAAAAACTCTATGGCCAGATTCCTAAGAGTGAGATGTTCTATGCTATATTCTATATACTATATAGTCTATAGTCATCATCACACAGCAATATAGAGGGAATGTGAAATCAGATTAGCAGAGCAAGGCCCAACTTTACATGAAAGGTTATTTCCAATAATTATATTGGAATATAATTTGATGCTGAACACCAAACACGCTTCCAGTGATGCAGCCCTGTGGGTGTCTGGATACAGACGCTTCTCTTTGCTACTTTGGAGAGCTCTGCTTGTTGGAAAAAAAAAATGAAAGAGCAATAAAAAAGAAACACAAATCTGAAAACTGCCATCATCCGCATCTTGCTATTTGTCTTCCTTTTTTTGGTCCAGAAGCATATTGTAGCGGCATGCTCCTCTCTTCAGCCGCAGCAAAGCCTTTATGGGACTTTAAATTTCAAAGCTACAGGTGGTGCACAAGAGCCACACTTCAAAGACGGTTTGGATGAAATGCAACAATGTTTGTGTAATACCAACCCTGGATCTTTGAACGCTTCCTGTTCCATTCACCCTGCAAAGGTTCAATTAGGAAAGATCAGAAGACACGGAGCCCGGAGCTGTTACCATCTGTCACTCAAGTTTGTCTTTTCTCGAATGTCTTTTATGCCAACCTGGGAACAACAATTTATAGTGAGGATGTAATAATCATAATTCAAAAACCACTTTCAAAAAGTCGGTGCCCTTTGCTAGCGAGTGTGGTGTGGGTCCGCGGAGATGCTCCTTGAAGCGAGACGTTCAGCCTTGGCAGCCTTCTGATTCCTTGTCGTGTAAGGACACGTCTCACTATTGATAACTTGTGCTTACTGCCAACAAAAAGCTTCTAGCCCAAGAGGCCCTGCGTTCTGTGGGCCTTTGTATCAGTGATGAGCATATTTCTCTGCTGAATCCTGTGGTTTTTGCCTTCAGTGAAAGAAAAACTGATCCTAACAGTTTTAAACTTGTTAATTCAAGCCATATGTCAGAAAGCCAGCCTCCATATGGTGCCACACCACCTTATATTTACAGGGGCTGCTTTTCAAAACATTATTCTGAAGCTGTATCTGCCCTAAAGTTAAGACGTGGCAACCTGCGCTATTGAGCACAGTTTGTACGATGTTCCCCATTTCCCAATCGCTTGCTGATGGAGCAGAAACACACCGATTATTAACAACTAATTTCTGCTTGTTTTATTGGCAAAAATGTGCTAATCAAGGGTGGGGAGATGCATGCTGAAAGGGGAATGGTTTGCCAATCTCCTGTTGCCAAATACCGCAAAGAATCAAAGAGGAAACAGAGAAAGGAAAATCATAACCTCGTTGATTATAAATGCGACTGGGGTACTTCAGTACAGAGTGCCCACAACAGGAATGCAGTAGCATCTAAGAGTCAGGATAGCTTTCTCTTCTTAGTTTAAAGGCAAGAACAGGAAAGGAGGGAGGGACACATGTTAGAAAAATCAGCCACAGAGCTCAAGCCCTGAATCCAGGTCCCCTTCTCTTTAAAGGGAATTGTCTAGTCTGTGATCTTTGGGACCTGATATATTAGGGAAGATTTTTCTATAGAACATTAAGACCATTTTCCCTATTCCCTATGAGGTGACTAGAGATGGATTAGAACGTAGTTATCTTCAAACAGCTTTGTTTGATCTCCAGAGTCCAAGCAGGCATGGTTTTGATTTGAGAGGCGCATTCAAACACAGTTGGCACAGTATAGAGGATCCGTGTGCATTAAACATACTATTTTCTCTCTTTTTTTTTCAGCATTAAAAAAAGGTGATTTTCTTGTATCTGGTTCCTGGTGAGCATTTAAAGCTTCATTCTTGCTGTGGAAGCTTTTGCAGAAATCACTGGCAAGTCTCTTGTGCGTGCAGAGGAGCTTGCTTGGTTTAGCTGTTTGCGTTTCTCTCCTTAACTCATGGTATCCTTCCCAGAATCAACTTTTGCCTTTGTGTTTGTATTTCACACACACACACACACACACACACACACACACACACACACACACACCACAGTTCTTCTTATTTACTCTATGTAACTATTTATAGCCCTGGATTCTTTATTTTCTTCTCTCCTTCTTGCCTCCCTTTATTATTATTTTTCCTTTTTTCTTTTCTGGGAAAAACTGAACGAAAAAAATGGCATAAGGTTTTTCTTTGAGATGTATGAAATGATTCCAAGGGATTTTCTCAATCGTAAACAGCATGCTGGGTATAAACACTACATTGTAGGAGAAAGGCTTTTCCGTGACGACGAAAGGTTTTTCGGCACGTAGATCCCAACGCATAAGCAGCTGAATCGGGAAGGAAGTGGCTGGAGGTGTTGCCATTTTCTTCAGTGTTCAACAAAAGGAGCAGCTGCTAGCTCACAAAAGTAGAACAGGTCTGTGTGGGGGACAGAAACCAAGGCTGCCCGACGTAGCCCTTCTGATTTGTGTGCTACCTCAGTTCTTAAGAGCAAAACTTGATTTTTCTGGAATTAAAAGCATATTCATGAATGAAATGGTCTGAGGATTAGAGAACAAAACTAAATGATCGAGTCATAAACTTCCCACTTAACACAGGCTCCCAACCAGTCAGGTGGTCACAGCTCATAATTCTCCTTGCTGATGGCTGCGGTGTTAGCGTAGCTAGGACAAGGAGGTTGGCACCTCTTTCTTTCACAGGCCATGGAAAGGCTAGCATTTAATTCCAAAGCAATGCAAAAGGTAAGACCTTTACACAGACTGGGAAGCACCACTGAAGTCTAGAAAATAACTACATTTTAACAGTGCTTTATTGTCTGCACCACGTGCAGAGTTCTGATGTCAGAATGACTTTGGTCATCAGTATAATGTAGGAAAGATGTCCCCTCCCATCACCGAAGAGCTTGTCCTGTGGAATGAATGGAAGATTTTCTAATCAAACAAGCTTCTTGTTTTTTTGTTTGTTTGTTTGTTTGTTTTGTTTTGTTTTTTCGAGACAGGGTTTCTCTGCAGCTTTTTTAGAGCCTGTCCTGGAGCTCTTGTAGACCAGGCTGGTCTCGAACTCACAGAGATCCGCCTGCCTCTGCCTCCCGAGTGCTGGGATTAAAGGCGTGCGTACCACCACCAGGCTTTCAAACAAGCTTCTTTCATGGTAAATGGCTTAAGGGTTAATTGGTTTTTAAAATGGAAATTTGCATTTTCTAAGTAGTCTTGCCTGTGCAGATCTTGACCTCTTTAACTTGCTTTTCACCACGCTGTTTCGCTGTGCTGGCTTTATTCTGCTGCGTGGTGGTCTCCCACTAGCCCTGATGTTCAGACAGAGCTCAAAGGTATGGAACTGAGACCACCTTATGATGGATGCCTAGGATAAACAGCAGATAAAGTTCTGTCAAACTAGGAGCCATGGAGCTGTATAAGCAAGCCAGTTTTGCTCTCCATAGAGTGAGATGTTTTGGTATCATTTAAGAATGTTAAACAGAGCTGGAGAGTCGGCTCAGCAGTTAAGCACACTTGGTGCCCTTGCAGAGGGCAAAGTTCAATTCCTAGCACCTATGTGGTGTCTCATAACTCTATATGATTCCAGCCACACTGGATTCGATTCTATCTTCTGGTCTCCTTGGGCACTGCGCACAAATGATGCCTAACCACACGTGCAGGCAAGCATTCTGATAAGTAAAATTAAGAGCAAATACAATTTTAAATAATAAGAACATAATAAACTGACAAAACCCTAAAATTGCAAATTCCTGCTACGCTGCTATCAGAAAACATCCAGGGAGGCCTCCAGCTATCCCCATGACTTCCGGAATGCAGTCTAGTTCCTACCCCAAGCTCTCCCACCTGTCATAGATAGCATGCCCATTACTGAATCCGACCACACACCTTACACAAAGAGTGACAACAGACCTGTCTGGGAGGTCACTAAACCATCTCCCACCATGTTGACTCAGCCTGGGCATGTTAGGTTAACTGACCATTAGCAGTGATCTGATGAGATCAAGTATGAACATGAGGTCATCCTTCTCACACACGGTTAATACCGCAGAATACACATGAGTGCATTATAAACAGCATTTAAAATAAAACGGGAGCAGTTGGATATACCCGTCCCTTTTCTGAATATCTCCTGATATTCACAGTTTAGTCCCTGATAATGAGGATAATAAAACATTTTCAGACCTTTAAAACCTAAAGTAGTGATGGGTCCTCCTGAATCTTTGACAGGGAAATGCAGTGTGATAGTAAAACTTGAATCTCCTCTGTTTTACTATAGTTGCCTGTTAAGAATGTAACATTTAGCCTGGCAGTGGTGGCGCACGCCTTTAATCCCTGTACTTGGGAGGCAGAGGCAGGTGGATCTCGGCGAGTTTGAGACCAGCCTGGTCTACAGAGCTAGTTTCAGGACAGCCAGGATTGTACCACAGAGAAACCGTGTCTCAAAAAACAAAACAACCCCAAAAAATGACAAAAAAGGAATGTATCATTTAATTATGTACAAATGAGCATATTTACACACCAGCACGACTACCCAGGACTTTGTTTTCAAAACTATATTTTTCAAATTTATGGCTATTTGAAGTAATGATATCATATCACAACACTGAATAAAACTTGTGTTACCTGAAATACCAATATTGTGTGTAGTTACCTTAATCATCCAGTGTCTGCTATAGGAAGCATAGTACATATTTTAAAACTGCCAACTGAAATATGTTGGTCAAAAAATATACATAATGTTGCTGGAAAGAAAATACAGTCGCAGTTACAGCTTTAAATTACCTTTTTCTTCAGTTGTCCTCTGTGTGTTCCTTTGATATATATCCATTACTACATATATTGTATACGTTTACTTATGTATACATTGCATATATGTAGACATAGATGTTTTACAATGTAATTAATTAATGGTCTGTCTTCTTTGGAAAAACTAGCTTAACCTGATTCCAATCAAACCCTGGCATCTGGTGAAATGGGAATTCTGGAGACTCTCTGCAGACACTCTGTGGCTACCTAGCATCCACCTGTCCTCCCCAGGCCAGCTCTGCAAATGGAACTTAGATCTGACAGACATATAGCTGACATCATCTGCAGTCAAGGTAAGGAAACCTTATTGGGCATGTCAGAGAGGGATCGTGATGGCAACCAGGTCAACCTTAATCTCTTTCCTATTGGCTGGTGATTTCGGGTGCAAAGAATATTTGTGGCCAGTATAATTAATTCGGGCTAAACAAGTTAGGTGCGTGGAAAGATGGAAAAGAATGAGGCTGTAGAGGGTGGGAGGTCAGAGCTTTCCTTTCTGAACGGAAATACCAAGCCCCTTGCCCAACTCCCTTTTGCTTTCTGGTCCACCCTCTCCAATTGACCTGAGCTCTAGATGAGATTTTGAACGTTCTGTTATCCCATGCTTTTGTTCTCTGATGACATAAAAAAGATGGCACCCCTTTTCTACACCTACCTGTCCACAGGCTTCTTGTCCTGGTGAGAAGTGAGCTCCTGGCTACCTACCCCTCTCTCCTGGGTTTCCGGTAGCTTGGGAGCCAAATGCAGCCTGGCCGCTGAGGTCAGTGGATCATGCTGTTTGGTGTAAGGAGCAGGCTGGCCTTCAAAGTTCGCACAATAACGGCCATGTGACATGCTTTTCCAGCAAACTGGCTACTGCAAAGAACATCATGTTCATCTCCTATATTAAAAATTCCTTTTTTCCCTAAAATTTCTGTTGAGACTTCCTGAGTTAATCCTAATTTAACTTATTAGTACAAAATACTTTGTCAAAAAATACAAAATCACAAGTACATATTATAATGCCTCTGATGGACAGAAGGGTCCATGTCAAACTTTTGTCAAACGTTATCAACTGAATGTCTTTCTTTTGAGCCCACATGTCTGGATGTTCCCCAAATCTTCATGCCTGCTGGGGTAATCCTGTCCTTTCAATATTAAGTGAGAATGCTCAACACGTACCCCATATGTGGTAGAAAGTGTGTTTTCCCAGGCTGGAGTTGGTGCTGTTAAATTTGGTCCAGCCACCTCAAGGCTGGTGTGTGTCTTCCAGCTCAATAGTCTTTCCTTTTGTCTTGATTATGCTTTTCCTCAGCAGAAAATGCTTCATCTTTTACTTGACTACATTTACCAACATACGAGGTGTTTTCTCTGCCTCTGTATCTGTTTCTCTCTTGTCTCTGTCTCTCTGTCTCTTTTTCTTTTTCTCCTGTCCTCCATTAGAAAGGGTCTTTTAGTGTTACCCAGGCCTTGAACTCCTGGACTGGCCTCATATAATACCCTCCCTAGCCTTTCGTGTAGCTAGGACTTCAGGTACCTGAGACCATGCCTGTCTTTCAACATAAAATTAATTGTTATGTATCCTATATTTGCTCATTTGTTTGTTCGCTTGTTTGCTTTGTGTCTCTGAGTCATTTTATCTACATGTATATCTGCCCATCAAGTACATGCCTGGTGCCCAAAGGAGGCCAGATGAGGACAGTAGATCTCCGGGGATTGGAGTTACAAATGGTTGTGAGCTGTCATATGGATGCTGGGAATCGAACCTCTGGAAGAGAAGACAGTGTTTTTAACTGCTAAGCGATTTCTCCATGTCTTTAATATAATTTTTTTAATTTCCAATCAAGTGCTGAAGATGAATGTGGGGGAGGGTCCGGGGGGGTGAATTGAAACACTGGATGCAAAGTCCTAGGACCAGGTGGAGAAACAGTGTCTTGTCTTCCTTCCACGACAAAATC
Organism: Arvicola amphibius; assembly: GCF_903992535.2. Taxonomy (NCBI): domain Eukaryota; kingdom Metazoa; phylum Chordata; class Mammalia; order Rodentia; family Cricetidae; genus Arvicola; species Arvicola amphibius. The sequence goes on from NC_052055.2 coordinate 96,388,989, forward strand.
CTGACTAAAACTGCTTGATACCCTCGGGCTTCAGCCCCCCCCTCCCCAAGCCTTACTGTTTTCTGGAGCCTAACATGTTCTACCTATACGAACGTTTAAATAGTGGGACCCACAGAAATGATACCTAACGCGGGACAGTGGAAAAGACCACACGTGATAGTGCATTTACTTGATAGCTGCTATGCTCTGGGAATACCGGGATGGGAATAGCCTACAGTCTGCACTGCCCTCTTCGTCTCCCTTGGCAGGTGGGCCTGTGGTAGGGCTCCATCCATCCTTCCTGTGCGTTAGCTTAGAGGTCTGAAAGTGTCAGCAAAAACAAAAACTTCCGTGCCTTGTGTGATGAGAACGCAGCTGTACTAGGAAGCGAAGGCTTGATTCAATTCCGTCTGTTGTCCTGTTTGGATCACAAGTTACTTCTGAGGGCTGTGTGTTGAGGGGCTGGTCTGACAAGGGCTTTGTGTTGGGCCTGGGCTATCACTTCTCTACATCTAAACATCTTTGCCCAGAGAGAAAGGCTAAACCCTTTACTAACCAGCTATTAAATGCCAGGACTCAGTGGGGGTACAACAAAATGCTTTCTTATTCAGAGTTCTGGGTGGGGGGGCGCACAGGTGCGAGCCTGCCCCACCTTGTCTGAAGGTCACACAGTCTGAGCTTATTTTTACTCTCTCAAAGTGGTTAACAACAGGTGTGGCTACAAAGGAGCGATTCTGACCTAGGGTGTGGTTAATTAGGATTTTGAGTGTTGAGGTAGATTTGCTCACCTGGACGGAAGGCCTGAGTTTTCAAGTCTGTTCCTTGTGCCATGCTAATGACGTCTGTTGCCTCCCCACACCACCCGTTTTGGAGTGAAGTGTATAAGATGATGGGGAAGCTCAACCAATCATATCTGGTTAGGGTGTGGCCGTCTGGGGCCCAGGTAGAAAAACCGGACAGGTAGGTGCACGCCCTCTCTACGCTGTGCTTAGGGACCATTTTGGATTTCGGATCTCCCACTCTGGTAGCATGAGTTCCCCCCTTTTTCAATTATTAAAAATATAACTGGTGTTCTTGAGCTGGTCTGGTTATTTATAGTACTGATGGAATATGTCAACACAGTATTCATGTAATGTCCCTCCAATGCTATCCTATGTTTCTGTCTCTTGTTTCTCCTATATCTCTCTTCCTTTTGCCTAATAATTCCAATCCTCATGCTCCTACCCTGGAACCTATGTGGTTTGTGGAAGCTGGTCTCCGACAGAGCTCCAAATGTGCTCTTCTTTTAGGACTGAGAAACTTTCATGTCTTTCAATAAGCCTAAACTTCTGTGTTTGGGGGAAAGTAGATATTTCTAAATCTAAAACTTTTCTTCTAGTAAGGGTCTATTGATTCTTCAATATGGAAGTCAGAACAGCCCTGCCAAAGCCTTCAGAACTGGGTATATTTCTACTCAGTTTTAGGTAAAGACAGGAAGCCCATTTGAAGATCAATCAGTTTCTACCTATGAAGGGATGACCAGATTTCTAGTTGTATTTATATAGAATACTTCAATACAAAAAAAAATTTATGTATTTTCTTGAAGAAAAAACAAAATGTCATTCCTTCTACATAGGGGAAGTGACATTTTTGAAAATCATTGACATTTTTCTACATCCAGGGCTATTTCAAGCAGTGGCATTATTAAATTAATTCAACAGAAATAGAAAAATCGCCCACAGAGTATGCAGCCAAATAAGAAGTTTCAATGTGCAAATAGAATGGACTACTAAAGAATTCGCTTGTTCAGAATTATGCTTAATTATGTGACAGCAAGCCTCCTTGAGCATGTCACTAAGACTAAGAACAGACTTGGAGATGAACTTACACACTGTATTTTACTTCCCCTTTGTATGGTTTTTTGGACACAAGGAAACAAATTCTGAACAGATATATTACTCCAAAGAACCTGTGAATAAATTTAGTGTATGAAAGAGTCCTTCTGAATTTCAAAAATCCCATCTATGGACAGGAGATCTTTGGGTTTTTGTCTTAGAATTTTTGTTTGTTTGTATTTTAGAAACAGGTTTTCTCTGTGTACATTCCTGGCAGGCCTGGAACCCACTCTGTAGACCAGGCTGGCCTCGAACTCATTGAGATCCACCTGCCTCTGCCTCCCAAGTGCTGGTGAGTGCCAACACTGCCTGGCAGGGAATTTTCTTTTCTGGTAATCTTAAAAGACTCAAGTCTTCTGTCCTGTTAAGTCTGGATGTCTTAAAGAGGAATTCAGGGACAGAGAGTGATGATTAGCATCATACTGTTTAGTTTTGCTGCATAAAAATGAAAAGGAATTTGGACTTTATTAATATTTAGCACACAAACTATCTCCCGTAATGTCATACATTCTGAATATCAAGGGCTCAGGGCTAAATCCCTCCACATCACTCTGACCCAGGAGCCAGTGGGAATCCTCACCATTCCCAGAACCTGTGGGAAATGCTTCGTTAGTTGCAGTATCTTGGGAAGATCTGTAGGTTTATGAGGATGAGTAGAGGCAGTAGGCATTTGAGGGGCACTCAGAACAGTGGTCGTTTATAGCCTACGTGGAAATGGCTCAATGATGGACTTTAAGCATTAAAGGGAACAGACTGCATTCCACGTGAGTGTGCACGGTCTGTGAATCCAGGGCACAATCCACGGTAAGCGAAGGAATTTTATTATTTAACACATTCTCCAATCACAAGAACTCAGTAGGTAGGAAATCAAATAGTTCCCCACTGAAATAGATAGCAAGTGTATTTTAATAATAAATGTATTTATGAGGAAACTAAATGGTAAGAAAAAGGTGTTTTATAAAATAATGCTGATGTTAGTCTGGGTCTTACTGTTAAAAGTGGTATTGTGGTGCAGCTGGGTGTCGGCACAGGAGAGCCGGCTCCAGCCACTGCAAGGCTCTCCTCATTTGGTAAGTTCAGCTTGGTACAGATTCAGGCAGAGAGAGAGTCATCCTTCCTTAAGCAACTGGCCACTGGGAATCTGACCACGCTCCAGTGAACATATGGACAACACAAAATGGACTTTTTCCCTTTGGGGGAGAGGTCATTGAGTGGGGGCGGGGATGGGCATAGGAAGGCTAAAAAGTGAGTGCCATCATGATGCATAATGGGAGATTCCCAAATAATCCATCAGAAACAGTATTTTATTTAATTTGTTTATTTATTTATTTATTTATTTTTTGGTTTTTTGAGACAGGGTTTCCCTGTAGTTTTTAGAGCCTGTCCTGGAACTAGCTCTTGTAGACCAGGCTGGCCTCGAACTCAGAGATCCGCCTGCCTCTGCCTCCCGAGTGCTGGGATTAAAGGCGTGCGCCACCACCGCCCGGCTCAGAAACAATTTTAAAGTGGCATTTGAGACTAATTGACTATTACTCTGTGGAAAAGGACACACTATTTACTAATTGACACCAGCTGAGAAGCAGCTCACCTCTGAATGCCTGATCACCACGAATACCGTACAGAGGTCTGTGTCACAGCAAAGTGCCAAGTGTCCATTCTGCTCCACAAAAGCCTGGAAAAGACCTCAGCAACCAGGAACTAAGATCTCTTCTTCCTTCTCTATCCTAGGGACATCCTCTTGGGTCTATCCCAGTGATTACAGCAATAAAGTTCTCTTCATGTCTCTGACTTTGTATTATAGGTGTTATTCTCAGAGCTTTGGGGATTATTGGGAATTTGCAAACATCTCGGCTTCAGGAGTTGTTACCACTTTCCTTATGCTCCTGTTTATTTCCTGTACTCATCTGTGGAATTCAGATAATGACAACAAGGTCCTCCACAGTGAGCTAATAAAAACATACCACCCAGAAGTTCGGGTTATAACTGGAAAGATTTCTTCATTTGCATATAATCCTAAGGAAAAGTATAGAAAACTGTGATTATTAGCAGAGAATAAAATACCAATTTACAAGTTGGGTTATTACTTACAAGGTTTTTTTTTTTTCATAGTTTTGCTACCTAAGATTTTCTTGGTCCCAGCAGATCACACCATCACATGCTTGTAGAGAGAGAATTTCATAAGCGCTGAGGTTTGCTGCATTCTATGGGCCTCCCTGCAAGGCAGAGAGAGCCTGGAGGACCCCTGTCACCTAAGTGGGAATGAGAAAGTGTGGGCCAGTGATGCTGATGTACATACTGACCTTAGCCACTCCAGATGTTTGCTAAATGAGACCTGTTGTTATTCAATTCGTTACATCACAATGCATCACAGTAACAACCTCTCTTACGTTCTATGAGACTGGACCTCACAGTCAGAGTACACTTTGAGGTGACTTCAGACCTAAACCTACTGTCCTCCTGTCAGCCTGTTTGTGCAACTTGCTTTTAAGAGAACAAAGTAACAATCAACTCTAGTTGCCTTGAATTTACTTTGTAGTCAACTATTACAACCTAAGCTAACCATCATAGTAATATAAAATTCTATACTCTTCCAAGTCCCTGACCCAGAACATTGACTTGCATCATTTATGGGAAGCAGCAAATGCAAAGACTGAAAACAGTCTTTTAAAATGAATATCCATCATACATACCGAAGACAACATTTGGGTATTGATTGATCAATGATGATGTTTGTAATGCTGTTTGTTTTCTGGGTCAGTTGAGATCAGTTAGAGACAGTGACTTAATCCCTATTAAAATTCTGCTAAAGGTTTCTGCGAAGTTTCCCTCATTCCTTCTCTTCCCCATGGAATACTTTCTGGGCTATTTAATAAAGACAGAGCAAAGCCTTCTTGGTTAAGGACAGACACAGGGAAAGAGTCACAAAAGAGCCTTTAGGCAGGTACAGATTCAGCCTTATAAAACAGACACACAGAGGACAGAAGACACTGGGAGCGGAAAGTAGAGAATTCAAACCTGGACTCTCTCTTGGTTAAATGGCTCCAATGGGAAATGCTTTATTTCTTCACTTAATGTGACACCGGTACATTATTCGTGACTCAGAGTTAATCACTAAGGAATTTAATATGTGAATCTCCATAATAATATGCCTGATATCGTTAACTTACAAAAATTATTTGCATTTGTGCTTTGGAAGGTTTGGTTCATGATTGAGTGGCCTCATGATAGGGGCCTCTGTCAAGGTAGGATGTCACGGCAGGAGTTCATGATCCAACAAATTGTTCATCTCATGAGCCAGAGGCAATGAGGAAGAGGCTGGCTTCCGTAACTTTTTAAGAGTCTACATACCCAGTGACTTAGGTACTCTCTAATAAGCCTTGTTTCCTAAAATGTGCGCTGTTTCTAAGAACTATGAAATTATATTGACTTCAGCCTGTGGACTGACGGAGACACTCATCCTAGGCTCCCAGTCTAGATAGCCTCTATTGATATACTTCCATCTTGAATTTACTTTGAGAGCCACTATTCAGATTAAGAATGAAGGAATTTGAGGTCTTTCCTGGATATCTTAATAATTCCTATAGCAATTGAACATGTGGAATTGAACATCTATAATTATCTTTGGATTTAGGCACTTAACAAACTATAGTCTTCAATTTTAGGACACATATGATATAAGATAATTTTCATCCAAAGCCATGCCACATACACACATAGTTTATTGCAAGCACGTGTGCCATAAAATGTTTACATTTCTGCAATATAAGTAAATTTATTTTAAAAGACCAGAGGCGAGATTTTCGGTGGAGGTGCATGCCCTTAATCTCAGCACTCAGGAAGCAGAGGCAGGCAGATATCTCTGGGTTTGAGGTCAGCCTGATCTACAGAGTGAGTTCCCGGAGAGGCAGGATTGTTTCACAGAGAAACCCTGTCTTGAAAAACAAAACAAAAACAACACAAAAAACACCAGAGCCATGTCCATGTAATTTAGCTTTTCTTTGTATTCAGCAGGATAACTGACATGTACTTGGTGCTCCCATGTATAGTTAATGATGACCAAGAAACAAGTTCAACTAGAACAGTTTTGTTCTGTTGGCACAATTGTCACGTGATGTGGGCAGGATATAAGTATCCTTGAGCAGCTACAGACTTGTCCTCAGAACTCCCTTCATTTCCAGAGTGACCCCAGCTTCAGTAATGACACCTCTGAAGAGCCACACAGCCACAGCTGGCAGAGGCAGCTTCTGCTTGTGGAGAGATGTCGGCCACATCTGGTACCCACTGCAGGGCTTTTACTTCTGACCCTCCCCGGATTCGGCTTTCTTCCTTTGAGAGAAAGCAGTCCAGAAGATCCAGTCCCTTTGACACATTGTTGATATATCCCAACTCTCAGAAGCCCATTGACCACAATTTTCAGTTTTAAATAAAAACCAAGCACCTCCCTAGAAGCTAGGCTCTGTCCTTCCAGCTGGTACTCTGTTCTCTGGCATTCCTTCAGGCTGCAACAAACAGGACAACAGCATGCACTGCACTCCACAGGGCTCCTACCTGAAGGCATAAATCACAAAAAAAAAACCCCACACCAGTTTGGAATTATGATTAATAGAATGGTTATTTATTTAAGGGGGAAAAACTTACAGATCACCATCCCAGACAACAGCCCTCTACGCAATCAGGAAGGGAGCCTAGTCGCCAGAAGCGGAGCTGGAAGCCAGAGAGTGGAGGGCAGTTGCTGCTTTTTTTTTTTTTAAAGAAAGAGAGACCACAACCCAATGGCTGGTATCTCAGCAGCTATTGGCTGAAGGAGTGGAAGGAGCTTCTGCAACACCTCCCCCTTTTGTTTAAGTAAGAGAGTTCTAAACCTACTATGAAATTATATATAATAAGTACAAATATCCTATTCTAACTAGCTTAAGTCTTGTATAATAAATAACTTGGCCAAGTCATGAGAGGAAAGTAACTACATTTATATAGTCTTCAACCTCATCGAAGATCTGAGAAGGGAAATAATGTTACCTGAGTAATTAGGAAGTGCAATTTAACAACTTCTAAAATATGCAACAAATCATAGAGACAACTGGCTACCTGGGCAACCACCCAAAGTCACATTTGCAGCGTTGAAGCAACCAACTTTGGTTAAGGAGGAGAGTCATCTATCTATGTGTTACTTTCATTGGTTAATAAAGAAACTGCCTTGGCCCTTTGATAGGACAGAAAATTAGGTGGGTAGAGTAGACAGAACAGAATGCTGGGAAGAAGGGAAGTGAGTCAGATGCCATGCCTCTCCTCTCTGAGACAGACACAGGTTAAGATCTTTCCCGATAAGCCACCCCCTTGTGGTGCTACACAGATTAATATGGGTTAAAGCAAGATGTGAGAATTAGCCAATAAGAGGCTGAAATTAATGGGCCAGGCAGTGTTTACATGAATACAGTTTCCGTGTAATTATTCTGGGGCTAAGCTAGCCGTGCAGAAGCCGGGTGGGATGAAAAGCAGGCCTGCCTGCAGTACCTTCTACACCTACCTCTACAGTGTGTTGTGCTTAATCCATCTCTGTTACACTGTCTTTGTCATGAAGACCATGGTCTGCCTGTCACAGCTCTGATGACTTTATCTGCTTTGATTCTATTGGTCGGCATTTGACACCTCGTCCCATACTCTGTGCTGCTTAGCTTGTGTCATAGTTTGACATGGTTCTCCTCTTCATGTTCAGAGTGCTTTGCCTTCAATATTCAACTGTGTTCTTCTGAGGTGTGTCATCCTGATTTGTATACTGTCCCCTGGTGTCCTTTATCATTTTCCACAGTACTGTGGGACATGTTCCTTTGAAACGCCAAGAGCCTCCAGACTTAACATTCCAGTCCCAACTACCTTCTACCCCGCCAGGATCAGAGATCCAACAAGTTCGCTGAAACAGCTACTCTAATGCCTAACTTGCACCTCATAGTTTACACCTGCGGGAAAGAACTCTAGACCCCTCCATCTGCAACCTGATCAATGGCTCTCTGTCAGCTGTCCCAACAGCAACTAATGCCCCAGCTGGGAAATAAGCTTTTAAATCAGTGCCCTGAAGTTATTTCTGATCCATCCCTGGATACTCTATCCCTCAAGTTGTTTCTGATCCATCCCTGGATTCTGTATCCCTCAAGTTGTTTCTGATCCATCCCTGGATACTGTATCCCTCAAGTTGTTTCTGATCCATCCCTGGATACTGTATCCCTCAAGTTGTTTCTGATCCATCCCTGGATACTGTATCCCTCAAGTTGTTTCTGATCCATTCCTGGATACTGTATTTCTTTGCATTCAACCCCTCAGCAAGTCCATTCAGATGTGTTTATAGGGTGCCTCGGGAACTTGTGACTCCTCAGTCCTCTTTGCTCCCCCCAAGCACCACTTCCTGGCTTGGTTCTAGCAATGGGCCCCTTCTTAGTTCTTATTTTCCACAGCAAAATCAGTAATACTTTTCTTAAACATTTTTTTTCCAAGACAAATTTCTCTATGTAGCCACAGATGGTCTAGAGCTCGTTATATAGACCAGGCTGGCCTGGAACCCTCGGGGATCTGCCTACCTCTGGCCCATGAATGCTGTGATGAAAGACACGACCACCATGACAATCTGAGTCAGCCATCTTTTGAGTGCAGGGTCACTTTACCCAGAAAAAAACACTCTCACAGTTCACTGTCGTACTGAAACTCACACTGGACTCACACTTGGACTCGTCCAAGCCTCATACCCACATTTGATATGGCTTTCTGTCTTCGTCATGGAGCACTTGACTCAAATACAGCTTCATTCCATGTGGATTTTTAGCATTCACTAGGTTTCCCCCTTCCTTTTCAGACATGGGAACTCTGCGTTCTTCCCTTATTTGGAGAAAAGCCTTGGTTGTTGCTGTTGTTGGGTGTTATAATGGTTGACCCTCGCTGCTCCATTAGATTTTGCTCCAGTGCCATCACCACCGTGTCACCTCTTCCAAAGGCCAGCCACAGGGCTGGAGCTTAGTTTTTATGGAAAAGAAGAAAAAGAAAGTACAAAAGACAGCCCAAAACACGCAAGTGCTTCATTCCTTGCCACATCAATCTGCTTTGCTTTTTTTGTACTTTTCAATATCTGCTATTATCTCTAATTTTTATTCATTTGCCTATCCCAGCTGGAGTATTTGGCTGGAATTAGAGACAAGAATGAAAGCTCCAAGCAAACACTTTTGGAAGTATATGGTTTCTTTTAAGTGTAAGCACCTCTGGCAGTATCGTGAGTGGAACCCAGGGCTTCATGCATCAGTGAACAGCATCGCAGCCATACGCAATGTTTTCTTTTGTCTGTTTATTTGAGGCACAATATGTACAATATAAAAAAAATACTGTAAAGTTTTAAAATGAAAGTATTGACGAGTTCTTTGACCAGGCGGGTTATAGTTCTCCGAGATCTTAAAGGAACGTGGCTAGCTTCTCACAGTCTTCCTCCTGCTGGCTCCAAGGATCCTCTCAAATGTGATTTCAACCACAGAGTCCCCAGGAACCAGCACACCCTTCATAAAAGACTTCTACATGGAAATGGAAATCACTTCTTAGGGGATCAGTAGCAGTTGGGCAGCATTAGGGTTACTTTCAACTTTTAATTTCTCTTAGCTGTCCAGGTAAGAGCTTTTTTTTTTTCGGAATAAATAAGCATAAAATGACATCTCCGTCACAGTGTTCCTGTTTAAACTTGGGGTCGGGGGACACTTTATAAAGTGGTGCTCAGCTCTCTGCTCCCCTCTTCATTGTGAAATCACGATGTCAGCTTGATGATGGTGTTAGAGGCAGCTTCTTTACCAAAAGAAGTTGTAACACCCCCATGGTCCCCTATCGCTCTTCATGGGCGGTTTCCAAGGCTGGTAACCTCAGGTAGATACTGAGTGTCTTAATCCTAAATAGTTGTCATCCATCAAGCAAGGCTGCTTCACTTTCTGACAGACCAGACTTCAAAATGAGCTTCGAATTAAAAATTCCCGGTGTAGAATAATAGAACTTAGAATTGTTCAAGACTTATTTCTGTTACATCATCTATGAAAAGCTAGTGGGAAGACATCCTGGACCCAAGTTAGAACTCAAATATTCTTCATAAGCAGCAATTCCTGACTGTTTGGTTCTGATAAGAACCTGTCTGCATACACGCCTGTGACCTAGGAAAATTATATGTCGTCTGCATTTGTATCATTAGACAATTGTATAGTATTACTCCTTGCCTCAAGTTATTTCTAGATGTACCGTCACCTCCTATTCTCATGAGCTGGGAAAATATTCCGACTTTCACCGTTATCAAGTGTCTCAACTCTACAAGAAAATTAAAAGGTGAGAGAGATTCTGATTAAGAAAACCATTTCCTTTAAATGCAGAAGGAAGGGATAGACAAGTCAAAACCTGAATGTTAATAAATTATTTGAAATGTATGTATTAGAAGAAAGAAGCTTAATTAATTATATAAATATAGAAAAGGGACAGGAGCAGCCAGCAGGTTAATAATGAATATTTCAGAAGCCAGTGCTTAGAAATATGTTTCTTAATTATGTTCATTTATGGGTTTCTGATGGAAAGAGTGTTGAGGGGATAAAATAATTTAAATAGTAGGGTATGATGAATCAAAATGCATTGTGAACGAGAAATTGAAAGCAGACAAAAGTAAGTTGAAAACACTACAGTGTCTTTTTCTCGTGTACACATGTTATAAAACATGGCTTTAGACTTCAGGAATTGGGATTTACTGGGGTTTTAGATGTGGAAAGATAAACTCGAATGCTTTCCAATTCTTTTTAATTTGTCTTTAAAACTTAAACTTATTCTCAGAGATCATACTGTAGCCAAGAATAAGAAATCTGAATTTCTCATGTAAAACAAATAAACAGTTTGCTACTAGTTGAAAAAAGAGGCACTCTAAAGATAATCCCTAGGCCTGTCTACCACACATATGCAAAGGAGGATGCTGTGGGTCATGCTATTATGAATGAACCCCATAGATGAGGGGTATTCCAAATCCTAGGCCTTCTGTTGCCTCTCATCAGGCTCCCATGCTGACTGCGTGTTGTCATGGTTACCCATAATATTCATGTCCTAATGCTCTACCCAAAATGCCCCATTCCTCATGTTTGGGGTGTCTCCATTCTCCTTAATAGTTCATGTAGGATGCTCCAACAACCTCCTATACTACAAATAGAATAGTGGATTAGAATAAGTGAATCACTAGTGTCCTATAGTCATTTAGAAAAAAATCAATTATACATAGTTTTGTTTTTAGCAAGACACTTCCTTTAGGAGCAGGCCATGTGGGCTGGAGAGGTAGCTCAGGAGTTAAGAGTGCTTGTTGATCCTCCCCACCTATATGGCAGCTTTCAACCATCTGTAATTCCTGTTCCAGAAGACCCCACATCCTCTTCTGGCCTCCTTGGGCACTGAACTCACATGGTATGAAAACATACAAGCAGGCAAAACACCCATAGGGACAAATTTTTTTTAAAAAATCAAAAAAGGAACAAGAAATAAAACTTGTGTTGGGAGGGGGGTCAACTTAAAGATACCTACAGCTAGTTCTGATTGTATTTTCATGACAAATCTTACTATTGCCCATGGGAGTGCATCTTCCTGCAAGTAAAAGAATGTGCTTGGCAGATTGTTTTTCGAAGCTAATGTGGGCATGTCAATTTTCTAAACCTAAAGAAATGCTGGATTGTGTCAAGCCCGTGAGGGGCTTTCCATAAAGGTTTACAAGAGTGATTTGGAAGTGTCTGTCTTTGTTCTTTGATTGGGCTGAACAGACACCTGCCCCCAGGAGACTCTCACCTCTCTCGACACAAAGAGCAAGATGTGAAGGGTATCTTTTGAACCATATTTGAAGCAGGCTGTAGATGAGGCTCAGGAGGGTATGTCTGGTAGCCTCCACTAGACACTATCACCTGTATGTCATGTCCCGATCCTTGTCGTCATTCTGCAGACTTGAAGACTGCTCATGAGAGAACTGAGGTGAGTCAATGGTGTCACAGCCAGGAAGAATGTTGATTCTCAGTGACATCACGGGGTGTCTGACTTAGCAACATTTCACTGCCATGCCTTGGATTTCTTAGTATGCAGAACATACTGTTCCTCCCCACTTGTCTAAGGTTGCTAATCGATGGTTTTCTGCTGTTTGCTTAATAGGTCATCTTAATGGACTCACAAATATAGATGTAGTCTTTCCCCTAACATTTAAAAAAAATGTGGTAACCCTTATCAGTTGCTTCAGCTAAGCAATGTACCCCTATTTCTTAGGATACTGCTGGGAACATACAACTAGCAGGATTACTATCCTCAGTGATGGAATATTCAAAATTCAATCAGTTTTCAGTTCAAGGAAATAACCGCTAATAAAAAAAATGCTTTTGGATCATTTTGTGAAGCAGAGTACTTTATTCCATATGGCATCCTGCACGTCCATATGGCTTCAGGAATTAGGGAGGTATATTTGTCAAAATATTCAATCAATTGCAGCCCTTAAAGTTGATAATGTTATGTGTTTGGAGCATACACCATCTCTGGAATATGGGGGAAAGTCAAAGGAGCAAATGCCAGCCAAACGAAAATCGGGGCTGAGTTTAAATTCAGGAGAGAAAGACAAGAAGGAACAGAAACTGCACCGCCGCACTTTAAGGCATGCGAACACTAGCGATCGAGCTGTGATGTCCTCGTCACGGGCAAAAGCGATGTGTAATAAGGTTTATTCAAATAAGAATGGGGAAGAAAAATACTGATTATTTCACGTTTCGATTGGCATAATTTCAGAAATTCAACCACACAGAAAGCAGTTATCTTGAAAAATAGAAGATACACATGAAGTCAACTTAAACACCTTCAAATGATTTGTTCAGCCCCATTATTACCGCTATCATTATCGTTATTATCATTGCTGTTATAATCTTTCCTTTACCACCTATCTGTTCAACTTGGCATCAGCGATTGTTCTTAACCTCTGTATACAGTCTGAGCTGTGATTGGGCTTCAGCTCTATTGTATAAATCCACTTTTGCAGATGAAAGGACTAGAGAAGACTAGCTGGCCACGTGGATTGCATCCCTGACAAGGCACTTGGCGTGTTGCCTCCCATCTTGTGGGTCCTGGATTTCTAGTTAGAAAGGATGCAGCTCGCAAGGTCTGGCTTGTTGGATAACAGGTCTTTGCTCGGTGATAAAACAACACAACAAGAAGTACATGTTGGAACTACATTCTAGGTGATTCTCCGTAGCGAATGAGAAGAGAAGACACAGGCTTCAGCACTGTTTGGGAAAGAGAGTTTACTGTCAAAAAATACAAGGTCAGACCTACCTGGAGGAAAAAGACTCAAATCATCCATCTGTCAAAAGATGGGCAGGGTAAGTTTGTGAGGCCCATGGAGTAGAGAAAGAACAATCTATTTTTTTTTTTTTTGAAATGCATTCATTTCATTTAAAATTAACCACCATCAGGTCAGAAAGCAGAATAAATTGAATACAAGTTTAATAAAATGCAATGTTCAAGGGTTTGGCTATTTATACAAAAGAATTTACATTTGAATAAATTCAAAATAGAATTCTCATCCTCAAAGGCTTTCCTGCTGGTTGAGACAGTAAAACTGGAAAGGCATGAAGGTTAACCATGCCCCGGGATTCCTGCCAGCAGCCACGACTACACTCTTTAGACCCCAGGAGGACCCACGTCTGGGTTCAGCTTACACAGAGATCAGCAAGTCAGTGCCTTTGTACAAACAGTGAAACCACCATAGATGTGAAACTAGTAACAGACTGTGCATTAATAGCCAGTCTAAGGATCCCGTTCTTCAGAGAGACAGGATTGGCAATACTCTTCTGCTCTGAGCTCACACTGAATTCCGTGATGTGTGCATACCACATCGAGACGAGTTCTAGAGAGTCACAGGTTCACGCGAGGCATGTGAGGGTAGGGAGCATCTCACAGTTCCCTCCAGCAGCTCGCTTAATTCCATCTGGTACTCAGACAAGTGCTCAGGCTCAGAGCAAAGCACCATGGGAGGTTGCGCCGCCGAGTTGATTATTTCCGGAGCTTTCACACTCACTGAAAACTTTCTCAGTGTTCCTCAATTCCACTGCTTTTGTTTTCCTTTCTAGAAACCTTTACCACGATACAAATTACTAGTTAAACTAGATTATATGAATCAGTTGCTTCGCCTCTCATTTTTCAAATATTTGCCAGTTCTTAAAGACAGAAATGACGGTTATTTTTCGTTTCAATTACTTTTTTTTTAGTTAAGGACTTGGGTACTGCTGAGCATATGTGGAGTTAATTGACTTGGGGGGTAGAGAGGGAGACTTCTAAAGCACCGAGAACTGCCTTCTCCGTGTTACACCATTTCTTGCTATGACATGTGCTGAATATAAGGCATACTTCTGTCTAATGCCGCCACAGCCACGTCCCTTTGACTTCCCTGGGAGAGCAGCTATGCTGGAATGGAATCTGGGAGAATTCTGGAATCAGCAAAATCTGGTTTAGAAGACTGGCTCTGGGATTTATTAGCTTGTAGCATTAGTCAAGTGATTCCCCCTCTATTGGTTAAAATGAAGAATTATATGATTTTCTTACATATGTTGGGAAACATTAACCAAGTCCATGAAGTGAATTGGCCTAGCATGTAGGCATGGGATGGTTTTTACATGTTTTTCCTTTTACTGTGCTGAGAAACAATATCTTCCCCCTTTAAATTTCGTCCTCAGATAAAATCTATTTCTTTGCTCTTCTGCTGAAATTGTTTTATTTTGTATATGTGCTTTAAATTTTTAATGTTTTTATGTCTAAGAATATTAGCATAAATATGATGATTAAACTTAAAGGATTTATTTTAAAAAAATCAAAAAAAATCTTTAATCTCTCTGGAATCAATTTGTATTTTCCTGGAGGTTTCATATACATATATATGTATACATATATAATATATATTATAATATATATGAGTAAAGTCTCAGATGGTGATAGGATCCTGAGTGCCCTCTATGACCATCTCAAGGCTTCTGTCCTTCTTAACGTTCTGACTAGCAGTACTTCTGGTCGGTCATACCAGGCCTCTCTGCTGTACATATAAGTGTATCTCTTTCTAAGCAGCCAAAACACTAGGGCACAAAAGAAAGTTTCTTGTGTCTTTAGTAGGAGAAGGTACTCTGCACACCACCAAAAGAGAAACACCAATGCGGGCACAAACCCTTTGCTTTACAATGCTGTCCCGCATGCAAAATATGCTAGGGTAATAGTGGCACAAAGCTGTGGGAACAACCAACCAGTATCTGATCTGACTTAAGGCCCACTCTAGGAGATTAAACTTATACCCAATATTGGGTGACCAAGAACCCAAGACAAGATAGCCCAGGACCCTAGGTTAAAATCCAATACTACCATTCAAAAAACAAACAAGCAGGGGCTGGAGAGATGGCTCAGAAATTAAGAGCACTGACTGCTCTTCCAGAGGTCTTGAGTTCAATTCCCAGCAACCACATGGTGGCTCACAACCATCTGTAATGAGATCTGGTGCCCTCTTCTGGCCTGCAAGTATACATGCCAGCAGAACACTGTATATGTAATAAATAAATCTTTAAAAAAAACATATGTAATGCTATAAAACAAACAAACAAGAAAAAAGTCACAGCAATATAATGACATTCTGTTATACTCATAGATCTGTGCCTTACTCAGTCAAACCCAGAGAAGCTTCTTCCTGCAGTAGATGAGACAAATACAGAGACCAACCATCAGATATTCCTCAGAGAATGAGAGGCCTCAGAACATTCAGCCCTAATTGGGATGTGTCCATCAAATCCCTCCTTTCAGGGCTCTGTGAAAGCAGCAGCAGATAAGTGTAAGAGGCAAGAGAAAGGTCTAGGCTACGACTGTGTGTGTGTGTGTGTGTGTGTGTGTGTGTGTGTGTGTGTGAAAGAGAGAGAGAGAGGAGAGAGAGAATCTATTATTTAACCTCTGAATTTTCAAATATTTATATCTTTTTCCCACTTAATGATACATTGTAACTTTCAATTATTTTGTGCTTCTCACATTTTACTACATACATTAAAAGATGCTGTGCACCGCCCTGTTTATTTACTTTGCAATTTTTTTTCCTGTCAGATACTGTAGCTTAGGTTCTTAAATTCTTTCTTCTATAAAGCTCTTGGACACAGACATAATTTAACCAAGCTTTTAATCAGTTTATGTCGAGGATGATCTCTCTATGAATTTGCAGCAAGACAGTCTTCAGTTAGAGACTGGGGGGAGGTGGTTCAGAAGTTATGAGCACTTGCTTTTCTTACAGAGGACCCAGGTTTCATTCCTAATACCGACACGGCATTTTACAACTGTATATTACTCCAATTGAATGGGATTCAGTGCCCTTTTCTTGTCTCCACAGGAACTGCATACATATGACACACACACACACATGCAGCGAAGACACATACACATAAAATAAATAAATTCGAAAATTTTATTTAAAAAAGTTTACAAGAATAAAATGCAACACATGATTTTTGACAAAGAAGCAAAGTTATAAAAGGGAAAAAAGCATATTCAACAAATGGTGCTGGCATAACTGGATATCAACATGCAGAAGAATGAAAATAGATCCACATCTGTCCCCATTCACAAAACTCAAGTCCAAATGGATCAAATACTTCAACACAAAACCAACCACATTGAACCTCATAGAATAGAAAGTGGGAAGTACAGTTGAATACATTGGCACAGGAGACTACTTCCTAAATATAACCCCAGTAGCACAGACACATACAGCAAAAATTAATAAATGGGACCTCCTGAAAATGAGAAGCTTCTGTAAAGCAAAGGACATGGTCAACAGGACAAAATGACAGCCTAGAGAAGGGGAAAAATCTTCACCAACCCCACATCAGACAGAGGGCTGATCTCCAAAATATACACAATTCAAGCAATTGGTCATCAAAAGAACAAATAATCCAATAAAAAAAATGGAGTACAGACAAAAACAGAGAACTCTCAACAGATGAATCCAAAATGGCTGAAAGACACTTAAGGAATGTTCAACATCCTTAGCCACCAGAGAAATACAAATCAAAACAACTCTGAGATTCCATCTTACACCTGTAAGAATGGTCAAGATCTAAAACACTGACAATTATGCTGGAGAAGATGTGGGGTAAAGGGAACACTCCTGCATTGCTGGTGGGAATAAAAACTTCTACAGCTGCTTTGGAAATCAATAGGGTGATTTCTCATAAAATTAGGAAACAACCTATCTCAAGACACAGCAATATCTCTTTTGGGTATATACCCAAAGGATGCTCAATCATACCACAAGGACATGTGCTCAACTGTGTTCATAGCAGCATTATTTGTCATAGCCAGAACCTGGAAACAACCTAAATGCCCCTCGACTGAAGAATGGATAAATAAGATGTGGTACATTTATAATATGGAGTACTTACATACTTACATGCAAAAATAATGACATCTTGAAATTTGCAGTCATTTTATTGAGTGAGGTAACCCAGACCCAGAAAGACAAATGTAGTATGTACTCACTCCTAAGTGGCTTTTAGACATAAAGCAAGGAAAAACAACCCCAGAGGACCTAGACAACAATGAAGACCCTAAAAGAGACATACATGGATCTAATCTACAGGGGAAGTAGAAAAAGACAAGATCTCCTGAGTAAACTGGGGGCATGGGGACCATGGGAGAAGGAAGAAGGGAGTGGGGAGGAAGGGGGGGGGGAGTAGAGAAAAATGTATAGCTCAATAAAAACTATTTTTAAAAAAAAGAATAAAAAGCATGCATAATCAAACATTGCCAGTTTTCATACTACTTTTACTCTGCAAACTTCCCGGTGCATATTTACCAACATGAATATAGCATATAGCAGCCAACCTTTCAGGTGGTCTAGAGTGGTCTGGCTCAGAGAGTTTTACCTCTCCTTGACTTTCCTCTGTGATGTTTCCAGGCACTGTCATTTCTCCCAGTGGCAGGGTAGTGTTTCACATCCCTTCAAAAGGCAGCCCAGGTGGACATCACTTCCCAGCTCTTGCCTGTCACCCGCAAGGGGTTACTAACACATCATGAAAAGGACTGTTCCCCCGCCTTTGGGTTTTAATTTTTAGCTGGAGGCCTCTTCCTGGAGGCTCAGATGCATTCTTTGAAAATGTGACAGAGCCATGGGATTGCTTGGAAGCCACTTTACCTAGGCGACGCATTAAAAGGTGTAATCTAACTGAAATGTAAATCACTGTTCTTGAAAACAAATTACGAATGGAGATAACAGGGCTGCAGGGCAGCACCAAGCATCAGAAGGCCCATCCCAGACCTATTTCTTTTAGGTCCAAATTGCAGAGGCACTGTTATCAAGGGTAATAGGGGGCTGTGGAAGCATGCTGATTACAAGGTGATGGTAAACAATGCTTTTAAACGCAGCATCTGAACAGAGCACACACAACATTAATCAGCTGCATTCAGAACAGCTCACAGGAGGGAGAGTGCTCTCCCTGTGTGCTGCAGCTCTAACTAACCTTATAGATGGCCCGCACAAGATCCCTCGTTAAAGCAATATTATCATATTTTTATCCTTAATAGTCATCATGTAAGGTGTCAAATTGTAATTGACAATTTAATTGTCATTTACATTTACTTTTGGTAAAATCATTTACTTTTGATACATGAGAGCCACAGAGTATTTATTGTGGGTGCTCCCCGTGTTGTTAAGCAAACCCTGCTATTTCAAGGGACTGAGAAGGAAAGAGGAACTAATCAATGTCTCTTTCTTGGACTTCCCCTTTGATAGATCTTATTGTGGATTGAGAGGTCCACACGTAGGATTTGGGGTGGATGAATGTCCAGGAAGGTTTCTAAGTCCCAGCCTTTTGTGCATGGAGGTGTGTATGTGTGGGGAGGGGTATGGGCGTGATATGGGATTGTGTGGGTAATGTTTTATATATCTCACTTTAAAATAGTGGCCATGAGGGCTGGAGAGGGTGATTTGGAGTTTAAGAAAACTGACTGTTCTTCCAGAGGACCTGAATTCAGCACCCACATGGTAGTTCACGACCTGACACTCTCAAACAGCCATACACACAGGCAAAACACCAATGTACATAAACTTATAAACAGTGACAATGATTGTCTTGCACCAGAGAGACAGAGGGCTAGTTGTGGCTGGGATCCTAAGCCTCGGTGTCTCTCCATTCAAAGGCTGACCTGGTATTTGCTTGGTGCAATAAGCTGGCTGTCCCAGCAGTCCCAATCTCACACCACAACTGTGGAAGGTTCCTGCAGAGCCCCTGGTCTTCAGCCTGTGATGGAATCTGAAAATGCCGGCTCTGCGCTCAGCGGAGGAAAAGGCAGCGGCAGGATGAATGAACTTGGGAGCAAGAGGGCAGTCTAAGGCGCAAAAGGACTTTTTCTTTCTTTCCTTTTTGCCTTAGTTGAAAGGTTCTCTAGCAGGCCCGAGCATGGCAAGCATGGCAAACCAAACATGATACCGATGGGTTTTGCCTGTTTCTCCCTTTTCCTCTCCTTGCTAAAAACATCGCTAAAGCTAAACTTCCATTGAGGCATCCAATCAGGTTCTACTAGCTCACCCTAGCACAGGCTCCCTCGTTTTCTCCTGCAACAAACACCTGTTTGCTGCTTGCTGCTTGCTGTATTCCTCTGCCTGATCTCTCCGCTCCCCAGCACGCACGCACACACACACACACACACACACACACACACACACACACACACTAGTTGCCCCTCCAGGTAATCAATCTCCTTTGTGCTGAGGATATGGTGTCTGAGTGTGTCCTGTAAGGACTTCTAGGGGGATGCCCTCCTTCACAAAGGTTTTCACTCTGAATTGCTACCTGAAGGTACCACCGCTGAGTCTTTCCACATCAGTTAATGCTATTAGGGCAGTTCTTCAGGTGTGGCTCTTTACTCCGGTGATTCTCATTTGTGGCAAGCTGACCCTAAAAGCGACTATAACAATGAGCCTGTCTGGAGTGTGATGTTCTAACTCTGAACCCCAGGACTGAACTCAGCACAATACAATCCTTAGAGACACGGGAGTGATTGAGATGAGGTAAATTGTCTCGGGTGGAGGGGTGGTGATTTTTAATAGAATTAGTTATATGATTTACTCCTCTAGGGAACACACCTAGTGTACTTTTCCTATATTCAAATAGACCCTGAGATGAGACTAGTCATTCTAAACTCAATGTTAAAACCTCAAAAATATACGCAGAACAAAACCTCCTCTACCCCTAAATTCTTAATATTTTATGTTCTGGAGACCTTAAAAGTTTGAAATGGGTTACTTTGTCACATTGCTTTTTAAATCCCCAATTCTCAGTATTTAACACACAGAATAAGAGGGCTTATCTGTGCTTGATTTTCAATAATATATTTTTCCTACAAAAGTTTGCTCCCATTTATACTAGTTTTTAGAAAAAACCGGCTTCCCTATTGTTCTTCATTCATGCTTTATAAAATACTTTACTAAATTGCCAGTGAGTGCTGTTTAATTAGGTATTCATTCCAGAAATCCGTTTATCCATCTACCTATAATTTAACAGTTCATTAAAGAGTGCATCATTTTTATTGTGGACGAGACAATCATGAACCATTGTTCCGGTTACAAAATATTCAATATCTTACTGGAGAGGGCACGGTAGATAAACAAACAAAAAACAAGCAAACAAATAAAACAAGCAAAACCAAACCAGCCTTAGCCTATTAAAAGAAACTGAGAGATATAAGATTGTATTCAGAACAGTGACATCATACATAATCATACGTAATTTTTCATACCAGATATTGTATTACTTAGTAGACATCCTCACAGTACTGTTTGGATGGTTCTCTAGTGTCTTGTGAACCCTAAGTTTAGTACAGCACATGACAACACACAGCTAGAGCCAAGTCATGGGTATTTCCAGCTACGGAGGTCATTTGCTATACTTCCCAATTCACCAAAAGCCACCAGTGTGACTATCTTTAGTGTGACTGATCCTGGCAAGTCTCATAGGCTAATGACAACCCTCTTCAAATGAAACGACATGTCTGTTTGCCTCATTTTCCAAGGGGTAAATGTCCTAAGCTCCCTAAGCAAATTACTAAAGGTCTAGGCAGGTGAACAAGAAAGAGCTGAAATAGTAAGAACCCTAACCCTCAAACTGTCCCTGTGATACCGAGCAGCTGCCCGATTGTTTCAGTTGAGGCTCCTTATTTGGTATTTCTCAGATTCTAATGCGTTGCTCACTAAGTTTCCAGATGCTCCCAGCTGCACCAGCACCTTTTTACAAAGCAGATTCAAATATGTTTATAATTTCTTATAGATGGGACTGCTTTAGAAAGTTCCATTTCTTAGTGTTTTCTTGCTTTTTAAAAGCATCATCTTTGTGAAAAAAAAGTTGTTTTATGTTTATTAATTTGGGTCTACATATATGCATGCTTACCACGTGTGTACTGTGTGCCTGCAGATGGAGGAACTACCATGTAGGTGCTAAGAACCCAACTCAGACCCTATGTAAGAGCAGCAAGTGCTCTTTAACACTGAGCCATCTACTCACCACTTCCTCCCTTAGGGTCTTTTTAGTGAATAACACCAGTTGTCTGTGTTTTTAAATTTTAAATATGTGAGCCCTTTATTTCTTTGTGCTGGATCTTTGTTGACAGCACTTTGCGCCAGAAATGCTCGAGTTGCCTTGATTTCCTATTTTGACTCCCACAGTCTGTAACCATAGAGGAGCAATGGTACATGAGATAAGGTGTAATTAGATTTCCCCCTGATGCGTTTTATCCTTTCGTGCAGGCTAAGATATGACATAAGTACCGCGTGTGGAGGTTGGTGATAATTAAATGGCAAATCTGTGTAACTATTTTTAAAAGTTCTAAACCGGCTGAACATTAACACATCAGAAATCAAATCCTAAGCAGCCTCTCCCGAGCTGCAGCCTTATACAGCTGAGAGCGAGCGCTCCGCCCGCGTTAGCAGAGCAAAGAAATCACTCTGTCTATTGGCAGCTTATTTGGATGAGTGACTTTAATTACATTTTTATAACGAAATAAGATGTAACTAACTTTTTATGCTGTTATTTTGTGAGGACTGACAAATTGGGTGGCTGCGCGGTGGGTTGTGCAAACCCACTTGTGTAGAAGGATGTCACTATTTTAGGACAGCCGCGGGGATTTCCCCAGGGACAGGCCTGGATGGTCAGCTCACTTGTACGCAGCCTGACATCTAACATGAGGAATTACAACCGCATTGCTAGGCAAACTCCCCTCACAGTCTTTGATGGCATCTTATTGGGTGTTTGCATCACTCAGGACTGCCCTCTTCTGAGGTGGCTATTGAAATGGCATGTCAAGGATGTTTGAATAGTGACAGTTTATTTTGTAGACACCGTTATTAATTTTTCAGATGTGCTCTTGAACAAAGCTTTATATCATCCTTTACATGCTCTATATTGTCTGTAGGTGGATGTATTAGTGCAAAGGAGTGTCCACACGGTTCTCTTGCCATTGAGCCTACTAAAACACATACCCAGAGTCTCAGAATTTCCACACATCCATTAAAATAGTACTTTTAACATAGATTTTTACACAAGTCCTAATAATACATTTGTAACATTTTTGTAGAAAAAAATGCAAATAAAAATCTCAGTATTTTGTTCAGGGCTGATTTTTTCTTTTTCTTAAATAACCATTTCCCCCTTCTCCACAGGCTAAGATCTCTGAAAAGTATCAGGTTTGCCTCATAGTGATCAAAAGCATTCTGTGATGAACACAAATGAGAGATAGTTTCTGTCCCATTAGTTAATTCAGCCACAGAGGCAGCCGATATTGCAAATTTGTAACAAATTGGGCAATTCAAGAAGCTGTATTAATGGATGGTATGAAAGTAAGAATCATTTGCGTCAATCGAGTTGGAAAATACACCTGTTGTTTCCAGTCAAGGAAATAATCATCCATCCGGGCCATAGGATAAGGCTCGCTTTTAGTTCATGTCCATTAGGAAAACAGTACTCCATTGTTAGTGTGCGTGCAGGCAGCGCCTGCAAGCCTCGGCGGTGGCAGGAAATGAGGCAAAGGGAACCTGTTAGTGCAACCCTATCCTGAGACAGGTGCCACTTTTGGACATTTTAATTGATCTCATTTGTTAGTTATATGTGTAAATCACACTGTTATCATCCCCGAACAAGGAATGGAAAACCAGAATTGTCATGGGCTAGAGATAACAAACCAAGTCCCCAAATGGACGGGCAGATAGACTTCCTGGCTGACTTTCACAACAGGACATTAGGTGGAAATTAGATGCCTGGCAAAATCCAAATTACATGGAGGCCTCTTGTTTCTTTATATAACACTGACAGAAAACTGTTTAATATTTGACGAGGTAGGGTTATGTATCATATACTCTCTCTCTCTCTCTCTCTCTCTCTCTCTCTCTCTCTGTGTGTGTGTGTGTGTGTGTGTGTGTGTGTGTGTAAGGAAAGCCTTTGAAGCTCTAAGAGCCATAATAAGCATACAGTCTTAGCAGACCACTGTGCATCTGACTGCAGAGCTGAAGGAAAAAGACAGGCCAGGAATATCAGTGGATGGAGAACAGTAGGGAACATTCAGAGGTTGTGAATTTCCAGGTTGTCCCCAGACTGGGTGACAGTGGCTGAGGGGGTACTTCTTTTCTTTGTCTCTAATGAATGGACAGGAGACAAATGAATCTGCTGAGATCCTAGAATGTGGGTGTTATGGAGAACAGGAGTAAGTATGCTCTTAGAAGAGAGTCCGATGCTAAACATATTCAGGCACCTTTACTTATCATGAAGCTGGTCCTTCCCAGTCCAGCCACATTTCTTGGTTTATTGGCATCTGCAGGCACCGTATCGATGTGATCCTTTATCAGGCAGTGGAGGTGGATTCCCACTCGTGCCTTTCAGAAGCACTAACTTCCTACTACAGCTTTAGTATTCTCAACTTCCGTTTACCTAGGACTAACCAGGGGCTGAAAATATTAGATAAAAATTACCAAAATACAAACTTCCTAAAATTTTAATCACTTTTATAGTACATGTTTTTGTTATCATTGTCTATAACCATTCATCTCTTAATGTAATTAAATTACAAATTAAAATCTGTCACATGAATATATACTTAAAAACATTTTGTATAGAGCTTGGTCCTCTGTTAGTTTTGTATTGCTGTAGCAAATTACCCGAGGCAGGGTGACATTTATTCAGTGCACAATTTTGGCTGAAAGTCCAAATTTCCTTGTGAGTCCCTTGTGTTATCTCATGGTGGATCTCAGTGATGGGTGAATAAAGTTCTTCCATACCACAAGCCAGAGACGGACTAGGGTCCTGAAACCCTTCCAGGACCACACCCTCAATTGGGCTGAGGACCTCTCACCAGTACCACTCCTTACATTCCAACTGCTCCCAGCACTGTAGTCCTGGAGACCATGTTTCTGCAAGAGGAACTTGGGAGTACCACTAAACTATAACATTTAGAGGAAGTGGTTTCCAGCATCCATTACATCTTGGGATGTCTCCCCAGGGATAAACAGGGAATACTTAATTCCTCTCTGCAATTGAAACTCAGATACAGGAGGTCAAAGCCAATTGTTTTAGACTGGACTTAGTAAACTGTTGTGTGGATGGAGCAGATTGTTTGATCGATGTTAATTGGCTTTGGAGACAACTGTCGTTAATGTCGTGCAGTCTGCATTATTAAGTATTTTAAAGCTTTGTGTTGTGATCACACTTAACAATGACTACTGCGGAGAAGAGGTGTCAGTGTGACTGCGTCTGAGGAGCAGCTAAATTCGTGCCAAGCAGAAGACACGCAGAGGATGTTCTTTTGATCCAGTCTGAACTTGGCAATTATCACTTTGTCATGCTGTCGTTTGTCTCTGTGATTCCCAGTTGAAGTAGAAAGAGGACTGTTTGGCTTTTGAAGTCTTCCCTTATTTAAGGCAAGCTACCCATATTTACAGATCAGATATGCAGAATATGTAAACCCTACAAATATAACTACAAAAATATGATTATGGATTATGAAGGTGAGAAACCATGGTGGAGGCCAATTCCTAAACAGCTTGTAAAAAATAAATCTAATAGGTCGTCTCAAACTGAAGAGTCTCCATCTTACAGGGCCATAGAGCTGTTGAACAGGTTATTTTTGTTGTTGTTGTTGTTGTTGTTTTTTTTTTTTTTGTCTATCACCTCAGAGTGAAACCACCACACTCCCTTATTCATGGTTATGAAAACAAGATGGTGTGGGGAAAGAATGAGGTTGGGTAGCTGAGGTTCAAATGTGCATGTGTGTTATTTGGAGGCAACGGTCACAGTGGGTCAGTGGTGACAATTCTACAACAGAAAGCTGTCTGCAGAACAACCTTCTGGGGGTCTTCGATCGAGTTCATTTCTGCACAGATTCAATGACTCAGAGGCAGGAAAAGTCACAGTGGCAGCACATAGCTAAGTCTGCTCCAAAGGACCCATGCAGTATAGCACTGGGCGCAGCAAAGGGAGTGTGGAGAGATGCCTCCCTGCAACGAAAGGGTTTCTGGAGCTGCAAGTTTCCCTCTGGAGGGTCTGAGCTTTTATTTTTGGAGTTTGGGGGTGGGAGACCTCTTCTTCTCTGCTACTTGGCTTCATTGTTTCCGCTGACACAGGGATTTGGATAATTTGTACACAAATGGGAAAGTGGATTAATGACCACCTAAAGAGGCCATAGGTGGGGGATTCTAAAGTCCTGCTGAACAGGTCCTTGCAGACAGGGAAGCAAAACCCAGTAGCACCAGGTTTACCCCCAAATCTTTGTTTTTATGGAGAAGACCCTGTAACGTGGACACAAATTCAACTGCCATGGCCCCATTCCCTGCCCACCAAGTGCTTCCTGGCTTTATAGACATACATGTAAACGTGCATTTTATCTGACTTTTCCAAATTGAGATGGTTAGTGGATAGTTCAACTTGAAAGTTTTATTCAAGGATTGATTACTACTGCTCACTTATGAAGCACCTAAGGAGAAGTGACAACGACTTGGACAAGCATGCAAAATCTCCAAAAAACGGTGGAGTTGAGTGAACAGAAACTGATCAAACAAGGAAATACAGGGGTAATGGTATGGAAAGGGTAAGCAGAAACCGCCAGCATTGCTTGTCACAGATCTAGCTATTTACGAGTTAAAACATGTGTGCTGAAAAATCAATATGTGTGCCCTGAAATACAGGTAGAGACATAGGGTACTATGAAATCAAGCAAGAGTACAGATGACAATATCAAACAAGGTGAACTTAAAAACTCTGAGAGAAGAAGACAGAAAATAAACGGAATCCTATGTCCCCAGGCTTTGTCCTTCCTGGTGACACCTGGCAGCCTCCTATGAAAACGTCTCTGTTGAAGCTTTATTTATTTGCTCTACTAGCTTACATTCAACACATTCTGTATAAAGTGTTTATTAAAAGGGGCTCCCAGATTTGAAACAGGAAGGCAATTCCACTTTTCATTTGCGCCTTGCATTTGAAGAGGAAAAAGAAAAAAAGTTCAAATACAAAATCATGTGAGCAGCTTACATGGGCAACAGGAAGTAAAGATCTTTTAGACAGGTTGGATACAATGTGTAAGAAAGTTGAAAACATCACTTTCGAATTGGCCAGGTGAAACAACTAAAGGAAATACAAACAGGATTTGAGTAGAAAACAAGTATGTTGATTATTCATGGTTAAATGCAAAGCCTTGTTTATGTCATGAAACATTTTAAAAAATAATCAATGTCACTGACAGAATTTAATGAATTTATTAGGTCACAAAATAGAATAATTGCAACAATACTTTTAATTGTAAACCATTTTCAGAATTTTATTGATGAGTAATGTATTTTCATGATTAAGCCCCTACAATTTATCCAGCATCTCCTCCCCATTTTCTCCCAAGTTCATAACCTCTTCTTCTATAATTGATATGTGTGCGCGCGCACACACACACACACACACACACACACACACACACGCACGCACGCACAGGCACGCACGCGTGTGCGCACACACACACACAGTAACACACATATAAGCCCACACACACTTTTCTGAGACCAGATGGTGTTGTCCATGTGTACATTTGTTTTGGGATGACTACTTGAGATTGGATAACCTATTGGGTGCTTATTCCTGAAGAAACTGACTCCTCTTACTGCAGCCATTGGCTGTCTTATTTTTCTTTTTATAGGGATGAGCCCTTGTGAGATTTTCCCCATGTTGACATGTCACCTGTTGCCATTATGCAGGTCTTATTTAGGCAAATGGGTTGCTATGATTCCATGGAAACAGTTTCTTTGTCATGTTTATAAGACACTATCTCACCAGGTACCATGGTCCTTTAGCTTTTACAGTCTTTCCACCCCGTCTTCTGTGATGCTCCATGAGCCTTAGGTGTAGCGCTTGCCGTATAGATGTCTCAGTTGGGGTTGAACGCACTGTTCTTCTCTGACCTGTTGTAGTTTTCTGTGATAGTCTTTAGCTTCTACCTGAATAAGCTTCTTGATGAGAAGTGACAGCTATCTTACTATGAGCATAAGTATTAAGAATGTAATTAGAGATTATATTGGGTTGGGGAAGTGACATCAATAGTTTCTCTTCTAGGGTTCATGACTTCTCTAGCCACAGATAGTTGACTAGGTTTTCAGTGCCAGGCATGAATTTCTCCCTATTGAGTGGGCCTTAAGTCTAACCAGACCATTAAACCGTTGTTAGTATCCCCAAGGTAACCGTGCCACTATTGCACGCTTGGGGACATCTTGCCATGCTGGGTACTGTTGTCTTTTATAGGCTTTAGTTACTGATTGCTTTCTCTCTTAGGAGCTTTCATAAGAGCTTTGGATACTATGATGACTAATCCTCAGGAAAGAGGCTTCCAGATCAGTTCCAGATTTATTGAGCCCTTTGTCTGGAGTGTGTGGTAGCTTCTTCTGCACTAGGGTCTTACCTTCAATTTCCAGGAGGTGGCCAAGAACAGCGGCAATAATCTATACTGTTTGGGGAGTGTCTTTGGACTCCTCTGACACCAATAACTCAAAAGGAGGTTTCCCATGCCAGGCACTGGCATTTTTTCTAGATAGTCTATGGCTCCTGGAGGGAGCATCTTGGTTGTCAGTTTGACGATATCCGGAGAAAACTAAAACCCAACCCGTTGAGCATGTCTGTGAAGGCTTTTCTTCGCTGGATTACTTGAAGTGGGAAGAACCACGCTGAATCTCAGCCACAGCTTTTGGTGGCTGCTCACATAAAAGGACCTGGAAGAAGGGAACTTTGTCTGCTTGCCTTTACTCTTGCTGGCACGTTCATCCATTCTATTGCTGAGTTATTTCTTCACTAGTGCTAGAACCTACTTCGTTGGGATCCAGTGTAGAAACCAAACACCATCAGCTCCCTAGAAATCATCTGGGACTCTAGAATCAGACTGGGACTGTTGAGATACCTAGTCCCCTGGGTGAAACAACCAGAGTCTTGGCCTTTACACTGGGTGACAAGCCATATTGGTCTATAGCCTGTACATCTCTCTAATAAAACACACACATACACCCCAGTACTTAAGAGTTTCTATTGCTGTGATGAAACACCATGACCAAGAATGACTTGGGGAAGAAAAGTTTTATTTTGCTTACACGTCCATACCATTGTTCAATATCAAAGACAATCAGACCAGAAACCTGGAGGCAGGAGCAGATGCAGAGTCCACAGAGAAGAGCTGTTTGCAGGCATGATCTTCGTGGCCTTTCTTTCTTATAGAATCCATGAGTGCTACTACTCCACAATGGGCTGGGCCTCCCAATCTTAATCACTAATTAAGAAAATGTGCTAAAGGGTTGCCTACAGCTGAACCTTATGGAGGCCTTTTCTCCATAGAGGTTTCCTCTTCTCAGGTGCCTCTAGCTTGTGTCAAGTTGACATAAAAGCTAGCCAAGGTATTCGTCCCATCAGTTCTGTTCCTTTAGGGAACCCTGACAAACACAGCGGATGAGTTGATAAATTAGTTTTCACTATTTACGGGGACGATCATTGAGAAGATATGATCTGAGTGGAGAATGCCAAGAAAGTCACCAAAAGAGTGAGTGACTGGAAGGGGTGCAAACAAACAAAACCAACACATGACTATATAAGGAAATGAAATAGTTGAGGGAGCAAGAAAATTAGAAAAGGCGAGATTGGGAGACTGTATGTTCCAAGCTTTGTAAAATGGTACTAAATTTGCATTAGTAAATGCATTTAATGCGATTCTTCAGATTTAAACAAGGTACCTGCAGTTTGTGAATAATATAAAAATTAATAGAAAATAGAAGTGGCTAAGGTCACAAAGAATTAAATAAAAAATGGACACTGAGGATGAAAGGGAACCAGGCCAGGCCAAAAGCGTTGTGACTAGGAGGGAACTAAGGAAGATTTGAGGAGTAAGTATTAGGTGCCATTGGATAGGAAATTCAGTTAATTAATTAAATTTACTTTCAACTTTTTTTTTGATTCTTTACAGATTTCACATCATGTATCCCAATCTCACCCATCTCTCTGCTCCCCTCATCCATCCACCCACTGCCCTGGCAACCTCCCCCTGCAAAGATAACAAAATTTTAAAGAAAATCCAACAATCAAACAAAGCAAACCAACAAACCTAAACAAACCAAACAAAAGCAGAAATCAAAACCAAAAAAAAAAAAAAAAGGAGAGAATTATTGTCATGAGTCATTGCACGAATCATTGTTCTGGTTTGAGGCCTCTGGCTTCTGTTATATCACAAATAATGGGCTCTCACTGGGACCCCTCTTGGATATCCTGTTGTCCTGTGTTGTGGGAATCCTGTAGTTTTGAGTAAGTTTTGGATGTGTAGGTTCATCCTCTTCACAAGCTCTAACAGTTCATAGACGAGGTAAAGTTTAGAGGAAGCCAAACTCGTAATACTGCTTCTGGACCGGGGTGGTAGCTGGGTTGGTCATCAGACCAGCTTTCCCCCATTGTCTCTAGAAATGGCCCATGGCTGCAGCCTGGGTCCAGGCATCATCATGGCCCTGGTGGCTGTACAGGCCACTCAGAACACTATAACCCTAGTAGCATCATGGCCTTCAGATATCAACATGATCTCAGGTAGCTGACCAGACCCTGGGCATCTGAAAGTTCCTCTGTGGTAACAGTGGCCATGGACATCAACTCAGATCCTGACTGCTGTAGACCCATGGACTCAGATATGGTTCTCGGCAGCAGCCCTGATCCAAACTGTACCCTGGTCCCAGGTGACAGCTCAGGCTACTCAAATCAATATGGCCCAGGGGGCAGCATGGTCTCTAGACACCCACATGACCCTAGGTTGCAGTCCAGACTCTCAGCCTCCGTGTAGCCTTTGGTGGCAGCATGGGTAATGGACAGAAATATAGACTTTGGCTGTGGTAGGACTGTGGACCCAGACATGGTCCTAGGCCACAGCCTAAACTCAGATGTCACTGTGGTCCCAGGTGACAGTGTAGGCCACTCAGATAGATATAGCACCCACGGTAGCATGGCACCAACCTGGCCCCAGGTGGCGGCCATGGCAACAAACCTCTGCATGGCCCTCAGTGACTGCAGGAGCCACAGACCTCAACTTGTGCCCCTTCAGCTGCTTCAGGACCTTGGACCAAGACTGGCCCTTGGCATCAGCCCAGGCTTGGTCACCACCTCAGACTCAGGTGGCAGCAGGCCTGGTCCTCACCACCCTCGCATCTTTAGATCTGCCTCTCTCCCTAGCCCAGGAATCACCCCACCCCCCTCTTTCTCCCATTTCCCCATACCGTATTCATTCAACATGATGGCATTTGGTTGAGTCCTATCTCTGCCTGTCTCATGACATGGTGTGAAGCTGTTGCTCTCTTTAATTAAGCTTTGAGCTGAGTTTATTAAAATAGAGAAATATATGAGAAGTTAACAAAATGGTAAAGGGGATCTTCTTAAGCAAGGCTGGTTACCCAGAAGCTATATAAACATATACAGTTGTGTGTTTATGTGTATATGTGTATGTATACATGTATCGTAATTATACTGGAAATATATTTCTGTTGTATCTGTCTGCTTGTTGTAAAAATATAACACGCATACTATTCAGAGTTCAAAGAAAGTGGATATTTGCATCTATATAAACATATTGAAAGATATGCATAAAATACATGTATTCTTCAAACTATCATAACAAAATCATTAGCCAAATGATTTAATAGAAGCCACATGTCAACAACAGATAGGAAGAAGAGAAGAGCAGACATAGGAGCCAAGAATTAACATAATTAATCTAATTTTAAAATGGTTGGTATCACCAAGTTTCAAAGGATGTATATGAAATATGTAATTATTAAAAATGACACAGCTCTGTCATGTATTTTGTTAAATTAAAAGAAAAGCAGAAGACAAAATACAATGTGGGTTCGGACTGAATGGATAATTCGGACAAAATTTAATTTTCCAAGGTTTTATGATGTGGAAATTCAAAAAGTGGTGTAAATGCAAATTATAGTAACAATGTTTATTTTTTCATAACCATAAACTGGAAAAATTAAAGCAAACCATTTTTAGGCAGAGATGTGTCAAAGACTGTCCCATGATTTTGTTAGTGGAAAATTGAATTGCTAATAACTTTCTGGGAGCCGGTGTGACTCAAAATTATAGAGTATGGAAACAGATACTCGGTTAAGTGCTTCTGATACACTGACCTCGCTGAAGGAGCTTTGAATTCTGCCCCTCCTTACGATAAGAGGAAGCTGAAGGAATGCAAGTACCAGTTGTTCTGACACTATTCACAGACATCACACCACAGTTCACATTCTTGCCTGCCCTTCCCACATGGAGAGGGACCCTGGTAGACACATAGCCATCGCTTCCTAGAACAAACATTCCACAGCAGAGACCTCCATAGGAAACAACTTGGTAGCATCCTGAACAGCATTAGGGATTGTCCTGGTTGGGGCAATGAGGCAATGGAGACATGACAGATACCTGTATAGAAAAACTGGCATGGAGTGGGCCGTGTGCTCTGATGGAGTTGCACCGGCGGCCTGGAAACTCAGTGCATTTGTTTTATACATCTGAATCGAGGAGGCCAGTTTATTTTTACAGCTGAACAAGGAGGCAGGGGATCTCCATAAACATCTGGAGGATAAAGATATAGTCAACATTTTCTGCATGCTCTGTTTATAACTGCCCAAGGAAAGCATTGCCATTTCCTCGAGTTTGAGCTGAGGAAGGCTTGCCATTCCCGTGAGTCTGAGGCTTTAGGGTCCTTGATATAGAGGTGATCATGTTAAATAACACACATTCCCTCAGTACATCATCTGCTCCTTACAGAAACCTAACACCTTGATAGAGTTCTTAGCTCCTGAAACTCTGCCGTCTCCTCACAATTAAGATTAAAGAATTTTTCTCTGCTTTCTACATAGGAAAGGGGAAGGGAGCCATGTTTAAAAATGACAGAGTATTGTTTCTAACAAAATCTCCTCTTTCTGAGAAAGTGTTCTACTAGAGTGTGATACATCAGGAAAGGACCCACTGTACACGTTAGGAAAGTGAAGTCTCGATTTGGAGCCCCTGTTTAAAAAAAGAAATCAATAGCTTTAGCTCTCACTGGCTAGCCTGTCTCACCTAAAGGAAGAAAGAATATGAGAAGCTAATTTTCACAGGCCCCAATAGATAGAACCAAGCCCTTACCTCCCAAATAATGAAAAGGATCACCGATGTTTGGAAGGAAAACTACCACCAAAGAAAATTAAATCTCGGTACATATGGCATGATTTAAAATCTGTACCCAGGGCACATATAAGCATTTTAAAAAATGTGAACATACATTAAGAAAACATATTTCTATACCAGCAAGATAAAAGCATAATGATGATAGCACTCATTTGATGATTCTGAGAACCTGAAAGGGTTGGGCTAGCAGCCGGTAGGAGAGCTGATGACAGTGTGGGGTAGCCCTGGCTCTCATCTCTGCACCCAGCCTCAGGTGCGGTCAAGATAACTAAAGAAGTATTTTCTCCAGCACCTAGCATGCTTATCCTTCTGGCACACACATCTCAGGTAACTTCACTTCCCAAATGTGTCTGACTTTCCAGGTTTGTTGACCTTCATTCTTTTGCGAACCTGGTTTATTGACCAGTCCAAGAAAAGTTACCAATTTTTCAAGTTTTCCAGCTATTTTTTTTTAATTTTTTATTTTGATACAGGGTTTCTTTGTAGTTTTGGAGCCTGTTCTGGAGCTAGCTCTTGTAGACCAGGCTGGCCTTGAATTCACAGAGATCCACCTGCCTCTGCCTCCCGAGTGCTGGGATTAAAGGCGTGCGCCACCACCACCTGCCCCTTTCTTTCTTTCTTTCTTTCTTTCTTTCTTTCTTTCTTTCTTTCTTTCTTTCTTTTTTATTTTTTTTTGTTTTTTTGAGACAGGTTTTCTCTGTGTAGCCCTGGCTGTCTGGAACGAGCTCTTGGAGACCAGGCTGGCCTCAAACTCACAGAGATCTGCCTGCCTTTGCATCCCAAGTGCTGGGATTAAAGGCGTGCACCACCCTCCTCTCACCCCCCACCCCAGGCATATATTTATTGTGTATACAGTATTCTGCTACATTCATGCCTGCAGGCCAGAAGAGGGCACCAGATCTCATTACAGATGGTTGGAAGCCACCACGTGGTTGCTGGGAATTGAACTCAGGACCTTTAGAAGAGCAGGTAGTGCTCTTAACCACTGAGCCAGTAGGGATAGATACAATAAACTCTATTTTAAAAAATATATTGAAGATGAAACAGGACGTTCCTTTTCTATTTTATGTCTTGAGATTTTTAGTGTTAACAGGTATGTAGAGACTCTGAGCACATACCATTTGGTTTAATGTTTATTTTCTGAGAGCAAATCCTTCCTGGCTTCTGGAATGTTCTTATTGATGAACTGCTCCTTCCAGCTTCTTGCCCATTTTCTCCTCTCTTTAGTCTTTTCCTTTCTGGATTTTAGCAGTTCTTTCTACGCATTCTGGATACGAGCCCTCTGCTGTTACAGAGACTGCCCCATCTCCTTTCACTTTGGGGCTTCCATTTTAACTCCACGTATGGTGTCTCCAATGAAAATAGAAACTTAATTTTAATGTACGACAACTTATAAATCAACTCATGTATGCTTATTGCTTTTCATATCTTGTGTAGGAATTTTTTTCCACTTTCAAACTTTTAAAGAAGATCTCCTATATTTGTGCTGAACTGGGGAGGATGAACTTTTTCATTGTTGATCCCCTTGTCTTTTAAGTTTGCTTTGTTTTTGAGACAGGGTACTGCTATGCTGTGTGGTTTGGTCCCAAACTCCTGGACAAGGGTTTCTTCAGTCTCACTTTCTGGTAGTGAATGACATCAGTTTGTGCCCTGCGTCTGTCTTGTGACATCCTTTTTATTAAGTTGTTTAATGATTGCCACCACATCTAAGAATTGTAAAGATTGAAATACAGTATTTTGAATATTTGTCTAATATACATACTTTCAAGGTGCCCATTTTGGTGGTGAGAAATCACTTTGAAGAACATCAGTCAAGCCAAGAAGATTAAGTACTATGAAAAAATTTTCACACAGCGTATATTGAACATAACAATGTATTAAAGAACAGTTTCGAGTGACTTTGGTAGTCACAGGGAGGATGCACTTCTAGAATTTGGAAGACAGTTCAAAATTGGCACTAGTGCTTTAGCATGTTTATTAATGGTAATTCTGTGTCTTTTATAGAGATTGCAACTCACATATATGTTGCTATGTATACAATATATGTTGATATGCAAATATATGATATATACACATAGTAACACTATGAGCATTTCATATTTGCACAATTTATTCATAAATGCAACAGTTTGGTTGATAACTCGGTCTGCGGCTCTTTCTCCAACATCAGGCAAGTACGTGTTCCAGGGCTTCCCTCTATGATGCTTGACTGCCCTTTGGTCAATAACTGTCTCAATCTCATTTACGGTGTGAAGGTACCCTCTGTCATTTTGTGAGATCGGCAGTCTTGAGTGCAAAGGCTGTGGCCAATCTGTGATGTCCCCGTTTCCGTTAGGAGTCACAATAGTTCTTAAACTATTCCATTCAGAGAAATCACCGGGAAACTGTCCATAGCCTCACTGAGTGACCGACAGACTGGATGAACGATGTGCACAAGAGGCATTCATCATTCTAATGGAAAAAAAAAACCTTTACATAAAACTAATCTCCTTACTTTTTAAAAGATTTGTTTTGATCTTTGTGTGTGTGTGTGTGTGTGTGTGTGTGTGTGTGCGTGTAGGTGGGTGGGTGTGGGTGCCCTCAGAGGCCAAGAAAGGGAATCAGATCCCCTGGAACTGGAGTGATAGATATTTATGAGCCACCTGATGTATTTGCTAGATACCAAACACTTGTCATCTGCAAGAGTAGTAAACACTCTTTACAGCTGAACCATATCTCCAAATCAACTTTTCTTATATTTTAATCGCTACCTTGAAATGAAGACACACACAGATTTTACATTATAACCATTCGTTGTCAATTGAAATTTTAAAATTCAATATAACATGTCTGTATTTCCTGTTGGCAAAGGGTTAAAAACTAGAATTTTTAGTAGACTTTTGCAGGTTAGAAGTTTTAAACTCAGACACGATGAGAGAGGAACAACTTCAGCATTTGTTAGTAAGGATAAAAATGGATCCTATAGTATCAACATGAAGATATTTTTTTTCTCCCCTGAAAAGGAACAGATAGGCTGGCATATGCTTTTCTAAGTGTGGATCTGCTCGGTGCCGTGCAGAGCTAGCACAACAGTGCAATTAGATGATTTAGCTTCAAAAACGCTCCCTACCCACACTTAGCCAAGTCAGGTGCACAGAGCTGAACACTGAAATATATAATCATGGTGTTGAGTTTGCTTGCATTGACTTTTACTAGTTTGTAGGTCATCCTTTTATTTCCCTGTGTGTAGTGAGTGTACATGCATATATATTTGCATGTGTGGGCCTGGGGTGATCACGTATGTGTTTGAGCATGTGTGAAAATCTAACATTGGGTGTCATTCTTGATAGCTCACTACTTTTCTTCCTGAGGCAAGGTATCTTGTTGAAATTGGAGCTTTCCAGTTCAGCTAGGAGATTTGAACTCCAGTCTTTATGCTTGCACAGTAAGACATTTTTGGCCCGTTAGCATATCCTTTATAACTTTTTAATCTTTATTTGACTTTATGTGTCTATGCCTTGCCTGCATGTATGTCTATGCACCACATGTGTGCAGCATCTGCAGAAGCCAGAAGAAGGCATCTGGACCCTCAAGACCAAAATTACAGATGGTTGTGAGCCACTGTGTGGGTGCTGGGAACTGCACCCGGGTCATCTGGAAGAGCAGCCAATGCTCTTAAACACTGAGCCATTTCTCCAGCCTCATTTTAGCCCATTTTGATCATTGGATCTAGCTTTTTTTGCCAAACAATCATTGCTGAGTGTACATACGTTCTCAACACAGCAACCCAGGACTTAGAGGGCTCTGTCGTAGCACCTACCCAGATGCAACAGTTGGTTTAACAACTGATTCATTTCTCCTGGGAAGAGTTACGCAAAGATGTGAGCTCTAGTCTGGTTTGTATACCCAGTGGAACCAGAATTATCACAAGTGATCTCCACACATGAGAAGCTGATAGCTATAGACAAACTTATGAAAGCTGCCCCAAGCTTAGGACTCCTTGGTCCCATCATTAGATTTCACAGATTTGGGTACAATTAGCAAGTTCCCTACCTCATGGTACTGTCCTAATTACTTCTCTTTTCTCTCATCTATCAGTTCTGCTGCCTGGAGGTCAAATGTGGGGATTACTAATCAAGGCCACTGGCACCGTTACCATGCTCTGGTGCCATGTTTCTCCTGTCAAGGAGAATCTATCACTCCTCTCTGTGTCAAAAAGTAAATTAAATAAGACCCACACAAATCTCTATTTTTGCCCTGATTAAAGGCCCACATTTCCCCCAGGCATCGCCAGATACAATCCTGACTTGAAAGAGACTCAATGTTCTTAAAGCATCATTTGGAAAGAGTGTGCCTGTCTCCTTGGGTCATTATTCTTCAGATTCGCTTGCTTTTTATGGACTATAGGCTGATGACCTAGACCTCCTTTGGGGTGTTCATTAAGAAGTGTCCAAAATTAATCAACAGACTCACTAGGGCGAAGGGGAGCTGTCTGAAGGCTTTGGAATATAGCATGCCCCTGGTGCAGCGAAACCAGCCCTCGGCTATTGACAAGAAGCGAAGAAGTGCACAGACGGCAATGTGACATAAAAATTTATATATATGCAAATATACACTCATTTTTGTTGTCAGCTTGTCAACTTTAATTACAAAGGTTGATTTGCTATTTGGCAGATCTCAACATGGTAGATGTTGGCCATTTGTAAAGCATCCTATGGTCAGTGTCTAGAACAATGGACCATGAAGATGCCGTCTATGAGCCCGAGTGCTTGCAATCCACATGAGCAGGAAAGGCTATCGACACGGCTCAGCTTCAAACATTCAGTCATTTCACCAGAAATGAGATGACATATTATCTGTAATACAATATTGACAACTGATGAAAATCATTGATTTGGAAGAAACATTTCCCATCAGTATTTTGCTATATTCATTTTGTGTTTTTGTTTTTTTCTTTAATCTAGTACATTTCTATTTTATATTAGAAGGTTGGAATTTTAAGGTAAAAGTTGTCAGTTTTAGAAAAATCTGGGGGTTTTAGATGTGAAATGAATGCATAATCTAAAATTTTTAGCAGTTATTATTTCACTGGTCATAACAGAATCCACTATTGTTTTTTATTGTGTTGTGTTGGTTGATAGAAATTTAAGTTTCTCATATATCTGTTGCTAACTTCCACTTTTACAGTGATCTTTGCCTTAAAACCAAACCAATATGACTCAATTGCCCCATAACTCAGATTTTCATCATCATTTCCAACACTTGGAGAGTAAAGACTCACGCTTTAATCCTTCCTCAGTCTAAGACAGATTACTGACTGCTATACACAGGGTTTATAGTCTCTGGATTTGGAAGAAGCTTTCGAGCCCCTAGTAGGCTAGAAGTGAATATATAAGCCCTTCCTTCAGACGGTACATAGATGCTTAGATCCAATGATATCAGATTCTGACATCTGAACTTCATTTTCCACTGAGGCAACAGTCAAAGCAAGAACGACAAACTTTACGAAGCAGTGAAGATTTGTTTCCTACAGAAGGGGGAATTTTTCTTCTAAAAGAACTAACAGGCATCTGAAAAGGGGGAAAACAGAAGACAAAAGTGGAAGAGAGGGAGGGAGATGGTAAGAGAGGGAGGAGATCGTGAAAGATAGAAAGATGGGGAGGGCAGAAGATAGAGAGAGAAAGAGGAAAATAGAAAGGGAGGGAGAGAGGAAGGGAGGGAGAAATAGAAGGAGAGAGGAAGAAAGGGAGAGAGAGGGAAGATAAAGGAGAGAGGGATGAAGGGATAGCAGGATAGAGGAAAATAGAGAGAGGGAAATAGGGAAGGGAAGAAAAAGGAGGATTGAAGTAAACTGTGAAGAGAGGGAGGAAGGAATGGGGAGGGATTAACTGTGTTGAAAGGCTAGCACACTTTTTTTTTATAGAAAGCAATTTAATGGAAGCATTAAATTATATTCTTGCTATTCCTTTATTTTTCATTCATATTCATAAAAGAATTGTGGTACGTCCATGGGATTTAAAACCAAAAGAAATGCTATTGTTAAGATAGTAGTTTATTCAAAAGATTAAAAAAAAGTTCCAAAACTTAAATTGAAGAAAATAATACAAATTTTCCCCTTGGTTTTTCACAAATAATAGAGTGGTAGAGCTTTCTTTAAAATCTCAGAGGAGATTTTAAACTGTTGCACATGTTGGTTTACTTAAATTTACTGTTAGAAAAATTGTCAACAAAAATGATTTCTCTGATAATCTTGTTTCAATTTTCTCTTAGTGTTTTAGTGATTTTTTTAATATTCCACCCCTACAGAGTTAAAAAATGATTTATTTTTGCCTTCATTGCTCAGAAGTTTAGTTTGACCAAGAATATCCTCTGTTACAATTGTATTGTGTGGTTCTCCCCTGACCAACAGTTGAGACAGTCTCAAAACCAAACAAAATAGCCTCTGAATTCTCCCAGCTCCCATGCTCCTTTCTTCAACAAACAGTTTCTATCTTCTGCTGTACAGGATATCATAGAAGCTACATTTTTTGGAAATACTGATTTCTGGTAGCAATATAAATGATTGTTTGAAAAAATACCTTAGTGCCAAATCTATGGACATACGGAATCACACCACAGAGCTGCAAAGATTTAAAGATCTGTCTGAGAATGTGATTTCCCCCTCAGGTCCACTTTGCCATTTCTATAGTTTTTAGTTCGTCTAATCTTGATTTGAGACTTCCCAGTGGATAATTCAGGAGAGCAAAGAATCCCCCGCCCCCAACACACAAATTTACTGAATACAGCCTGAAACCTTTCGAGTTAAGCCCACAAATATGAGTTTTGCAAGCACGAATGAGACATTATTATGACCACGTATGCCTAACACATCAGAATTCATCTGTCTACTTTGAACTGGACAAAGGGGCTGTGAACTGAAGGCTAATTTGTAGGAGTGACAGGCACCTACAGGAAAAGTAACAGGGATAATGGTATTTGCCAAAAGTTTCCTGAAGATTATTGCCACATGAGAATGCTAAAGTCAGATCAACAAGCCTTTTGGGGTATGGAGAATAGAACACCAATCAGGGCCAATGATCTGGTCCCCTAAATTAAGGACCAGCTTTCTCCGAAGATGGCAATATTCTATCCACCAGAGGACTTCCATTGCTGTGTGCACACATGTGCAGTCCTTGCTGCCAGGGTCTCCTGCTTCTCTAAATACAAGATGAGCGTATTTTAATGTTCCTGCAGACTTTTCCTTCTTCCAGCATGTCTGTTTACCCTGGCACCCTGAGACATTACAGATGACATCATTGTTCCCACCATCTCCACACTTCTCTGTCAGTTCCTGCAGAGCTAGTCATGTAGGATTTAAAGCAATATTACTGATAACTAATAATAATTTTGACACTGAATTCAAGTTACTCTAATTCTCAACAGAGGACTGCCAATTAATCTCGGTAAATATATTTACTCTCAGGCTAAATGACTTCTTTAGATACAAAAGTATGGTGTAACTATAGAATAAGGTGGTTCACAGATGACGAGCAGAGACGGTTAAAAAATAAATAGAAATTTCAAATACTCTAACCAAAAGCATTTCTAGAGTAAATGTGGAGTCTGCCAAAAAGTTAACTGTTAAGGCCCTATTTGTTTTTACTTGACATTTTGTTGATACATTTAAAGGTGGTCATATTTCATATTGTCATTTTGACGCTTCTGTTTATAGTGACAATTTCCAGGAATATAGATCTAGAGGAAGATATTTAATATTCATGAAATAGTCCTTCCAGACTTCACAACTTCATATGAAATTTTCTAATCAGTGATCTACTGAGATTTCAAAGTGGGATTCTGAGTACAGTTGCCCACTGCCCACACTCCTGTTCCCCTTCTTGGGAGTGTCTTTCTGTCTCCTCTTAAACTTTCTTTATTTTCATTTCTAAAAATAAAAGAGTGAATATTTAAACGTCAGAAGCACTGCTTCCCCATTATTTTGTGCTGAGGAAGTAAACTGAAACTTAGAGTTTTTAACCTTGAGAAATAAAAACAATTGGAAAATACAAGTGGGACAAAAATGGTTAATTGCATTCATTAATTAAAGATGCTTATTAATGCCTTAATTTATGACATTTTGGAATATTTCTTCACACAAAGCCTACCAAACATAAATTATCTGCTTTGATTTTCACAGTGGGATGGGAGAATATTATTAACCTCTTGCGGTTGTAGTAATACAGGTTTAGCAAAATCTTCTTGCCGTCATCTTCAAAGAAATGAGCCCCGAAACAAGAGCTGGTTCTCTCTTCACCCCCTCCGACTCCAGTGGCCAATTTCTGTGGTTAAAGTCAGGTCAGCTACTGTGGTTGACTTGGCAGTACTGAATGCACAGTTCTCCTACTCCCAAATATACATGCTGCAAGCTACAAACCTCATGCACAGAGGTCTAAGTAAAATCTCCTCATTTCTCTTGGTTCCGTGAACTCACTTAGATATCAAATTCCCAAGCTGTTCAAGTGTCAAAGGAAGTGGCTCAGTGTTTTGAGATCTACACACCCTCCACACTCTGTGAACTCTTTCTGGATGACTCGTCACAGTTAATGTAGGCAAGTGTAAGTAGGGCTTACACTTACAACAGCAACAACAACAGCCAAGCTTAGTGCAAGTACAGTAGAACCCCATTAAAACGTTTTTGATCTAGGTGTGTCTCACTCCATGACTGTAGAGCATGCAGATGGGCAAGGCTATTGACTCCAACGGTGTGGGCACAGCACCCCACTTCCGACCTCAGGGAGTGTCTGCGTTAACTTCAAGGCATCATTCATGCTTTCTTGTATGTCGACTCCAAATCTGTGCTAGTCTGAAAACACCTGGCAGGATGGCTTCCAATGCATTTTGAGATTTGTAAAATGTCAAAATTTACTCACTCGTGTATATAGTGTAATATGGGTATCAGATACTTTTATAAAGCATTTTCATACTACTGTATAATTTAATAGTTTAAGATGAAATTAAGGTTTAAAAAAGAGCCTTCGCCTCAACTGACATTTCTAAACCAAGATGGTTGAATAAGAAAGAAAGCATTAATACCTCAAAATAAATGGCAAAATGTTGAACTAGTTTATCACTAGTTGGTAATTTTAACACATAAAATGACTATAAACATAAGTACCAGCATCTCTCTTCTCATTTTTTTTCCAAGTCAGGGTTTCTCTGTAGCTTTGGAGCCTGTCCTAGAACTAGCTCTAGAACCAGGCTGGCCCCGAACTCACAGATACCCTCCTGTCTCTGCCTCCTGAGTGCTGGGATTAAAGGTGTGCACCACCACCGCCTGGCATAAAAAATGACCATATCATTTTTTTATGGTCACAGATGACTTATTTTCTTGCGTTTTTATTAGCACATCGTACAAGCTAATTTAGTTGTGATGTTTTTCATTCACAAAGGCTGTGCTAACCTTAAAAATTTGAGAGTAAATTTGAGAAAGCTTATTTGCATTCACATTTGCTTTCAGACTACGTGTTTGAACTCAGCTAGGGAAAACAACATAGGAACTTTAGGAATTCTTGGAATTATGAATTTTATATAATTTTCAAATCAGCAATTTTAAACAGCAATATACTTAAACTCATATATTTCTTCAGGTATTTTTCTATTCTGCTATGGAATTTTGTTACACTGTAGTGCAAATTTTTGTTGTATGTGTTTATAAAGTAAATTTGGAAGCTTTACCCTTTGTTTTGGACTAACAATAAAAATATGTATTTTTTCCATCTATATTATCTCTCCGTAAATGAAAAGAACTTGGTAAACTAGATAAAAGTGAGAAAACAGGGAAAGTTGTAAAAAAGAATTCTTAAAAGTACCTGTAAAATTCTTTTAGCTATCTGTTCCTGATCAATTTAATATAGAAAAATGTTGCTAGCATAATTAAAATTATCAACCACCAATTTAGTTAAAAGTCTAGCACTACCCTGGGAAAGAAATGTGATTCAAATTCAACAACAAAAAATCTACAAGTCAATATTCGTCATAAACATATATGCAAAAATCCTCAGTGAATTATTATCAAATTGAATTCAACAGCAAATAACAAGATTTATTCACCACAGATAAGTGGAGTCTTTCCGTGTCTGCAACGATGGCTCAACCAAAACTTCAAACCACATAACCAAAAAGTGAAAGTTTGTCTCCCAAGAACTGTACAAGACTGGGGTATTCACGTTCAGTCTTTCCCTACTAACAAATTCAAGATAAAAGACTTTAATGAAACGCATGAAAATATAAATTTAGTAGAAGAAAATGTGGGAAAGCATCATGAATCTATCTAAACAAAGATTTTTTTCTTTTTTCTTTTTTTTTGACAAAACCTCCAAAGCACAGAAGCAAAAACAAAACAAAAAGCCAGCTCTGAGACATTCCGCACACCGGGAGGAAAGAACTGCGAACTACATCTAACAGTGAAAAATCCATAAAGAACACAATAGCAGAAAAATAATGTAAAATAAGCTAAGTGCAAAAGGGTATTTTGTCAAAATAAAACACACAAATGGGTAACAGGTAAATGAGAAATTCTGTATTGTCACTAATCAGCAGAGAGATATGCAATGTGGTGTCCCCTCTCCCTGTTGGATAAATTGCTGCTAGGTAAGAATAAGTGTTGAAGATATGTGCACATAGCGTCAACG
Organism: Arvicola amphibius; assembly: GCF_903992535.2. Lineage (NCBI taxonomy): Eukaryota > Metazoa > Chordata > Mammalia > Rodentia > Cricetidae > Arvicola > Arvicola amphibius. Next base: position 96,432,255 of record NC_052055.2, read on the forward strand.
GCAACATGAAACAAGATGATAAGGCCGGGCGGTGGTGGCGCACGCCTTTAATCCCAGCACTCGGGAGGCAGAGGCAGGCGGATCTCTGAGTTCGAGGCCAGCCTGGTCTACAAGAGCTAGTTCCAGGACAGGCTCTAGAAACTACAGGGAAACCCTGTCTCGAAAAACCAAAAAAAAAACCCCAAAATATAATAATATTTTATATATTATTATAATAAAATATAATAATAGAAATAATATGGTGCATTTTCTAAAATTAAATGTGTAAGTACAAGGCAATTTAGCAGTTCTATTCTCTCCCTCTCTCTCTTTCTCTCCATATAAACACACACACACACACAAATACTAATCAATATGTTGAAGAGATGAGGAACACTAACCCCATGAGCAAAGATATACTATTCTAATATTCAACAAGGGATAGATAGATGGGTGAATGGATGGATGGATATGGACAATTTGAAAGCATATACTGATGTGGAATTCCCCTCTGTATGCTGTGAATATCATTGGTTAATAAAGAAGCTGTTTTGGGCCTGTGATAGGGTAGAGGAGAGCTAGTTGGGGAAAACTAAACTGAATTCTGGGAGAAAGAGGGTGGTGTCAGGAGAAGCCATGTAGCCCCACCAGAGACAGATGGCTGGAACTTTATCTGGTAAGCCACTTCCTCGTGGCGATACACAGATTAATAGAAATGGGTTAAATTAAAATATAAGAGTTAGCCAATAAGAAGCCAGAGCTAATGGGCCAAGCAGTGATTTAATTAATATAGTTTTTGTGTGGTTATTTTGGGAAGCCAGGAAACAAACAAGTGGCCTCCTACAACAATACATACTGGGTATTATTCCTCCATTATGAAGAATGAACTCCTTTGAGTCAAAAAAATGAATCTGAAACATATTATATTAAAGGAATCACATCAGGAAGAGAGAGATAGATGCTGCAGGATGCCATTCATATAGGATTTTGATCTCACAGAAACTGAGAGCAGAACAAGCGTTGCTAAGAAATGGAGTGACAGGGAGAGCATGGAGAAAGTGATCAACAGGCCCAAAGGTAGAGTAAAATTCATAATGCAGGTACTATTCAAATAATAATAATAATGATGATAATAATAAAAATTTCAAAATTTTTCAATATATTTTTCAAAATAGCCAACAATTTTAAATGCCCTTGTTATAAGTAAATAATAAATACCTAAATCACTAGATACGTAAATCATCCTGATTTGAACATTATGCAACCTATGTACAAATTGCACAATTATGTGCCAATTTAACCTTAAAAAAGAAAAGAAAGGCCAAAATGTATAAACCTAACATTAATCAGTTTTCCAATTCTCCAAGTAAAAATCTGTGACCTTGAGGCTTGACGTGGGTGTGAGACAGAAGTAGCATTGAAGCCAAAAGAGTTCAGAAAATAGAGTGTTTTGATGTACTGATGATTTTAAGCTGAAAACTGGTGGGGATTTGCCAGTGGAGTGGGGACTAGGATGTAGTTCAATGACGTATAAAATGGTCTTCAATGGATAACAAACCCTGTGGGTGTGATCCCGGGGTAGAGAAGAGAATACAGACGAGGAAACAATAAGGACAAGTCCTTGATGTTGACAAGTCCTTGTCGCTATGAACATAGGTCCTCCGAAGGGAACTGAATCTCCACGGATTCTTTCTCTTTGAAACTCATCCGTTGAGATGAAAGGACAGGTAACCAGAGGCAGCAGCCTGACCACACCTGCCACTTACTACCCTGACGTCCACCTAGAGACAACTTTAGTGACCCCGGCTTCTTCAAGTGTATATCAAGGCGGGTTTTAGATACCTTAGACCCTTCCATGTTGTGTGTGACATAGACCATTCTTATTCTTTTCCTTGTAGCTCAGGATACCAGATAAACTTCCACCACCTGACCTTTCTCCAGTTTCATATTTTGAATTTTGAGTAGTTCACGAGCATATGCAAGTAATGAATTTGTCTGACTTTTTTTTTTTTTAATTTAACTTACGTTCCAGCCTTGGAATTTGAAATGATAGAAAGTAGCCATTTTCATACATACAAAATAATTCATTTAGTCGCAGAGAAGTCAGGGGTAATATTTTCTCAAGGAAGAATAAGATAGGAGTATAGAAAGTGATAATGCCACTTGGTGAAAACTTCTCTAAATGTAGAATTGCCTTACTATAAAAGAAAACCAAACCCAAACACACACACACACACACACAGGCACACATGCACGCACACACACAATTAGAGTATGTAAAAAGATCCTATAATCTGAGACCATTGGTTTCCCTCATCACAGAGGTTGCACACAGTTAAAGCTATGTTCTTAATTATGAATGGTGTGAACTGCTTTCATTCCATGAGAAATGTGACTGAGGGCTCTCTATGAATTGGATATGGTAACTCTGTAATTCCTTTCGAAAACCTACATTTAATTGAAAAAACAATCATTCTCAAGCAATTTACATATGCTTCCACTTAGCGCTGTGCATTTTGCATCCTGTACAACACTGCGTGGATGCATGATAATGAAAAAAGCCCAACTTAAATGCTCTAATGCATTTGTGTACATTTGCCTTGTACTTACGCTTCTTCTCAATGAGATTAAAAAGTCATTGTGCTTCTCATGATTACTCTACGTTTAAACACACACAGGACCTTGACAGATTCTACATAAACATGATCATAATCTGGAATTTGAAATAACTTGCTTAGGCAAAAAAGTAACTTGAATCCTACCACTGCTCTCTGATTTTCTAGTTTGGGGATAATGCTGACATCAAATTTCACCTCCGAGAGAGTAACACTATCCTTTGTCATGTCTAACTAGGAATAAATAAACGTAGCAAGACACTCACTACTTCACTTCCCCACTGTTGCAAGCTAAGGGGAACTTGTTGCAAAAACAATATGACCAGGAAAGCATAATGTGTGCTCTGAGTAAAAAGAGAACCATCCAGAAAATTGTATTTATATTTCCATTAACTCTTTAATATATAAACAGTTCTAACTTGACAAAATAAACTAGCTTTATGAGCTAAATTTCACTCAACAACTTTCCCTTTCTGATTTCCTTCTGGGGAAAGCTGATGTTTTATTTTATTTAGCCAAAATCTTTATTTTCTTCTACTTTTCTTTTTTAACTCTCTTTATTTCCTTTCTTTTTCTTCCTCTTTCTTTCTTTCTTTCTTTCTTTCTTTCTTTCTTTCTTTCCTTCTCTTTCTCTCTTCCCTCCATCCTTCCTTTCTACAAATGCTGAAAAAATGAATGATTATTCTGTGTACAAAATAATCAAAATTATGTAACTTCTTTCTAAGGGACAGTTATAGGCATTAACTTTTAAAACAAAATCTTTGTCCAATATTTATTCACAATAAAAGTTTTAAGTATCTTTGAATTAATCTACTAAATGTAAGTCATAAACATCCATGAAATAAAACTCACAAATAATCTTTCACTCAATATTCATGAGGATGACAAATTTATATTCATACGAAGGTAATAATGAATAAATAAAAACCTGTGGCAATTATTGTTATCTTCTTCTCTATTCTTGGTATGTACAATATTCTGATGAAGTCATCGTGTATTTTTATTAATATACTGCTGTCGCTTTTACATTGGTGTTGGCACCATTTATGTGGAGTTACCTATCTGTAATATCATGGGAAGGTTAAGAAAGCTGCTGTGTGTTTGCCACACTGAAGCCAGGTAGAGGATGTGACTCCATCAGGCCTTGCCCTTCACAGCTCACGAAGTTGTAACACAAAGCATCCAACACTCTGAATTTGTTGACCCTGGAGCTGTTGGCTAATTATTTCTGGGGAGCAACCATAGTTGCTCTTGATTGATTTTCAGTCCCTGGACATGATTGTGAAGCAAAATGAAAGAACAATCCTTTAGTTCTTTCCAGATCGTTCTGTTTGGATGCAAGGAATGGTGAGTAGAGCTGTCTGGAAGACACAGAATGGAAATGCAGTCCCAACATGAGGGTCTCCTCATTAATTTCCAGTTCTGCCATCTAGACCATCCTACTAGGGCTGGACACTACCCTTAGTCCCTTAACTCCCCTGATTTGGAATGGAAAACTTTCCACAAACACTTAAAATGATGTTAGAAAGTAACTCTGTTATCTTCCTTGTTCATAAATATTACTATAGTTCTGTAAAATATGATAAGCTTTATCAGTTCCAGATTCTTTGACACACTCTGTGGTTGAGAAAGGATATCGAGGATGTCCTGTTTGCACATTAAGCAATTAAGAGCCTGTACAGAGGGGAATGAATCCATCTTTAGATGCACTGTTCAGACTCATACATTCCTTTCTCCTGAGCTCCCAGCAGTTGGTCTCTCACAAAGTGACTTGGCTCCTCTTTGACATACCTTCTAGAGTAGAGCCCCAAACAGACTTGCAAGAATTCTTGTTAATATGCTGCCTATCGACCTTCCAGGCCCTCTTTTCGGGGAAGCCTGCAAGAAGGCCAGGTTATGGGATAGGAGAGAGGATCTAAGTGAAGGGTTCTTCTGTGTTGTGTTCTTTTTTTTTTTTTTTTTTTTTTTTTTTTTTTTTTTTTTTTTTTTTTTTTTTTGGTTTTTCGAGACAGGGTTTCTCTGTGGCTTTGGTGCCTGTCCTGGAACTAGCTCTTGTAGACCAGGCTGGTCTCGAACTCACAGAGATCCGCCTGCCTCTGCCTCCCGAGTGCTGGGATTAAAGGCGTGCGCCACCACCACCCGGCTGTGTTGTGTTCTTGAATGAACATCTGAGTGGAGGAATTGGGTACCCGTCACGTGGAAGTAAATTTTCATTGGGTATTCCCACCTGGGCTCTGCTGTGGGGGGCGGAGAGGACAAACACATTTCCACTCCGTGTGGTTCTCAGACCTCATGTGTAAGATTAGCTGTCTGCCAGGCTGGGGAATGTGTGTTACTGAAATCTCAGTAATGAGGATGTGGGAATTGGCAGAGGAAGAGCAGGGAGAAATACCTGGACCACTACATTGTCACATGTCCTGAGATATTTCTGTTCCTGGGTCCTGCAAGGGGCCCTCACATTTCCATGAGGGTAACAGGGGCAAAGGAAGGGCCTCCTTGTCATCAGAGGAAGCCACTGACTCCATGTTATTGCCCAGCTATAGATGACAGCTGGGCTGAATCATGCAGCCACTAGGAGCACATGCACATGCTCCACACTCTTACAACACAGCCCAGGGCCCATGCATGAGTACACATGATGCATGCATGCCCTGTGGCTTCCTGACATCCATTTGTGCAGTTGGTTGCCTGGCCCAGGGTAGATATTTTCTCATTTTAGTCACAACAATCCCAGAGGTAAGCACCAAGATGCTACCACGAAGGACAACAAAGTCTACTGATTTGCTAGAGGTAGGATTGGGGAGAGAATCCAGGTTAGTCTGAGACAATGTCCCAGTCCCCAGATCTACAGTTACCAAAAAAATTTAACCAGAAGACTTCCTGCACTGATTTAAGACTTGGTCCTCTGAGCTATGACCCTACTGGTATTATGCTGGCATCTTTGGTCCTACTTTGCAACGCTGTGGACCTAGCTCTACTGTGTAGCTGAGAAGATCAAGCTTTGGAGAAGATATGTCTGCTTCCTTCCTTGTGTTACCCCAATCCAGGGGCATCTCCAGAGGACATGGTTTTGCTGACGATCATACCCTTTGCTTTCTAAACAGCCTGTGTCTGGGTCAAGGCTCCTCCTTTGGCAGCACACTCCTTGCCAAACTCAGCATCCTTAGAATTTCTGACACTCTCCGTACTTGCACCTACTTTTCCAGACACCCCAAACACTGATCTTTCCTATTGCTATTTCCAGATTTAAGAATATTTTCAGGGCTCCTTTTTAGAGTGCATACATGATTTATGAAACAGATGCTCTTTGGCTTCTGATAGGCAAATCATTCATTCGTGCATGCATGTGTGCGTGCATGCATCAGTAGAGGGATGAACTCTAGTACATACTAGATACTTCAGACAGAGATCAATTACAACTAAGAAAACTCATGCACTCAAGTTGGGGGAAGGAGCATTATTGTTTATCTTCTTTATGTTGTTATCAAAACAGAAATAAAGAGCAACATCTTTTGAACACTTCATTTCCATTTTTTTGGTACCACATTACAAAACTAAGTCTTTTAAGCTCTTTTTTACCCCACTGGAAAAAACTTCAGATACCTCTGAGGAGCCCTGGTAGGTGACATAGCTATGACTTCCCAATGTTCACTTTCTGGCATGGCACCCAAACTCAACTGGGAGTTGAGTTTGTTTGTGGCCATTGTGTGAGGCTATGTTCCTGCCTTTCTTGAGAGCATACCCTAAACTATGAGACAAAGGCTCCCTAATAATTTTTTTGAGGATGGAGTCCATACCAAGAAAGCTAATTCTTCTGTGTAACTTTAGCATAATATGGACTAATATAGGTGTGGTCATTGAATGGGAAAATGCCACTCATATGCTTGTGCTTTTAAATATTTATTTGCTAGTTGGTGACAGTTTGCTACAGTGATGGATGGGACTTTGGGGAAGGACACAGGTCACTGGGATGGACTTTGAGAATGCATAGCCTCATCCCGCGTGGTTGAGATGTGATCTCTCAGCTTCCTGCTACCAGGTTGTCCCCATCTCTGTGGACATTGAGCCTCTAGAGCACTAAATGAAACCAAAACTCATCCTTAAGCTTCTCTTGGTCATGGCATTTTTTTACCATGGCGACAGAAATTAACACAATGTGCAAATAAAATTTTCAATAGGATGTTAATGATATTATCAAGTTAGAGACCAAACAGACCTTTTAGGATGCCAAAAGAGCTGTAAAACAAACAAACAAAGGAATCAGAGTTATCACAAACGCTTGTAGCGTTCACTAGTAAAAAATCCAATAGCTACAGTGTTTTCCTAAATCTGGTGATTATGTCTAAAGAATGCTTCTTGTGTGCTACAGCTGTCTTATGTACTTAAACGATGGATTAAGAGAGTGTTAGAGCTTAAGCAGCGGAAGCTTCCCAACTTCCTAAAACTCACTTTCAAAATCTCATTTGGTTCTTTATTTTGTGATGAAAATAAGTTGGCATGTTATCAATCATAAGGGCCAAATATTGCCCCAACAGAAAAGACAACAGCGGCTTCTTTTACAATGGCACAGCCAGGTAACACATAGGCGTATTTTCTGTCTCTGAAAAGTTCTTGCCTGTGACAGCATCGTTAAATCAGCTAACGTGCGATTTAAAAGGCTCCCATCCTCTTCCTTTCTCAAGGGCCTCTCCACTTCTAAAAATGTGCAAACAACCTGATCTCGAGAAGACACTTTGCTTAACATAAAAGTTAATCTCCTTCGTCAAATTCACGTCAAGGAAAACACAAGAGGACTTTATGGCATTCCATTGCCAAGGACACGAGGCAGGGGATCCAGGTCAGCGGAGTGAAACCTGCCTGCCCGAGGGACAGACTCAGTCTCTTTCCCTCTCTTCCCTGAGCCTGTGACACCGCCTGGGGATACACATTTGGCTCTCTAAGGAGGCCCATGTTCCCATGCACATCTCATCAGTTATATTTATGAATGAAATAAAATGACAGAGCTTCACGAGATGAAAGAAAGCATTAAAAGAAATCAATACAATAAATCTCAGGACATTTCAATGTTATCACATTTTAAGCGTTCTTGACATCAATTCTAAAAGTATGCCTTTGCGGAATATTCACTGTTCAGCTTCACATGGGGCATCCTTGTGAGAGCAAAGCAGACACCCTACTCTCAAAAACCTTGTCATGGTCTACTCACCAGAAAAGAGAACAGCGCCAAGAAGGTTTTGGACATCTTTTGAAATATTAACGTCTATTTTAAAATCATGATTTTATCTGCTGTTTGCCTATTTCAAAATGTTAAAAATAACTTATTGTTTGAAATCCATTACACTCTAGAAAAATTGTTTCTCTAACAAACTTGCCTTTTGGAATATTTAAAAAAATGACATTTATTCATTTATTGTATGCCTGTTTGTGGTATATGCATGTGCCTTGCGTGTTATGTGGTATGAATATCTGCGTGTGTGTGTGTGTGTGTGTGTGTGTGTGTAGGTACCAGTGCTTTGTCCTTCTTGTGGAGTTCAGAGAACAGTTTCCATAAATCTGTCCCTTTGACAGTGTTAACCAACTGAGCTTTTTTTTTTTGACTTTTTGTTTGTTGATGATTTAGGTTGCTTTTTGACTCAGTGTGCTAGGTAATTTGATGTGGCAAAAATACAGCAATCGTCGATCATGGAATTCTATAGGCCTTACCTGAAAACCAATATAGTACATATTGTGTTAAGTGAAGAAACTGTAAAGAGATTAAATGTAGGAAATTAATTTTCTCCTTAGATATTTATTAATTTTCTAAGTTGAGCTTATCTGGAGCAATCAATGTTATTGACTTAAAGAATTTTTTCTCTTTGTTCTATATTGTATTGTTTCTTATAAATGTTTGCTTCATGATCCATCATTTTCATTGAAACTCTTAAGAGATAATTGACAAGCATGTTTAATGACACGTACCAGTGTCTGAATTCCTTTAGCAGAGATCAGTGCCTTGCTCACTCTGACTAAGAGACCGTGTGCTCGGTCTACAGCATGAGGAGTGCTGTAATTGGTATCTATTCTCCATTCAAATAGATAAATTATTAATACTGTGCCTACTGTATTAAACAAGCATCACATCTGCAGCATGGAGCTTCTGATTTGTAAGGTATTGGGGGATGTAACTATATTAAATAACAACGTGGCTTCGTGAGGGGGAAAATATTCTTTGGAAGGGGGATCTTAATCAGTTTCCTGCTGAGCAAAAGAAAATTGTAAACTATGCATTAAAAGAAGATTTACGGAAAGTTGTTTTGGCTGGATCCACTGCATCCTAATTCACTGCTTCTCTTCCGCAGCTGATAATATAGGTAATCCTCCCAGCACATTCGTGAGCGAAGTTGGGTGTGGATTTGCACTTGTAGCGCTACATTACAATGGGTAGACTTAAGGTATTAGCAAACGAGTTTTTGGATTTGTTACAGAGGTACGGAGCCCCTCACATCCAGACAGAAAGGTTTCTTCACATATGGCAACCACCTTATTATAAAACAAAACAGTGTTAAGTCAAAGTACCTGATTACGATTCGTGACTGCCATGCGGCTCCGATAGCCAGGCTTATATTTAATACCTAGGAAACAGTATCATTTATTTTTCTGTCTTCTTTTATCCCTACGTTATTGGGTTTGCGGGCTCTGAAACCTTAAGCAAAAGGATAAAATACAAATTATAGAAAACATCGGAGTATGGAGAAATCAAATTACATTCTCCTCAATCCTCTAAGGATGCTTCTCGTTCCTCTTGTGCAGTCCGGGTGAGTCCCAGTCTAGGGAGCGACCTGAGGAATAATTAATAGTCTTTGGGGTACAAGGAGAGAACCCACATCTTACAAGGAATGGTTGATTATACTATTGGGTTAATTTTCAGGTTTGAAATGACAACCATCTATGTTATTTTTAATTAAACCTATTGAGAGTATTCAAGTAAAATTTTATAATATATCAGCAGTGGGCTGTTGGAGTAGTTCGGTTTTATCCTATAAGAGTAGGTGTCCTTTTTAGCCACCCCTACGAATTTCAAATTCATTTTAACATTGTGGAAGTTTAGAAGTTATTCAGGATCTGAACATGAAAAGGAATATTTTTTACCGCCAATGGAGAAGAAAGAACACTGCTTTGGTAAATCGAAGTTCTAATAAGTCATATTTTGTAGAAACTGAACTGGATGACAAAAGCTATTCTTGGGCAGATATATTTAGTTAGCTGCAATAACTAGTTAGTTTATAACCAATCAAGCCTACGGTCGCATGGACTTGTCTCGGGCTTTGACTCTCATACATTGCTCTCTTATTAACAAGGCTTTAATTCCACTAGTGACAGCCCAGAGCCCTGGACTCTAATGAACTGTCGGTTCTGTGGAGAGAACCGGTGCTAACACAGAATGTTAGTTGCAATAATGATAATCTTTAGTATTTTTAGCTTGTCAGAACTTGCAAGCTAGCAGCAACCAGTCTTTTACTAAAACTCTACCTCATCAAACTAACTTAATTAGCAATTCAGCTCCTTATTTTTGTTTTGGAGTCCCCTCTGGCTACTAATTAAAGCTTAATCGAAACCGCTGAACTGAGGTTGTAAAGAATTCATTAATATTAAAATTAGCCCCAACAATTTTTTGGGGGCTGGTGCAATTTGTATTTGTTACTGTCAGGGGTTTGAAACTCAGTTGAATTGTTAGGGGGGAAATACTAGAAATTCTCAGTCTGCCATACATATGAGCACAGCGCTCATGACAAATGTCAAGAGCTACACAGATAGATTGCTTCTGACCATGCAAACTCGGTGCACTTGGGCCATTTAAACATATATGTAGCCCAAATATAAATTAGGATTTCTTTTCTTCAGCCCTTCACATTGTTTTATCCTTCTAAGTGGTTTCATATTTTGGATAAAAAAAAAGAGGGGCGAAAGGGCTCTGGAAAAAATTTCAAGGATTGATTTTTATGTATTATCTTGACAAGATTAATATGCTTGAAAAACGAACAGATTTAGCTGTTCACTTTGATTTTTCCATTTTTTTGCAACATCAAAGATCATTCTAGCAGTCGTACTGGTCATTCCGAAAAGTAAAATCAAATGAGTCCCAAAACCAAGGTCCAGGACACACACTTTAAAAAAAAAAAAAAAGTGAAATCTGATCTTTTATCAGAAATAGTTGAAAAGGAAATGTAATACATTTTTCCTCTAATAAAATGATCGTGTTGGTATGTGCTTTCAGTTTTCTCCTAGTGTTCTCTTGCTGCCTAAAGTAGCAAGTTAAAGACTATTAGATATTTTGAAGCTCCCATTAAATCATCATTTATTCAGTATTTGGGTTTTGTAAATATGCTCAATTTCAAAGAGATCACATTTTGTTTTGCAGCAGGCGACATGAAAGCACAAAGTGGAAATACTTCTTGGCTTGGTGAACGAGATGATTTTCATAAATCAAATCCCCTTTTCATTTAAATTTTTGATATTTAAATAATTTTGTAAAAACATGTATATTTATTTTACCCTTTAGGAGAATTCCAAGTATGTAGGAAACAAACTTGTTGGCACTAAAATATGCAATTGATACGATTAGCATATCTTATTAAACCTGAAAATTAAAATGCATTTACAAAATGCAAAACTTTATCAAAATATACAAGAAAATTATTCTTGCATCCAGGTTTCATTTTGATAACATTTGTGACAAAATAATCATGCAAACATTTAAAAAATAAATATATATTCACGTTTAAGCCCATGCATTAAATCAACAATGGCATATAAAACACACAATTTTAAATCTTAGTGACAATTTCCGTGAAGTTATTTAAATGCATTTTGACTTCTGACAGGAGGATATAATTTATAAAACAGAACATGCCTATCAGTGGCTCCCAAATTAGCATAATGAGGATATTTTCATTTCTGCAAGCGCAGCTTTTGACGTCCCAATATGGAGCTCTGAGAAGAAGCCGATAATAATAATCTTAAAAAGGTCAATAGACATCAGCACAAAATTATGAATAAGCTACCTGTAAACTTTATCTGATCCGAGTAAACAAGACAACATTCACTTTCAAAGGAATTTCTGTTCAGACATTATTATTCTTTTGCCTTGAATGCAGAGGAATAGATGACAGCTCATAGATGCAGTCATCGGTTCGTTTTCCCTCATGGAGGGGTTTGCAGTTACGATGGCCCAACGACTCATACTGACAATAAGGGCATGCAGAGTTTCTTTTTAAATCAGTGTTTTGAATTAATTTCCTACCACGTTTCATGTAAATCCACTCACTGCAATGACGAATGCAACCTTCTAAACTGTTTTACAAGTTTTGAATCCCTGTGAAATGATTCAGGTTCTTGCTGACTGATGGGGAGTACCGTCATAAAAACATCCCAGTGATAAGAGAAAAACATCTTCAGATACCACACTGTATCGGCATTCTTACACTTATGTTTATTTTCTTGCTTAGTCATATAATTATATTTTTAAAAGCTCGTCTATAAATATTATTAGTTTATAACTTTGAACACAAGAAAATAGTATAACTTCCCAAATGTATCCTTAAAAACAATTACTGATAGTCTTTGAATATGCTAGTGGTTAGCCTTTCTAAGGAACCCGAGACCATGCTAGTATCTGTGTGTGTTATAGTGCAAGACTTCACCATTTTTTACCCAGCCATAGGTGGTGAGTGTTCCTTCATACGTGAGTATCTACGAAGGAAAATTTCCCAACATTTCTCCCAAAAGGATGTAAGGACATGAGTCATTTTGTGAGAGGAAAATATAAGTTCTGCAACAGGGTTATGGTGGTCTTCTGATGATATAACGTGATATTAAAATGATGAGATATGAAAAAGAGTACACACCAGGGCTGTGAGCACTCGGTTCTATCCTGTATCAGGTGTGTGTGTGTGTGTGTGTGTGTGTGTGTGTGTGCGTGTCTGGGGCCTTCTTAATGGATCCGCATTCCTCCTATTTGTTTACGATATTTTTAGAACAAATGCTTAAGCGCAGTGTTATTATTTGGGGGGTTTTGATAATGTTTCTATGTGACACACATGTTCCAGGCAAATATTTTAATATATTTGTCTAATTCTGCAAACATTTCATGCTGTTTGTTCTGCCAGTGTGTAAATCAGAAGTGAGATTATATTTTAATTTTTGTAAATGTACAATCATATTTAAATATATAATTTAAGTTTAGAACGTATGTTTGTTTTTAAATTAACTCTAACATGAAGGATCTTCCCATAATGATTTAAAATATAATACAATGATACTAGGATATATATACATACATGTATATATTATTGACATATAGATTTCTTTCTATAATAGTTCTTTTATATGTTTAATATACGAAAATAACCTATTATTTTTCAAGTATTAGCTACCAAAACAGAATGCCAAATATAATTGATATAAGTCAAATTCCACTAGAAGACATTTATTCATACAATCTATGAATAAATGATTTCAGGAAATTAATACAAATGATCATTTGTGAAATGATTTTTGAATAAAACAAGATATTCCTCTGTACAGTTAACTGTGACTTTATTGTCAAATAATGACAAAGAGGAGTCATTTGACTTTTACATTTTAAGCAGAACCATTCCTTTTGTATCACAATTTTCACATGTAAGCACAGAAGTGTGGGCAGGGGTGATGTGAGGGGAGTCAAATGGAGAACATGTATGACAAAATGAGCAGGACTTGCAACAGGGACCGCCTTATGTTACTTTGTGACTTACCAAGGACCTTGTAAGTAGAATGGTCCACTGGAATATATTTAATCTTGCCTTGCTTATCTATGCTTTAGAAAATTTCTCAATAAGATTCCTGTGTACCTAGCACACAGTGTAACAAAATCAGCAATAGAAAATCATTGAGAAAAAGAGGAACCTGGGAGAGTAGTTCCCAGGAGCTGAACAAAGGTGGAAAGGACCAGATGGTGTGTAAGATATATGATGTTTCCATGACAGAAAATGAAAGGAGTTCTGAGATTGGTTGGGTGGGGAGCATGGCCAACAGTATGAAAGTTGGGTAGATATAATCCTGGAGATCTGTCCACTCGATGATGAAGAAGTTAAATGTGAGTCTGGAGAGATGGCTCAGTCGTTAAGAACACATACTTCTATTGCAGAAGACCCGAGTTCAGTTTGCAGCATATACTTCAAGTGCCCCTAAATGCTTGAAACTATAGCTGCAAGGTATCCAGCAGCTCAGGTCTCCATATCAATTGTGCATTCCTGCATACAAACACACAGATGCAATACATACGCATAATTAAAAATAAAAAGCAAATATTTTTAAAAGAAGGTAATTTTTCCTTCTTTTAAATAATCACTTGCTAGTGTGTTGTCTGGAATGTTATAAACAACATTTGTAGATTAGAAATAAGAAAACTCAAAACTATATTTTATGTTTAAGATTAATTTTCAAAGTGAATTTTTAAAGGTCTGCTGTGTGTGTCTACTAGGACTTTAGCATTTTTTGAGCCTGTACATTTGAATTTATTGTCTTCATTTTCAAAGTAAAAACAGAATTGAGTAATTTTAACACAGATTCCATGCATTTGTCACAATTTGAAAACTAAATTTAAAAGCTAAAAGTAATTTCCTGCCACAGCAAATGGAGCACTGTATGTAGCTGGCTAAGATGTATTTCTCTAACAACTTCAAAAAGTTGTTCCCTTTTCTTGGTATCCATATTAAGGACGCATGCCAGAAAACCAATAATTTGTTGTCAAAGATCTGAAGAAAATCAAGGTACAGCCAGACTGCTTCACAAGTAGAAGTTACCTGTATAATTAAAATGACTAGTTTGATAGCATTTTCTTATTATTATGAACGAATTTTTACATGAGCATCAGAACTTACTTGGATTTTTGTGGTTGTAATTACAAAGCATATACAAAATGTCAGATAAAGCTTAGTCTAATGCCTACCCTACACATATTCTTTATTCATAGATAAATAATTCTTCAATAATCACTTGCTAGTGTGTTGTCTGGAATGTTATAAACAACATTTGTAGATTAGAAATAAGAAAACTCAAACCTATATTTTATGTTTAAGATTAATTTTCAAAGTGAATTTTTAAAGGTATGCTGTGTGTGTCTACTAGGACTTTAGCATTTTTTGAGCCTGTACATTTGAATTTATTGTCTTCATTTTCAAAGTAAAAACAGAATTGAGTAATTTTAACACAGATTGATTTTGATGTGTGACACAAATCTGGATTTCTTTGATAGAAGTCTGAAGAAAATTACAAAATAGTTTTAATGAGTCATCAAAAGCTGGAAATCTTTATAACATTATCTTCTTAATATCATTAGCTCATTTGGATTTGAGAAGGTAGGTATTTCAAGCCTAGTTGAACAGAAAGTGTATAGGACTACACAGATTATGGCAGACTGAAGAGTTACAGGGACAATGTATATAGTCCTGAAATTGATAAACAGTGTGCATTATCTCTCTAATTACATGCAATCATGGTTAAAATTCTTGATAAATTAAATAATTTAGTGAAAGGTTAAAGTCCTATTTTAAGTACGAAAAAGTATCATATGACCTCACATCCATTCCCACTGGAGATTGTTTCCATTGTACAGAGGCCTAGGATACAGAATTTTGTGAAAATGGAGACTGCTCTTTCATTTCCAGATGCCCAGACCCGAATAATCACAAAGAAACTTTATTAATTACAACACTGTTTGACCTATTAGCTCAAGCTTCTTATTAACTAACTCTTACATCCTAAATTAGCCATTTCTATTAATCTGTGTATCAACACAAGGCTGTGGCTTACCGGTAAAGTTTCAGCATGCTCTTCTCTTTCAGCAGTTACATGGCATCTGCCTCCTTCGGCAGCTACATGATATCTCCCTGACTCGGCCTACTCTCTCTCTCTATCTCTTCCAGTCTGGCTATATTCTGCCCTGTTCTAGGCCAAAGCAGCTTTATTCATTAACTAGTAAAAGGAACCCATATACAGAAGGGTATCCTACATCAGTTTTGTTCATAAACATGTCCATTGCCTAATGTCTTCGTCCATTCGAATTTATAAATGATGTTTACCCATTACTTGTGTTTATTCACCTGATTGGCTCTGAACTCATTCACCAATGATTGCTAATTATTCTCAGTCCTTCTCAGAACTTTGCTCCGTGGAGATCAGGTGCTAGGGACCCCTCCAATCACATCCACTGATTCAGGCTTTTCTTTTGAATCTAGTGGATTCCTTTCCTTCAGGCTTAGCTATAACATTCTTTTAGAATAAATAATAAAAGTGAAGAAATGAAACGCTTGTACAGCTTAAAGCTAAGGACAGAATACACTGGCCATCTTAATCCCTAGAATACTGATGGCAGGATCTCAAAGAATTATGGGTCCAAAATATACTTAGACATATCCAATTATTCGGAAAAATACAGTTGGAAGCAGATCACCTTGCTAGGAAACTGGCACAGTAGTACTCCTCAACAATGAAGACAACTCAGTTTGCTAATGCTGAAACAGCCTCACTGGGAAAGTTCTTCTTAGGAACGCACATTTAGGTTATTTTTAACCCAGACGATTGTGGAGCTAACTCGTTCATGGTGTTTCTCGGAGGATACGTTCAGGAGAGAAGTTACTATCACACTGTGGACTTTTACACATCAAATGGGAACAAACTCAATAAAAAGAAGGTCTGGATGAAAAGGAAGAGGCTGAGCCTTTTGCCCTAAGAATCATCCTTGTTTCTAAGTGTCTGTCACATAGGGATTAGTGGCTAGTGATATGCTGAAAAGCATGTTACACACAGCAGCAGGCGGAGACCCAATGTATAGTTGAGGAACTCCCAAGTTCCACTGCTCTGATATTCAAGCTTTATTACCCCTCAGAATGCATGGCCCATCAGTCAGTTATGTTTACTTAACTTTATAAATTTAGAGTTACTAATTGTCACAATGTAGCGAATAGGTACACTTCTCAAGAGGAAGAAGAAAAAGCAGGGACAGGAACTTAATAGCCTTTTACAACACAATCAATTGTGTGTCAATAAAATCAACATCACATTGCTTATCAAAATGCTGCCCACTAGCTAAAGCTGTGGAATCCGAAACTTGTGCGGAAGAGGCAAAGAAGGCGCCAGAAGTCAAACGTGAGGGTGAGAAAAGCGCAGCAGAATGCTGAACTTTGCGTCGGCCTCTGAATATTCATGGCACACATGGGCAGCGCATGTGCCGATGAACACACCTGGGCTGGAGCACAGGCTGCCTGGATTCCGCCGGCTCCCTAATTACAAACACACCAGGGGGAGAGATGCCACAGGTCAGTCAGCGGGGCAGCGGGGTGAGGGGGAGAGTGCCAAATTCTCAAAGTTTCCCAGAGCACAGTAATATCTGCCCCTTTCCCAGCACCTTTCATCTGAGACTGAACCAGAACCAGACCTGTCATCGAGGAGAGCAGGCGCCTGCCAGCCTCATGCTCCCTGGCTGCTCTGCTGTCTGCCTGCTCGCTGGCTCTTCTCCGCCAGTCTTCCCTTCCGTGGCGAGGGTGAAGAGGAATCAAATCACTGGATGTTGAATTTACACAAAAGCAGTATTTCCTAGGACTCCAGTTTTTTTTTCTCCAGTACTTTAAAGCATTCCAGCCATCACCTTGGCGGTTCTGTCAATGTCTGGGTTATCATGTCCCACCTCT
Source organism: Arvicola amphibius (assembly GCF_903992535.2). NCBI lineage: Eukaryota > Metazoa > Chordata > Mammalia > Rodentia > Cricetidae > Arvicola > Arvicola amphibius. The sequence continues at coordinate 96,449,557 of NC_052055.2, forward strand.
ACAGAACTTCCCTGTGTTTTAGTTTGGAACTAACTCCACGGTAATGCTTCTTCTGATTTGGATCTCGAGGGCTTCCAACTTCTATGCGGCTCCACATGGTCTAAGAGTTAGTTCTGTTTCAGAACTGAAGTGATGGGCTGTTGAGTCTCTTAAAAGAGAGACAAAGGAATTGTCTCACTCAAAGTTATACAGAACTAAGTGTAATTTTCACAAATGGACATAGGCATAAGATCACATATTAAAAACTAAAGATGTAAATAGAGGAGATTGTGTTTCGCTGTCAATCTCTGAAGTACCTATGATCAATATACCAATTATTAATATTTTTTCTGTTTCAGATAGGATATGAGCTGCAGAAACCAACTCAGAGGGTCTTATAAAGGAACTGATACATATTGGCCTAGTCTGTGTTGAGAGCCCTGAGTTGTCCAGGAAGCTCATCCTAGTGTTCGTCCCTGGATTGGCTCAGGCTAACTTGATGAATGGCCTTTTTCCTGGAAGCTTCTTGAGTCATTGTGAAAAGACAGAGCCATTGGTAAGGGTACCAAAATTAGATGACAGACAAGACATTGATAGTCATATAAACACTTCCCAGTGCCCCCTTCCCCATTCTTCAGAGAAAGAAAAGATTTCTCTCAGCGCATTTCTCCTCTCTGCTAGAGTTGAGACACAGGCACCCTTTTCAGTGACTGAAAATGATTTAACAGCTATTATTGTGTCTGTGTGTCTGTGGGTGTGTGTGGACACGCACGTGTGTGACCCAGCGCACTTGTGAAGGCCATAGGACAATTTTGAGGAGGCAGTTTGTTTCTCCTTCTTGTTGAGCCTGTGTCTCTCTTGCTGCTGCTTCTCTGCTCTAGCCTCAGGGCTAGCTGGTCTAGCAGATTTCTGGGGATTTTGTTGTCTTTGACTCTCTTCTTGCCAAAGGAGCATTGGAATTTCTTATGCTTCCCACTACACATGACCTTTTTCACTTGGATCCTGGAAAACAAGCAGTAAGTGCTATTATAGACCTAGCCAGATCTATAGATCTGGTCTAAAAATGAAAATAACCTTTAACCTCTGACTTTTAGCCTCTTTAATATGTCATTAAAATGGAAGCAGGAGCTAAGAATGGTAGAGAGAAACCAGGTAGGCATTTCTAGCCCAGGTTTGCAGACAGATATGTAAATAGGGACACGTGAAAATTTGTGTACCTAGTTGGAAATGGGATAAAGAATGCATTCTTTTCTAAGGATGTTGCTACAAACATTTATTTCTTTTCAGTTTGTGTGTCTTAGGGCTTTATTGCTGTGAGGAAACACCATGACCATGGTAACTTGCATAAAGGAAAATATTTAATTGGGACTGGCTTATAGTTCAGAAGTTCAGTCCATTAATGTCATGGTGGGAAGCATGGCGGCAAGCAGGCAGACATGGTACTAGAGAAGTAGCTGAGAGTTCTATATTCAGATCGGCAGGCAGCAGGAAGGGAATGCCACATCAGACCTAGCTTGTGCATCTGAGATCTCAGAACTCACCCCAAAGTGACAGACTTCCTTCAACAAGGCCACACCTCCTCCAACAAGGCCACACCTCCTCATGGTGCCTCTGCCTATGGACCAAGCATGCAAACACAGGAGTGGATGGGGACCATTCTTGCTCAAACCACCACATTGTGCGTGAGTGTTAGTTTGCATGTATGCGTAAACACCACTTACGTGCCTAGTGTCTCAAAAGACCAGAAGAAGCAATCTCATCCCTTGGAAACGGAATTGCAGACAGGTATGAGCCATCATATGTATCTTGGAAACCAAATCAGAGCCCTCTGAAAGAACAGAGATTTCATTCATGGCTGGAGCATCTCTCAAGGTCAGAAAGTATTAATATTAATCAAAATAGCAAGGACAAAAATAAAATTGAACTTGAAATGAAATGCGAGTTTGTGTTTATTTATTTACTGTGGTCCTGGAGCTAGAAGCCTGGTATTGAAAGTTCTAGGCACGAGCCCTACCACTGAATTCCAGTCCCAGTCTAGGTGAGTTACTCTGTAATGCCATACATGCATGTGTGTGCACATATGCTTATGACAGTTAATAAATGGGCTCATTTCTCTGTTAGATTCACTAGAGAAACTTTAAACAACTGATTTGATTAGAATACACATTCCCCAATAAAATTACACATTCTAAATCATACGTTATCTGAATGAAGGTTTGCCTCATACTAAGGAAAATTGGTAAGCTGTCTGATGCAAAAGAGAGACAGTTACGACGTTGACCCAATGCTTCCCTTTTTCCCATCCTCTTTAGGGTTAAAGGTACGTGGATTCTCAGAGAAAAGAATTGGCAGGCAGTGGGCAGGAAGTGAAGATGCAGGGTGTCCCCTAGGAAAGCTAGCAACCACAACCCTAGGTCACTGGTCACAGGTCACAGGTCAATGAGATCTCTGGTGTCTCAGCATGGTGTAAGTGAGCACAGGCCAGGAGGCCTACCTGTGTGATACTTGGCTGTGCCCATGTGAACCTGCCATCGGCCCAGTTCATATTCGAGTTTAGAACTCTGAGAACTTTAGAAGCTTAGACATCAAGTTCTAAGACAATAGGCATTTCAGCTTCTGGCTGGCTTTTCTGGTCCTTCAGAGTTGACTTCTCTTGGCTATTGTTCCGTGATTACAGGCTCAGTTAGTCCTTAGTGTGGCCACATGACCAGACCACTCACAAAGCCTATATGTTCATAATGCACTTCCTAAATCTGTTTCTCATTTTATTTATTTATTTATTTTTCATGTCATTTGCTGAGAATGCATCAGTCTCTTTGACCCACTTAACAGTTCCCTGCCTCAGAATCAACTCTTGTCTCCGGGAAGCCTATATTTATGAGGCATGAATTTTAGATCACAAATCCGGCATTGGGCCTTCCCAAACCCATTTACAGACTAGGAACAATTGTGGAGACAGGCGAACCGGGATCTGCATGCCAGAGGCCTTGGCCCATGCTAAAACCAAAAGCGGAGGCTCCGCTAGGCAGCAAGATTGCCAGAAAGCCCCGTGTAGGGTCCTATCAGTGGGCAGCACAGACAGTCCTGGCCCGTATGTTACCCCGGGCTCACCTATCTGTTCCCTGCAGGCCCTTTGGTAGCATGCTTCTGCCTCTGGGCTTCCTTCGTCGGTAGCCCGGAAGTTCCAACCCAAACAATATCCTCAGATTTTTCCACTTGCCATCCCCACCCAGGGCTGCCTCCTCCCAGCACAAGCAGGTTACAACTGCCCCTTCTGGGAGGCGAGCCGAACCAAATGGGGTTTCTCTCTTGATTTCCTTGGGTTTTAATTTGAAGAAAAAGAGAACTGCAGGGGATCGAGTCAGCCTTCCAGGGCTCCATCAGCAGCCTTCGCCTCCCGCAGCTGTTCTGATTAATGGCTGCACCTCCTGCCGAGCCCCTGTAATAGGTGTCAGTAAGGTGTTTACTCAAAGTTTTACACCCAATTGTCATGAAGGTCAAAACAATAGGGCGTCTCCCGTGCAGGTTAAATATCTTTCCAGGACTTGCAGTTTTCTGGCTGCTTGCTAAACTCTGTAGGGTCCCGTAGTCCCGGAGGCTGATTCCCAGGGTCCTGGAGGGGGGGAAGGAAGGGGGAGACTTCTGCCTGCCTGGATTTCATAGCATCTGCTAGGCTCCTGGCCTTAGGAAAAGAAGAGGACCAGTGAACCGCAAGGAAGGCAGATCTAGAGCTTTGGAGTAATGGATGTGGTCTTCAAAGGTCTGAGTGGGTTGAATGTCACCTCCAAAAGAAGGGACCAGAAGGAAGAGGTAAAGGATGAGGGAGGATGGGCTGGCTATCCAGCAAGTATATAAAACCTGTATGAAAGCATCACAATGGTTTTCATCGTTCTACATTGTTGTATACATGTACAAAAGCATCCCTTCCCCCAAGAAAGAACATCATACCACATAGAAGTGACTTGTTCCTTAACCTTAGTGCCTCTTCGGGTATTTTCAGTAGCAACCACCCTTTGGGTTTTCCCTCACTTTTTTCATCTTCCCCCAATGTTCTCCCTTCCTTTACCTCCCCCACTGACTCCAAAATAGAGAGAAGTAAAAGAACCGCCACTTGAAAATATTCGCTTCCATCTGCTGCCCATGGTGTTGGGGAGGGGAGTTTTGACCCTGTTTCTGAGGAAGAGGAAAGAAGGGTTCAGAGTGAATTTCCGCAATGTTCTCAAAATGCTGCCGTATGTTTAGTGCAAACCATGCCTGGGGTGGTCTCCATCATTGCATATATGTGAGATTTTGTTTTTTTTGTTTTTGTTTTTGTATTTCAGATGTGGCAGCAACAGAAAACTACTAGGGTCCCCCAAGTTTCCTCCTGGGGATGGAGATTTTAACAGCATCAATTGAGTAGAATTTATTCCTTTCAAAACCTCACATGTTCGTAGGCTTGTTTTAATGTTTAATGAATGGTTGATTGTCTTCGCAGATGGCCTCGTTGCACATCCACGAGTGTCTATTTCCACTTCTCCAAATCTGGAGACTCATGCGGCATACTTACAAACCATGCGGTCCATTGAGTTTGTATATGGATGCATGGCACAGGGCACCCGTTCAGGAGAAAATTCTTTCTACACGATTTTATTGAAACCCAATAATTTGCTAAAAAAAAAAAAATCCTTAAACTTAAGAAAGATGCTGCAGAATAAAATAGGAGTAAGGTCTTTATTATTATTAATTATTATTATTATTATTATTATTATGAGATAGTCAGACATGAACACATGAACAAGTAGAGTTGAGAACCGAGGGCAAAGAAGCAAGCAAGAAAGGGCGCCTCTGTCCTGAACTTGAATCTGTTGCATGGTTCGTGCTCCACTCTCTCACAGCGTAGAGGTGGGAGCTGACAGCTAAAGTAGCGAAAGCAGTGAGGAACTGAGTCTAGTGTGTCATCTGGGAACTGCTGTGTCACCTCAGTGGTGGGGCTACATCTAAATGCAACTCGTGAGACGGTGCTGTAGAGAATCTACTGAACTGAGATTCACCTTCCAGGCACAAAGTCCAAGCGTTGAGCAAAGGCGTTTCGGGGCACCCAGTTCTTCGTGGAACTAAGTTAGAAGCCACTCTGAGCTCAGCGTGTACGGGGCAGTGGGTAGTCAAGGAACGGAGAAAGGGACCAGTGCCTTTGAGACACGTGCTGTGGAGGACGAGTCCATGGGATCCTGTCGGGAACCTTGAATATAAATAAAATCTCTAAAAATAAAACTCTGACTCACCGTTCACAACAAGCAGGTCATCAAATAACCAGCCTAGGAAGCCAGCCAGCTATCTGTCAGTCAGACATGTAGACACTTAATCCACTATCTCTAGCAACAACCCTCCAAACCAAACAATACTCTTAGTTGCAATTGTCCTCAAATGACTAGGCCGTTATGAATAATTGTTGACTTTTTAATCTCCTGCCGTCCCTTCCCAGCCAACTTGCAATTGAGGAGCAATGAGAAAAAGCCAAAAAATGGATCGCACTCTGCAATGCCGATGTGAGAAGGCCACAAAACCAGTCACATAGGGGATCTTGTTTCTGGGGAGCCACTCGCGAGCATTTCCATCCTGAAGTCCTCTGTGCTGGCCACGCCAAGGCTCTTGGTCTCCTTGGCCTGCCTCTATTCTGCCAAATACAAATGATAGTGGGCAGCTCTCTGTGGCAAGCTCAGGATAAAAAGTCCTTTCCTGCCCTCTTCCACTTGGTTCTTGTTGATGCTCATGCTTTACATTGTATCAACGCAGGGGCTGGAAGGCTGGGTCAAGAGGAGGATGTGGTGAAGTAGGAGGTGCTGACCGAATGCCCAGAGGGAGATGAAGTCACATTGCATGACGGAGGGCAAACTAGAATGAACAGAGTTTTGGGGGAAATTGAGTCTTAGATAAGGAGAGCAGTGGGATTTCATGAGATACAAAAGGTAAGGCTCTTTGATTTTGAGACTGTTATTTCAGGGCATTTAATTAAGCACAGGGCCCCATACTTCACCTCACAAAACGGGCCAAACAAATGTATTACGTGAAGGTTATTTTTGCAGTGGAGAAACTGATGCTGGGGTAAATGAAGGTGGAAGCCCAGGTCACAGAGCAGGGTGTGTGAGAATTTAAAGCTAAGCCATGCTGATCCCAACCTTGCATTTAGTCACTCCAATGTCACTGTGTGTCATTGCTTCTGGGGCATGGGTGTCAGGAAAACGGAAGTAAGAAAAGGAGCTTCGGAATTAAACATCTAGCCCTGAGAATCTCCTTTACATTCTTTTTGTTTTGTTCTGTTTTATTGTCTTTGTTTCTCAAGAAAGGGTTTTCCTGTGTAGCCGTGGCTGTCCTGGAACTTGTTCTGAAGACCACACTGGCCTCACACTCAGAGATCTGGCTTCCTTCTGCCCATCAAGTGCTGGGATTAAAGGCTTGTGCTACAACCTCCCAGCTATCTTCTGCATTCTTCATGTTAGCCTACACTACCCTCACCCACAGTCAGTGTCTCTGCTTGATTCTTCAGGGATAGATGCCATCTGCAGAGCTACTGGGTTTGTGGTAGGATGGGATGGATAGTGACTTTTTATTGAGCACAGTTCCTTACCATCTACAGGGAAAGAATTTCAGGAGCAACGAGGATAGCTGGATCCACAAATGTTCAGCTGTCTAAGATAAAATGGGTAGTACTGGAACGTAACCTATGGATGCCCACCACATGCTTCGGATAACCTCCAGAGTACTTAGACTGCTCCAGGGAAGCGAACTGGTAAGGGAAAAGCTGGTGATGCTTTTTGTTTAAGGAATACTGACAAAGGCAGCTGTCATATGTGTTCAGTACAGAGACAACTATCTTTCTGGATTTTTGGATTTGCCATGAATTGAATCTACATCACAGAGCTCACATACAAAGAGCAGAAATCAGCACCACATTTGTCCTAAACGTGTTGTCAGCACTTCCCACTGCCCCTCCTAGCTTAGACAACTTAGATGTTCCATCCCTCTGCTCCTGTGTTTTCTTAAGGCTAAGACTAGAATAGTATGCTTGCTGGTCTCTCTGATGAGCTATGAAATTCAAGTGGCTCCCTGCACATGAAAAGGACTGTGAATCTCACACTGCAATATAAATGTGCAAAATCCATACAATGCATTCTTTACTTGGTTTTGCATAAATGTTTTAAAGGCTGACAGTTTTAGAAGCGTGTTTCTGAGCACCTACATCTCAGCCATTAGACATATGTGTTCCCCCACAGAGCCATGCTGTACTCCTTTCTGGTTCGCCAAATGCAGTGTGGGAATTGTTGAGAGACACTTGGAGAGGCTTGGCCTGCCTCATACAACACAGTGGTCTCAGATACCTGGTCTTCGTTGAAGGATAGCTGTTTATCCTGCCTCACAGTCCTCTCTAGCATTTCCTGTGATGCAGTGTATGCAGAATGCGCTTACTGAGCATGCTCACACCAGTGCAAACTGCTACAGTATTGGATTGCAACACTGATGCTTAACAACCACTTACGATTATTGTGATGATCATCATAATTGAAGAGCATAATGCATTTCAGGAATTAAAGGTACACATAAGCTATCTTGGTCCACCTCACTCATTCCCAGGCTGTTTCACTTCAGTAAGTACACTCCCTTTCCCTTGGAGCTCTATATTGATATAATTAACCTTCCCTATATTACAGGCTTTGCACTTAATACTGGATATACAACTCAGAAGTATTTCATTGCATTTTCCTTCCCATTTTAATAGACCCTATTTTATTTCTAAATTAAATACCATTAGGAACTTGCTACTGGACACATCATAGTTAACAATTTTCAAAACCAGATTATGCATGGCATAGGATCATTCAGTATGCCTTATCTTAGCTATGCCTTCATGACTACAAAAACTTATTTTGAAAAAAATAAGATTCTCAGTAATTTGAAAGGGATGAGAAACAGTTAAAGAATAAAAGTATTCTTTGGTTTATCCATAAAATAAACCAATTTTATTTTAAATAAGGGGCACTTAAAATTTGTTTTCTGATGCTCTTTTCTCACTTATGGGAGGTATTTAATAATATCCTGATAATTTTTCAAAAGTATTTCAAAAATTTAAAAAAATTTTCTTGAAAGCTGTATTACCAATTTCTATAAATATCATGCAATGAATTTACAAGAACTATACTTCAGGCGATAGACTGCCTTTATGTTCTGAAAACCTAATCTACTTATTATTCAACCCCAAAGGATGTTTTTGGGAACCTCAGTTTGTTTTCCAGGGACCATCAGACCCCTCAGGCAACAAGTGACAAGCTCAGTGCTTGCCTGCTCCATCCTTTTTCCCCAGCAGCCCCACTATAGAAGTCCCCCAAGGTCCTGGCTTTCAGCCCTCCACACCTTTGAGACTGCCTGTGCCACTCTTCAGGACCCTGGAGGAGAGACTTCCTTTATGCTCCTGGGTTACAGGCAAAGATTCAGGCCACAAATCTCACTCACTCCGCTTGACAGAATTGCTCACTTCTGGTCAACTGACAGAGGCAGAGGGTAAAACTAATAAATAATAGCTGAATTTCATTTGCCTGCACAAATCAGGGATGAGGAGGGCGTGATAGGAAAGGTCATATTAGCTGCCCTTTCTGATAGTCTCATTTACATTGGAACTCAACTTCCTATCAGTTATGACTGAGTACGTGAGATAACCATTTTAAAGGGTGCACAGATTGATTTTGGCTGTTAATCTATGAGGCTTCAGCTCCTGTTGGCCTGGCCTAATTGCTTTGGCTATTTAGTGAGGTGGAACTCCTCTGTGCGAAGCAGCTGCAGAGTGAAGCTGCTCACCTCATGGTGACTGGGGAGCAACGACAGAGGGAAGGAAGGGCAAGAGCCGAATATCCCCTTAAAGGGCAGGCTCCTAATGACCTGCTTCCTCCAACTAAGCCCTACTACTTTAAGTTTCTACCATCTCTCCATAGAGACATCAGCTGAGGACACAGTCTTCAATAAGGGAAGCTTTGAAGACACACTGGTTTATTTTAATTTTTTTCCTCGTACCATGGCCCAGGTTTTCCGGGAGCACACTATGTAGCCTAAATTGGCCTGAAGCGGTCTATGATCTTTCGGTTTCAGTCTCCTGAGTACTAGGATTATAGCCGTGAACTCCCACAAGGTATGGGAAATTAAGACCCAAACCATAATAACAGGTATACTGCGCTGAATTTAAGTTCATATAACGATTGTATTTTATTTTATTAGCAAGGCATTCATTACCTGACATGTGAAACTCTAGAAAACCCTGGGAAGGAGTGACTCTAACACTTTAGTTAGTACTTGCTAAGTGAAGTAGTTTTTTATAGTCAAGCAGGCTACAGCTCGGAGAGAAGAGAAACTTGGTTGAAGCTGGGGTCATGACCCGCAGATTGTTTAGTAATAAGATCTGTGGCATATGCACCACCAACACCGAAAAGAACCGAGGAGATGGCTAAATAAATGGTGTGCCACACAAATATGAAGGTCGGGGTTTGGAGCCCCAGAGTTGTCCACTTAACAACTCAGTGTGGTGGTTCCATCTGTAACTTTGAAACTTGTTAGGATTACATCTACAGTCTCGTAACTTGTTAGAGATCCATCTACAACTCTGTACCTTGTTAGAGGCCCATCTGTAACTTTGTAACTTGTTAGAGGTCCGTCTACAACTCTGTAACTTGTTAGCGGTCCATCTGTAACTTTGTAACTTGTTAGAGGTCTGGCTACAACTCTGTAACTTGTTAGAGGTCCATCTGTAACTTTGTAACTTGTTAGAGGTCTGGCTACAACTCTGTAACTTGTTAGAGGCCCACCTGTAACTTTGTAACTTGTTAGAGGTCTGGCTACAACTCTGTAACTTGTTAGAGGCCCACCTGTAACTTTGTAACTTGTTAGAGGTCTGGCTACAACTCTGTAACTTGTTAGCGGTCCACCTGTAACTTTGTAACTTGTTAGGATTAGATCTATAACATCGTAACTTGTTAGAGGTCCATCTATAACTTTGTAACTTGTTAGAGGTCCTTTTTTAACGCTGTAACTTGTTAGGATTACATCTATAACCTTGCTTGAGGAGCAGAGATGGGTGCCTCCCAGGAGTTGAATGACCAGCCATTCTAAGCACTGAGCCATGGCTTCAGTGAGAGACCTATCTAAAGGATACCGCTACATGCATGGGCCTATACATGTATGGGTGCACATGCACCATACACACATGTGCGAACACACACACACACACATTATTCACAAGGTTTTCTTTTCAGAATAGTCAGAGAGGCAGAAAGGAGGGAGCCTTGATTGAAAAAATGTTCCCATAATAGTGGGCCTTATGCAAGCCTGTGAAATACTTTCTTAATTAGTGATTGACGTGGGAGGACCCAAGCAGTTTGGGTGGCACTATCCCTGGACTGAAGGTCCTGGGTTCTATAAGAAATCACAGTGAGTAAGCCATGAAGGACAAGCCAGTAAGCGTCCTCCCCCCCCACCCCGTGTTTCTACATCAGCTCCTGCTTCTAGGTTCCTGTTCTATTTGAGTTCCTGTCCTGACTTTCTTCAATCATGGGCTATGGTGTGGAAGCCAAATAAACCCTTTTCTCCCTAACTTGCTTTTGGTCACGGTGTTTCATCACAGCAATGGAAACCCCAAATGAGTTGGTTAATACCCATGCTTATTCCTCATTTCATTGCCTCAGGATTTGTTGGAAGGCGAGACCATTTTATTTGTCAAACCTTCAGTGACCATGAGAAACAAATAGAAGTTATTTTGCTATTTCTAACATTTCCTTTGGGATATATTTGCATTCTCGTGTGTTTTACCATGTTCATGAACCTGGACAAATGATAATTACCTGACATACTATTCCTAAAATCGAAATAGCTATATCATGAGTTATCACTTAGTGATTTTGTGTGGAGAAAAGGAAATACGATCATTTCTTGATTTTTCTTTTAAAATTACTTTCTTTTAAAACAAAACTTACATGTATGTGTATGCATATCTGTGTGTATGTATGCACCCATTAGTTCAGGTATCACAGAAGCTGGAAGAGGGTGTCAGATCTCCTTTAGCTAGAGTTACAGGTGATTGTGAGCCAGACATAGGGCACTGAGCCAAATTCAGACCATCGGGAGTGCAGCAAATGATTATAGCCACTGAGCCATCTCTCTAGCCACTACTTGCTTTTTCATTAAGATACAAAATATATTTTATTTTTACCCCAGTGTCTGACAATTAAAAGAAATTATGATGAAACTATTTTCTGAAAGTTTTTCTTCTTTAATTTACAAGTCAAATATATATATTTATAACATACATATGACAAATATATATATATATAATGAAACACACACATATATATGTGTATACATATGTGTATATATGAATATATATGGATAAAGGGAATGTACATGATGTTTATAGCTAGCTCGACTGGTAGGAAGGGCTACTTTCACACACAGTCTATGACATATATACATAAATATATATACACACATATATACTTACACATGCAAACATGCATACATACTTGCACATGTGTGTTTGTGTGTGTGTGTGTGTGTGTGTGTGTAATTGTTCCCATCAGGTTGCATGTGGGCAGAACAGAGCAGCCTTCAGGCTCAGGTCCCAAGAATGAGAAGACAGAACAAGGGGTGTGTGGAAAATCACAGGTATAGAAAGTGCAGAGGCCCACACAGGAAAACAGGTTCAGGAATCGAGAGGAATGGGTAGAAGAGGAGGAGGAGGAGGGCTTTAGGCTTATCAGTAACAACAGAGAGTTGAATGACCCTTTCACAGGGATTGAATATCAGACATTCTCATATCAGATATTTCATTACAATAACAAAATTACAGTTATGATTGAGCAACAAAATAATTTTATGTTCAGAGGTTACCACAAGGTGAGGAACTGTATTAAAGAGTTACAGAACCCTGTCTCGAAAAACCAAAAAAAAAAAAAAAAAAAAAAAAAAAAAAAAAAAAAAAAAAAAAAGAGTTACAGAATTAGCAAGGTTGAGAACCAGTGCCCTCGACCCTTCTACAGACTCAAGCCCATGTGTTCACCTCCGTACAAATGTCACCCCTTGTGCTGTGGCTGAGATCCTCCAAAGGGCCTCATTGTTGTCAAAATACATAATCAAGCCTCCCAAGTTGTGGGTATCCCATAAGGAAAGCTGGTAACATGGACCACTGGAATGCTACTGCAATAGATCAAAGGAGAAAGCGGAGGCAGTGTCAACCCAGCTTGGTGAAGGAGCAGATGGGGTCCCGGAACAAAGAGCAAGGATTGAGCCCATGCTCTGGGTCTGCTGCCTGTCGCTGTCTGCTGTACATCTCTCCAGCTATCTGTGGTACACCTTTCTCTGGCAGCAGACTCCCTCACAGGAAGATGGCTGACTTCTCCATCCATGAAAATGCAATGCAAATTCATCTGGCAGGAAAATCTGGACTGAACAGATACACAGTTACTTACAGTTTTTATTCTGCTTGCAAGGAATATTTTGGTACAAAATTATGGCTGTGTTTTATTACCCCAGACCTCACCAGGGAGGTATATAATATGTAGTGTACATATAATTTTACTTGTGCAGATTCCGAGGTACTCTAGATTCGAAAATACATCTGCTCCAAGGGTTTAATGGACCTGGAACTGTAGTTTTAAAAAGCAGGCTCACAGACATACTTAACGGAAGTCTCTGAGCAAAGTCAGAACCCACCCCTAGGTTTGCTTAGTACCATTGTACAGACCAATGACCACCACCTTCGCCTCCCCTGACCACTGCTTGCTGCCTTCCAAATCTTGTGTAAGCAGCACACGTACTGGCCAATTGCCCTCTCTAATTAAGAAATGTAGATGGCAGGAGGGCAGGTAAATGAGAATAGACGGCAGAGGAGAAAGTTTCCTCCCCGTTGTTGCCATTCCGTAGGATCTCATAGCACTTTCCCACTAATGTACAGCGAAGCTGCTCACCTTCTTTTTCTTTCTTTCTTTCTTTTCTTTTTTTTTTATTATCACAAACCTCTTTCAAAACCATCTGTTCCACAAGGCATCTCACTTCCATTAACCGCACGCATCTCCAAATGCTGGCACTGCACTGTGTTTTATTGTTCATTGTCTCCTGTGTCCTTGTGTGCGTTTATATTGTAATCCCCTGAAAGGAAATGCTTGCTTTGTTCTGTCTGCTGTCTGGGCATGCCTACTGCTGAATTGCACCTACACACATGCCTTGTATAAGCAATGGATAAGCGTAAAACCTTCCCACGGACTTGTATCCTTGAGGGTTAAGGGTCACTACTTGTTGTCTCTCTGTAATTCTGTGGGGAAATTTCAGAAAAAGTGGCTGTTATTTAAGTAAGAGTTTTCACTAATTTTATGGGGGAAAAAGGTTAAATTTATGCCCTGGCAATGCTGAAGTATGCATGTGCAGCCCATATACAGCAGTTCTGTTGAATGTGTCCTTATTAGGTTTCATGTTCGAAGCTGATGAGGGCACATGGCACATGCCTTTAATCCCAGCACTCAGGACACAGAGTCAGGCAGTGCAGTTAACATGTAGTTAAGGTTGTGTGCCTGCCCCCAGTAGTAGGTATGGGATGGCTGGTCAGAAGGAACTATTAAAAGGAAACACTTATTCTCTGAAACAAGGAGGAGTCTACACTGCAATCCATCCACCAGTGATAGCAAAAAGAAGATAAAACTGGGCATGGTGGTTAATCCAAGGACAGAGACAGGTAGATCTTTGGGAGTTCCAGGCCAGCCTAGTCTACATAGTGAGTTTCAGGGCAGTCAAACCTTGTCAAAGAAGGAGGGGGAGAAAAGACAGCAAACTAATAAATGTTTCTAACTTCAAGTAAATACTCAAAAGCCAATACTAATCTTGCAGGCACATCTACTTAATCTCAGCTACTTGGGAGACTAAGGTAGAAGGATTTTAAGTGCAATGCCTGTCTGGGTTATAGAATAAGTTCAAGGCGATCCTGGGCAATGTAGTGAGACCCTGTCAAATAAAAATCACGTAACGGAGGAGCTGTGGATATAGATCAGTAGCAGAACACTTGCTTAGGAAGCATAAGGATCCACGCTGCATCCCCAGCTCTGGAAAGAAAAATAAAACCAGAAAATTATGGAATCAGAAAATGCTTATTGAATTCATAACATGCCAGACACACTTTGGCTCCACGAAGATGGTCTCGTTTTACCATCCAAGTACATCAAGCGAGTGACGTGATTATGCACATTCTTTAGATAAGGAAACTGAATCATAGTCGAAGCTGTAAACAGCTAATTAATGATGAAGCAAAAGTTCAAACTGTGGCTGTTGGATTCCAGAGACAATCATATCTTCAGTGTGCTCCGTTTCCCTGATTTTAACTGGTGACCATGGAGTTTGTTTTTTTTTTTTCTAATATGCATTTCTACAACCGTTTGTCTTCCTCCACAGTGTTTTTATTTCTCTTGGACTGTTGGAGTCACGGTACAATGATAAAAATCAATATTTGCAGAGACGAGGCTGCTGACAATGAGACTCGGAGATGGAATTGGCAGTAGCTGTATTTGGGTTTAAGCTTAGGTCTCAGGTGTTGGTTCCAGGAGCACTTCTTTGGGTTTCTCCTGACAGTTGTACAAATGAGTGTCTTCACAGAAGTCTCTCCTTCCACCCCATCCTTAATTTAAAACACCGTATGCAGTTACAGGGATAGCCCTGTAAGGTGGAATGATACACAATGTACACTTAAGAAATGTATGGTCAAGTGCAAGGGAGCAGACCTCCCCCTTCTTCAGGAAAGTGTGTAGGTAGATGCAGGATCCATGGAAGCAGGAGACATGTATGGCACAGACTCCTCATTTAATGGTCTCCTGGGCCTCCAACATTGCCTTTGTCAATGAATGCACAGGGGAATTGACACGCCCTGTGTTCTAGGCAGCTCTTCATCATTATAAAACATACATGAACTAAAGACAAAAAGTTCCTTTAGGCTCACGGGTTTAGGGTTCCAGTTAATGACTGGGTAGACCCATGACTTTTAGGTCTCTGCTCAGCCCATCACCAGGAAGCACAGGACAGGAAAGGGCAGGTTCTCACACTCTCAGTCATGGGACATCCCATAAGGACTAAGACCTATGGGGGACATTCAACATTCATAAGCATCTACTTAACCCAGTAGAGAACCAACTGACAACATACCAAAGTAAGGATATCTTTAAAGTCCAACTTGTTAGACCATTGAGTTTTGTTAGGGCTATGTACAAGAGCATGGGTAATGGATAACTTATAGGAGCAAAAACGAATCTAAGATAGTTGTATCACTGAAACCTTCTCCAGCAGGAGTGACAGCTCATGAAAGCTAGGAATCTAGAGCCACTCTACAACTTGCAAGCATCTTAACAGGTATTTCTCCCATGCAGTTTGGCTGGTCTCTGTGTCTCTTGAAGGCATTTTATACTGATTTCTTTTTTTTTTGTTTTGTTTTGTTTTTGTTTTTCGTTTTCTTTTTCTTTTTGTTTTTCGAGTCAGGGTTTCTCTGTAGATTTGGAACCTGTACTGTAATTAGCTCTTGTAGACCAGGCTCACATCAAACTCACAAAGATCCACCTGCCTCTGCCTCCTGAGTGCTGGGATTAAAGGAGTGCACCACCACCGCCAGGCTCAGTCTGAGTTCTTATATGCTGTTGAGCTTGCTTGAAAGTGTATCTCAGCGCCATTCCCATTTATATGTTTGGGAAGGATCTAGTGCATCTGGTCAGCTTCAGGGACTTCCTGAGGCTTTTGGTTTGTCTACTTCCTGAGTTTTAAGGAACTTCTTTTTCAGTTGTTTGTTTGGACTTTGTTTTAACATCTTTTACAATATCCTGAGTTTTGATCAGGTTCCCTCCAAGATGGAATGTTTCACTGGGGAGCAAATTGCTACCTAGCAGGTGATCTCAAGGTCATGAATTCCTTTTCACTATTAAGTTGTATACAGTATAGAGAAGTTACTCGGGCCTTCCATAGTCATGGAGCAAACCATAGAGCAGAGCAGGAGCCCGTGACTAAGAGTTGTACTGGTCCAAGCAGGGCAATGCCTGCTCAGACCTTTTCTCTGCTCTAACTAAAGGAGCAAGAGGAGGGGGGCCAGAAGATTGACAGTGACACTCGAAATGTGCGTGTCAATCATCTTTCCTCAGCCAGGAGAGGGAAAATCGTGTTTACCAGGTGTATGCGCCTATTATCTCAGCATGCCTGGAGGCAGAGGCAGGAGGATGAGGAGTTGTTTGATGTCTCCTTGTATAATGTGAGACCTTGCCTCAGAAAACAACAGCAGAGCAAAGGAACCAAATAAAGAACATTTCTTTAATTTCAATCACTCAAGTTTAAGCAAGTTTGCTTTGATGTCTTGTGGCTTGGTTAAAAATGTTACTCATTCCTTGAACGGATCCACAGTTTGTTTACATCGACTTATTTCATTAATTTAGGTATGATACCAGAAAACATGTTCCAGAAATTCTAAGAAACAATTAACAATTAACACATATACTTCTTTCCTTTCCTCATTCAGTCCACAGAGTAAGCATCCTAGGGAAAAATGTCTCTCTATTGATACTTCAGCGATGAGGAACATGAGGCTTGAGGAGGTTGTCACTCACCAAGGTCACGTAGGTCGTGCTGGGCTCACGATTCAAGCTCAGGTTTATAAACACAGGACCATAACGCACTGTTTCCCTAAACTCTCCTGTGCATAAGAATCATTGGGAGAGTTTGCTAAAACACAGAGCTCCTGCCTCCCGTGTGCCGTTTCAGATTCATTCAGTCTGTGCTGGAGGCCAGGTCTGCATCTCTACCAATGTTCTGCTGATGCTGGGGCCACTAACGGGAGATCTGGATTTCTCACTGCACTGTGTCTGAATGGCAGCATGCTCCCCAGTGTTTCTTCTCCTACTCAGTGGAATGAAGATGCTTTTGGAGTTCTGAGATGACCCAATCCTGTGATGCTCAGTGACATTGCTTTGTGTGCCTCCCTGCCTTCCCCTGCACAAGACAAAGGATTTTGTCCCTATTAGCGGTAGAAACGGGTTCAGCTCTTGAGGCATTTTCTTGTTGGAACTCCAAAGCAGCACATCCATCTTACAAATGATGTCTCAACTCCACTAAAATATAAATATTTATGAGCGTGAGGTTAGCCGTTTGGCATGAGGTACATATTTTTGTTCAAATTTTCCCATTAGAAGACAGTTCTTTGGGAAATCCTTAGAAACGAATATTGCATTTGTTTCATGATGATTGTAGACAAGTCAACAGTACGTGGGCCCACATTCCAGTTGCTGATGAGAGGCCGTATTCCCACAGTCTTCCAGTGCTAATGAGTCACAGCCTCAACACTCAGCACGCTTTCGTATGGTTATGGACTCATAATTAAGGAAGGAAAGTTATGTACAAAGAATGACTGAAGGATCACTAAGAAAAAAAAGAGCAAGAGGTACGCGGAGGGTAGGGAGTCAGGCTGACCAGGAGGAGAAAAGATCTAGGCAGTCACCGTCAGGCACATCAACATGGACCAGGTCCTATGTCCCAGTCTAGACAGCATGGACACTAACCAATTTTACTGTGTCTAAGGATGTTTTACCTGTAATTATTCTTGATGTGTCTAGTTGGAGTTTGTCACTATGGGGTAAAACACTTGTTCCAACAAGTTAAAATCAGGACGATAAGAGAAGGAACATTCACAGATATAAGAACACAGTGCATGTGCAGTCCCTTTGGCCGGCTATGTAAATTCACGTGATGTTTTGACTCTAAAATGATATTAAGGCCACATGCATACAGCTGAGACTGCAGTTGCAATTTTGAATTTAGGTCTTCTCTTAGGTTAGTGCTATGCAGGATGGTCCTTTCTGTAGATGTCAAGCAGCAACAAGTGGCAGTCTTCCAGATGCTGATCTTATCTCTAAATGCTATGATTGGAAGATTGGAGCTTGGAGTCAAACAGACGAAATATGACCCTTTTGTCTTTGGCTGTGTTGGTGAATTTGTAAGTGACTTGGTTTTGTTGGCTTTCACTCTCTTCATCTGTGGATGATGCCGGCTTCTAGTGTTGGTAGGAGGAATATTTCCATAGTTCTTCATACAATGTGCAGCTTGTTAACTGTATTCCTCAATGATATCACACCTAGATATCACATGGTTAGTAGAGACACGCTTGTTCAATACCGCTGAAGCGACTAGCTACTTTTAAGTGAGCCCTCTCGAAGAATATTTCATTTTAGGCACTCCTTCTAGCTTTCCCAGGTTATGCTCATATTTATAGGTTTGAATAGCAAACACATTAGGAAGAACTCTGTGTCACAGTGTAGACACAACGGTGTTCCTTTTAAAATGAAAGCTGCAGTTTTACCCTGCTTCAACTGAATCCAAAGCTGACAGAGAAGAGAAAAACAATAAAAGGCGAGGAAGAAATGACATAAGAAGAGAGGAAGAATAGAAAAGGAAATCCAAGAATGGGAGAAAGAAGAAAAGGAAGAGGATGTTGTTCAAATGTGTACAGTGGGCAGTCCAGATGTTCCAGGTCCTTCACTAACGCAGCCCTAATGGGCTCCTTGGCTGCTGTCTTCCACTCAGTAAAGCCTGGGCTTTGGGGTTTCCAAGCTTCCTCTTAGTTAACTGTTGTAGCAATACAAGAACAAGCATTCTCTCCCATTTTAAAGAAAAGATGGGGGGGTGGTTAAGGAGGGAGGGAGATATCCCCATCTGCTGTGGTCAACATAGCCTCGAGTTTTGGTTCACGGTTTGCCTTTCCAGTAGATCCCTTTAGATGCCTGGCTTCTCTCACTCATTCCAAGTTGTCAATATTTCCTGTAGTCTTAGGGTGAACAAAGGGAGAGTGAGGGAGAATGTGGGACATAGCAGCTCACTTTCCTCCTCCCTTTTGATCTGCAAATCTTGGTGTCAAAGAGAGAAATGCATACACAAGAAGATGCTGAAGGCAGGCATTAGGGCCCAGCCCTGTTGAATTTCTAAGGGTCTGAGAAGCACACATAGGGGAAGTTTAGGAATTTGGAAATCATATACAAGAAAAGCAGAAAACAATAAAAAAAAGGAAACTTTGAAGACACATGATTTTAGTACATCTTTCATCTTAGGAGGGGGCATGGATAGAGGTGCCACGTGACCTCTTTTCAAGACGTGTTGGCTGTGGGCAGCATGTTCTGTATGTCATGTTCCCACCAGGACCTACTGCTAGATTAGAATTCTCCAGTGCTTCAGAATCATTCCTCGCATTGCTGTTGAGTGACTGCCATGAAGAAGTTTTAGCATGAGTCTTACATTATCTCAAGCAATTAGGGCTTGGTACTGTTCCAGTACTATTGAGTCGCATAACTTCAGACCTTTTGAAGTAACTCTGACCGAGCAGCAATGGAATAATTCCTGGACTTGAGAATTCTTTCATTCTAATCTCTCTTTAGTCAATGCTCCATTTAAATCATCTGTTCAGTTTCGTCGGAAATCTGCACAAAATCAGGTCTTAAAATGTTCAAGGTGCATGTATGAACATATAGATATAGTCACACACACACAGACACCCCCCCCCCCCCACACACACACACAGAGAGAGAGAGAGAGAGAGAGAGAGAGAGAACATGGTGGAAGGCATCGTACAAGGAATGTCACAGGGAAGTAAAAGTTTTCTAAAGCTAATAAGAGCCACGCTGTTTGCATCTTATTTCTTATTTTTATAAAGGACAATTCCTACAATACATACAGTGTGAGCCTTCCTCCAGTCTACACCTTGCCTAGATACTGGAAGGAATCAAGGTAGGCTAAATAAATAAATAAATAAATTAATTAATTAATTAATAATTGTTCTTCACTGAAGCACAGAGTAGACGGCGATTGTGTGTGTTTGATGAAGGGGTTGGCCACACAGCTAGCAGTATCTCAAATACCTCTTAGCATACTTTCCTATTCATCCTGAAACAACCCAGAGCAGAGGAATGGTTTTTAGCCCAGTGTGCGTGTATATGCTGGATTCCTTCCATTCCCTACTTGTAGATGCTGCTCTTCAATTCAGGACTGGAGATAGCATCTTTCAGGGCTGATAATGTTCATCATTCCCCAAGAGCTGGGATTTTTGAGAGGATCACTAGAGAACTACTCAGCTGCTCTTAGCATCTCTGAGAAAACACGCTATCTATCGATGGCGGGGGGGGGGGGTGGAGGAAGAAGTTAGAGGAGGTGGCCAAACATAAGCTGATGTTTGTGATCGTTTGCCTGACAGAGGGATTGCCGAATTTGGACTTTTCTCCCATTCATGCCTCCAGTAAATCCAAACACATTAGAGCTTTAAATTCTCCTGGGCCCAAAGGGCTACTTATGAAGTGGATAGAGGAAAGTGACAAGGGCATTAATGCCCCTAAACCTCTCCACAGAGCCACCGGAGCCTCACACACAGCGAGTGGAAAAGCCCGTCTTTACAGAAAGACACTTGACTTCAGAAAAAAAAAAAAAAATGACAACAGGTTCTCCCATCTTCAGCATCCTCAAATCAACCTGGGATTTTAGGAATCAATCCCGGACTTGGTGAAGTGGATCGTGTTTAAACACTTTTGGGTTCGACGTCTTCGCAGCTACTACTGAGAATGCCTGCATAAGAGAAATGTGTTTTCTTAGTGCAGCAAGATGACTGGATGGGTGGAGGAGCTAGCTGAGCACACCTGACCACCTGAGTTTGATCCCGAGATGGCACCCGAGGGAGGTGGAAGGAAGGCACTTGACTCTACAGTGTTGTACTCTGGCCTCCAGTAACACCAGGTAGCACAAGTCCCACGCCTGCCCCATCCCACCCTCTCTTTCACACACACACACACACACACACACACACACACACACACACACACACAATTGTTTTGTTTTAATGGGAGAAATGCATTTATTTTCTTTCTCATTTCTACAAAATTTCTATTGGCTCCCTTTCTTGGTAACTCCAGTTTGGGGTTCCTTCTATCACGTGGGGCCCCTCTTTAGATAAATTTCTTAATGGTTATCAGTGACATATTGCCATTGCTAACTTGTCTCCAGTTGATGGACCTTCCCTGCAGTTGTAAACTCCCTTTGCTAACAAGGAAGAACATTCTAAATTATAACAATGTGAAAGGTGTACCAGTGAGTCCCACCGTCAACTCAAGACTCGTTCCCTGGTTCAGATCATGATGGAGCCTTGTTCTCAAGCCCAGGCCATGAAAGACCTAGAAACTCATGTCTGAATCAGGGCTCTCCAGCAATAATATTGTGATGATGGTAAGGATTGGGGCAATGTACCAGAATGAATCTTACAGATTGGATTTCATTTACATTGTGGACTTAATTTGCCAGGCTTATGGACTAGACAAAAACATATCAGTGGCTGCTAGCAGATCTATGTTTAATGTACATGAAAGACTCCTGTAGTCTCTAACAGTTGTCATGGCAAGTGTGACGTAGGCTTTCTGAAATCATAGCAACCACCTTGGAGCAGTCTTCTTGTCTGTCTTTGAGGAAACAAATCCACATTTAATATAAATGAAGCAGTTTGGGCTCGTCCTAAGGAGAGGGTAGAGCGCTCTGATTTGCCAAGCTGTGACCTTTTGGAGGAGTCTGTCATATCAGTATTGAGCTCCGAGTAGAACGATTATATTATGTTCCCTAAATTATGAGCAGAAAGCTGTACCCTGACAGTGGGAACTGGAGGCCTCTTGGCAGGAGCGGAAGTAGGGGTGGGGTGGGGGAAGCCTCTCCAGTGCATACTAAGGAGAAGAATTCTCCTCTGCTTCTCCATCATTATTTCCCAGTGGAGAACTGAGCAAGCCCATGGTTACCAGAAGAGTTTTATCCTTGAATCCCTGCTGGAGCTAATACTGACACCACCAACGCAGGCACCATGGAAAGCACGGGATGGGGGGGGGGGGGTCCTGTGTTTAGATAGTGACACCTTGTGACAATGGAAGAACTAGTGTAATTGTTGTCCCAGGGGCCACTGCAGTTAGCTGAATCTGAAAGACTTTATCATGGAAGTCATTAGCTCTGGAGACTTAAGCACTATTAGCAAGCCCCGTGTCTTTGCCTCACTAATGGCAGCATTGGAGGACGGACTGGTTTGATTGCAGAACTTTCACACTCAATCCCCTATGGTCGTCACTAGGCATGGTGGGGTAGTGGGGTGGAGATTCCGGAAGTCACCCTCCACAGCCAAGTTTATAAGTTATCTATAAGCTGACATTTGCAACTCTTACTAATGTATTTAGCAGTTTCAAAACACAGATTCCTAGCTGGGTTAATTTATGCAGTCTTTTCTTACTGGGATGATGGCCGAAAACAGTGGTTCTCACCGTGGGTTGCGACCCTTCGGGTGGGAATGACATTTTCACAGGGGTAGCATATCAGATACCTTGACTATCAGATATTTACATTACAATTTATAACAGTAGCAAAATTACAGATATGAAGTAGCAACGAAAATAACATTATGGTTGGGGTGGTCATCACAACATGAGGTATTAAAGGGTTGCAGCATTAGGAAGATTGAGAAGCCACTGGATTAAAAGCTATCAGTTACCTCCTACCCCATGTAGTGTTGGTGTTGTGATGTGTGGATGTGTCTGTGTGTTTGTGTGTGTCTGTATGTGTTCCCATTAACGAAGGAACTACTGAAAGCTGTCTCATGTCCTCAGACCACGAAACCACCTCTGCCCATCCTAAGGAAGCCTTCATATTCACCATGGTTGAAGAGAAGTTAAAACTGGACAGAATCTATTTGATGAGGTATAGCCACAGGAGAAGCCACAGAAAACCCCTTATCAGACACAGGTAACATAGAGGCAGAAACACTTTTTTTTAATGCCTAAACTGTACTCCATTATTTGAGTGTTTTTTCATTGTTGTTGTTGTTGTTTGGTTGTGTTTTTTGTTTGTTTGACTTGGCTTTAGAATTGGTCTAGTTCTCTGCTCTTTCATTCTGGACAAGTGCATTGGGGGAGCTTGTCGTGCCCTTGAATTTGATTAGTTTGTATTCCGTGCACTTTTCATTCACCCTAAAGTTTGGGAAAGGATCTTTAGAGATGATCTTAGGTTGACTGTGCCCATATGATTTGGGCAAAGATGGAAAAACATGATTCTTTTTAACTTTAAACAATATTGAGAATTCAGTAACCATCAAAATAAGTTGGATTTCTTCTACTCCTTGGTCAGGGCAGTATTTTGGAAGCAATTGGAGGGCTAAAAGGAAAAGGACACCATATGACTGGTCTTGGATAGGGTCAATACAGATGACAATGGTTGATGAATTTAAATGTCTAACTTAGTGAATTCTGTCCCTTATGCTATAAATACAGGACAGGTTAAAAATGCTACAAGAATCTCCTCATTGGAACCTTTCCCTTCACCTCTTTACATATGGAATTCTCCTGTAATTTAAGGGATCACATGACAGAATACTAGGTCTAAGAAAAGATAGGTTGGAGGAAAAGCAAACTGACAATTAATACATTTATTTCTTTTTGCCTTCTTTATAAGTTAATGGGTGTTAATTAATAGGTACTAAAATTAATCATGGTAGGGTAGGATTATTCAACATTTTTGGGTCCTATACCGTGGCAAGAGCTTCAATCAGTGGAACGCGCCCTCCTACAAGTAGAGCTTAATTACAGGGATTAGCAAGGAGCCGCTCTTTGCGTTCCCTTCCGTTTTTTTTTTTTTCTAGACATATTCCAGCGGAAAGCCCCGGTTCTTACATCTCCCCATAGCGCAGCTGAGACTAGGGATGAGCCTGCTGATGGGAAGCATCTGAAGAGAACTGGCTGAACAAGCGTCTCCAAGGAGCGGGTCTGTGAAGCCGCGAACCAAATGAAAAGCAAAACCAAACAATTTCCTTTTAACTGTGACCGATTCCAAGTGTCTTTCTGGTATTAAAGAAGCAAAACAGTCCTAATTGTTTATTGATCGTTCAGATCATATAAACCCGGGATGTATTAGCATGGTTCGCCTGTTCCTACTTTTGTCAAGGGGCATCGGGTTCTAATGGTGACTGGGAGGAACTATATGCTTCTTTGCTGGGTGACAGTGAGCGTTGATGACTGTTCCCTGGGATGGCACGGGATTAGGGCATATGTGGAGTGAATGTGGAGTGGAGTGGGTGCTTTCATTAACCCGGAAGATGAGGGGGCATTCTGAGTGATTTTTCAGGTTGACTGAGAATGTCTAACTTAGATAATTATACGAAAATTCGTTTGGCCTTGCTACGGAGCCATATGCCAAGTAGCGAGCTGGCAAAAATGAGATGCAGAGAAGGGTGGGTGAATCCCCAAAGATGATCCTTAGCTACTCAAAGGAGTTTCTGGTCAAAGTCTTCGAGCACAGTGCACGATTGTAAAATGGAGTGGGAGGAATTTTTTTCGGCTATTTTGCAATCTAATAATGTCAGCTTTTAGGGCTGAGGAGTGGGAAAATGGGGGTGGAGTAACTGGAGTAAGAATATTCTAGGATTAAAATGTTATCTTTAAATATTGTGCTCCCACGGCACAGCGACCCAGAGCTTTCATGCTGGCTGCCAAGAATGACTGAATCTTTCTCACTGCAGCCGTAATTAAATGTTCTCGGGCACCACTAGGTGGAGGTGGAGGTTTACTCAGCGTGCTCTCTCCCCTAAAGACGGCCTTGAATGGCTGGAAAATCCTTAAAAAAAAAAAAAATTAGTGTTCGAGATGGATCAATTATGAATCATGTTAGCCTCACATTCACGCTAATCTTTTAAGGGGATGGGCAAATAGAGTTTAAAGTTTTCTTTAAAAAAAATCCCCTTCGTCATGTAACCACAGCAAAGGACCCTCAAAGAACAGTTCACAGTTGTCCCCTGTGAATTATTTTTCAGCAATAAGTTTGGAGAGGGTGGGTATATCCTGGTTATAAACTGTGTACTGCCAACACACATATTGTGCTTTATTCTCACACCAGCTGCTGGCTCCTATCAGTGGTCAGGAACAAACAAAACAGAGAGACAGGGAGAGAGAGAGAGAGAGAGAGAGAGAGAGAGAGAGAGAGAGAGAGAGAGAGAGAGAGAGAGAGCGCTCACAAACAGTTTCCTTCCCAGCTTTGTGAGTGACAGCGTGGCAGCCACTGGCAGGAGTTGGGAACTGTGCGTTCGAATGTAAGGGGTTCTTTCTAACTGTGGTACTTTCCTGAGAATCTCATTACCTCACATCTCAATGTGTGAAGCACGATTCACAGCGCGGCTTGCTAAAGGCTAGTTAGCTCTTGTCTCCACAGTCTTAGGTGTCTAATATCCCATTAATCAAACCTTAGTGAGATGAAGCATTTCAGTTTGTTTTGGCTGAGCCTCTTCTCTCCACTTAGTTGACCCCTTTTCTTTTATGCAAACTCTTCTGTGCCCATTGGTAGATGGCATGAGCTATCAGATGGCTTCCAGAATAGATAATAGGTACCAATCGTTTTCTGGGAAGGCAGGGAGTCATTTATTATTCTTCCTTTCTCACTTGTCTCCCAGATGGAAATGCCCTTGAAGTTCATTTAATCACTCACTCACGGTTTCTCACTCCCCCATTCTCTTTGCTCCTTTCAGAGGAAGAATACCGCGTAGATTTCATCTCTGTTGCCCATGTAACCCTACTCTACAGAGGGGCTATTCCACCTGCCACCGATCCCACTTAAAGACTCGATTTTCTCATGAAGGAACGCCACTGTCCACTCACGGCTGGGAAAGTTCAAAGAACAATGCTATCACCACCACGCTATAAGTCCAACCCCCCACCCCTCTGTGAGGCACAGCAAAGTAAAAAAATAATGAATTTTTGTAGTAAGGAAATCATTATACCTAAAGATAATTAGAGTATTAAGTATGGCCAAGTGGCCTAAGTTGCCAAAAGATATATATGTATTTTTAAAATCAGGAACATATCTTATCTTTGAATATCAAAATATTTATAATTGAGTGACTATACATATATTAATTGATTAAGGCAAATGGCGAACATTTTCAGTAGGCACAAACTACTGGTGGGGAACAGCAAAAATTTATATCGAAGCCACAAATTTGCAGCTCCACGCTGATCTCTGATTATTAGAAATTAATGATAAGGAAATTTAAATTCCTAGTCCAAATGTATATCCACACTGAGGACCATATGATTCCAGCGTAGTGAACACTACGTAAAGAGGAAGTTCCATTTTCTAGGTTCAGCCATGTGCTTTCTTAAAAACGCTTATTTCATTGCTGTCTAGGCTACCCTGATAGTACCTGACTTAAGCACAGCAGCACCAGGACTGTAAAAAACACACAGTCTGCCAGCTTCTTCTGGGCCTTTGGGAATCCACTAGTCTGAGTCAGGATCACGCGTTTGAAGAACGCCGGCATCAATGCGGCAGGAATATCATCCGTATCATTCTTCTATTCAGCAAACTAAATATCTCAGAGCATATGAACACTGTAGAAATATATAATCATTTATGCATAGGACAAAAATTAAATGTATCTTTGTAAGATGTGGTTTTCCTTAGAACACTTGAACTGTTTTCCCTGCCCAACTGGAGCAAGTGCTAAAAAAGATCAGTGAGCCTAGGTTTACTAGAGTCCTCATCTTACAGGTTTAGAGGAGAGATTCAGGTCCATATAGCCAATGAGTGAAGAGGCTAGGATGCGGTAACGGGACTTGCCCAGGACCATACAGCCAAGGAGTGATGATGAGGTTAGGATGCTGAACCAGGTGACATCTTTCAACACACACTTCACGACAGTGTTTCCCTGAGTGAGAGACAAGCTTATGCCACAGCGGTCCCATCAAATTTGTGCCACAGATTAAGTGTGGTGTGTAAGTGTATGATGCTCACACAAGGACAAGAAGGGCCATTGGCACAGTCCCTAGAACACACCCCATTTGTTATGGGGCCCGAGTCCATACAGGTTTCCTTTCATTACGGCACAACTTGTTTATTTGATTTTTTTAGAGGAAGGGTTTTTCTTAGCTAATTTGGACATGTAAATTATACTTTAAAATACACGATGTTAGTGTCACTCTTTCCCCCAAGAGATAAATGTAATTTCCTCAGTTCGCATTCTCTTTTCACTTGATACCATTGTTAAAATTCAAAAATAACATTTTTAACATATCACTAGTCTTCCCAAAAGGGATCATAAAATACAGGCTTTAAATTTCTTTGTAGTACAATCAGTACACATACATAAGGATCTTATTAGGAAAGGAAAAGTGTTTGTGTTTTTTTTTTTAAATCAGTCTGTATTATTTTTCCATCGTGGAGATAGAAATGATTGAGAAAACCAAAATATCTTTAGAATTACCCTATATGTTGGTTGATGATAACCACTTCAAGCAATATGCATGTGACTATCACACAAGTCCCTGTGCTCACGGACATGAGTCTGAACAAATTCACGCAGTCAACATAAACTTTGCTCAAGACAGACACCCTTGAACCAGGCAAATGAGCATGAGCTGGCATAATCTAAACACACAAGTCTAGTGTTAGTCAGACATAGAGAAATCCATATCTAAGATTTTGTGGGAACCAGAAAGTGAGAAAGTGCGACCTTTGTCGGGCATCATCCCCTTCTCAGCGAGACCCTGGCTCCTCTTTGATCCCAGCAAAATTTAAATTCCTCCTCATCGGTTACAGTTTGTGTAGAAAGGTGGGGTGCTCACCTGGGCAGTTAGTGAATCATAAGAATGCTTTCAGAAGCTTGTCCCTGATGTGGCCAGCAAGCTGACATACGTGGGCTCACTGTGTGTACACAGAAGTTAGATACTAAGAATCAGTAAGAGAAAATTCAGAGTAAAACCAGAAAAGGATTTCCTTAGTGGATGGGGTAGGAAGGGAAACAGGCTATGACAGAGCTTCACGCTCAGCAATCATCTGGACTCAACTTATTCTTGGATGTGATGAGGAACAAGGCGATTACTAAGGGGACCCACAGTCTGTCCTCGGTGCTTCTGACAAGACGTTGTCAGGGCTCCTAATCTCCGGCCTTCCATCCTCACTAACTTTGCAGTTGGGATTGAGCAGCTTTGTGCTTCCCCCCACCTTTTGCTCTTGGACTCCTTGGTCATCTTGACAAAGTATGTCTCCTGGACCACTTTCTTTTCATTGACTGGGATTGCTAAGCAAACCAAACGGAAGAGAAAAGCAAACAGCAGCAGCAACCAAGAGGAGCTGGGGCTACCTCGAGAGGCTCCTCTCCACTGACAGAACAAACGTGGGATCAAAACACAGTGTCATTTGTCACGCGTGACTCTGTGTCGATCATGTTTGCTGGAAGGATCAGTGAACTTCACGGGAAAAGACATTTATCTAAATTATCCTGATAAAGTGCCATCACTCTCTGGGTAAAGAGAAAAATGATTGGGAAGGCACACAAAAGTCTTGCATTGGATTAATGGAGGTGTGGAGTAGCTAGTGCTTCCTGAACTGGGGTTTCTGTGGGTAAACTCAGCTCTAACACCCGCAAGTTATCTTGGTGGCTAGTTGCTCAGTTCTTCACAACACGATCCAATCCGGTATAAAACACGGACTTTAATATAAACGGAGACTTCACTGGCTCAGCAATATAAAGCCAGCTACCAGATTGTAAACAAATATAAGTACGTTTGCGAGTCTGTGCTGACAACAGATAAGAAGATAAATGCGGATCTTCTCTTAATTAGCCTTTCTTAATTAAAAACAGCAGCAGCATCGTGATCAAAATGAACTCTGGTGCGAGTGTGGTCACTTGGTCTTCTCTGTATCACTTGAGGAAAATTAGATTTTTCTCCCCCCCCCCCCCTTTCTAGGATAAATTGTGCACTAAAGAAGGAATAAATGGTGTCTGTGAGCAGTGTCCCTTTGGTTTTTATCTGCCTGAGATGGATGTGCCTCTTGCCATTTGCAGAATGGCGTGGGGGCAGACTTAGCCATCATTAGCACCCCAGGATGGATCCAACTCACTAATTACTTATGCTGTCCTGGTTCACTGAGATTTAAGTACCAAGTCAATCCCATTATCTGCAGTCTCCCAAGCTTGCCAGAGTCATCCGTCTTTCATGGAAAAGAAGCACAAGGGTTATCAATTGGGCCCTGCAAGACTTGGGATTTTCCTACTTCGGGAGAAGGCAAGATTAGTGGGACTCAAGTCCGGGCCCTGCTAAGCCGCACTTTGGATGCGATAAAAGTAAATAAGGTGACAATTATCCATAAGTATGGGAGGACACTAGGAGGGGAGAGGCAGAGAGCCAGTGGGCATGGAAGGAAGTAGAGGAAAAGACAAAAACTGCACAGGGAAGGATGGCCTCCTGCTGTGACTCCAGCCTGCAGTTTCCAGCAGATTTTTTTTTACATCACCTCTGAGCTACAAATGATAATTCATCTGTTACGAACACAGGATAGTACACTCAGAAATCAGGAATTAAAGTAGTCTGAAGAGCCGTGCCCCCCCCCCCTCCACCCCGGGAGCAGAGAAACGGCCCTGGGAGCCTTGCGAGTGGGCGACATGTTCAGTCTGTGGGCTGTGAGGCCAGGCCTCCTCGGCTGCTTGGGACGGGTGATTGGCACCTGCTCTGCGGAGGGGAAGGGCCTGGCAGCTATTGGCAGCGCTGTCACGTTCATTTGCACACTTTGCGAAGCAGCAGTGTGGCTACTAATACAAAAAAAGGATCTTCCGAGCAGCGTGACATCTCTTGGAATGGAATATTTGTCTTTACAAATGATTGCTCTGCTGCCAGCACTTGACACGGTGCTCGCAAACATGTGTAATTGTTGGAAGTGTAATGATGATTATTTGCATATTTAATGTTCAAACAGTACTGAAGAAGCAACCTAGACTAAACCTTCTAGGGGAAGATTTGAATATGTTCTGCAGCAGCTCGAGGAGTCCCAGGAAGTCGGAGGCTGGTGCGGGGCAAAGGCAGGAATAATTGGCTTAAAGTTCAACCACAACACCCTTCCTGGGTGCTTTTATTTAGGGAAACAATAGCCCTCTCCAGGCTCATGGGGGTGGAAGTTCACCAACACCAGAAATGCGCTTTCTCTTGGCTCCGGTTCAAACATAAACTGCAAGACGCTCCGTGTCAGCCTGGTTTTACATTAACCAACTGTGAATCCAAGGACTGGAGCCAGGAACGAGGCAAACAGGCTTTGCTGCTCTGAAGAGAGCAAGTACACACTGAATTCCTCACCCACTGTGTATCCATTGCAAGCGAGAGATGGCCCTTGGGCTCTAACACCCAAGACATCATCACTCCAGGGGAGCCATCTAGCTGGAGAACTAAAGTGGTATCACTTTGGCAATTGAAGGGAAAATGAAGGGAAAAGTTTTTATTGTCTTAGGATGACAGCAGATTCTCTCTCTCTCTCTCTCTCTCTCTTTCTCTCTCTCTCCCTTCCTCCCTCCCTCTCTCCTTCCCTCCCTCCCTCCCTCCCTCCCTTCTCTCTCTCTCTCTCTCTCTCTCTCTCTCTCTCTCTCTCTCTCTCTCCCCTCTCAGAAACAGAGAACAATTGGTAATCTAGAATATATAAAACCCCACACCCAACCTTCTAGCTTCTTAAATGTATTTATTTATTTATTTTGTGGTTCTGCAGCTGTTGGACAAACTCTCGAGTACTGACTGGCTACATCCCCAGCTCTCTCTCCCTTTAATTTAAACTCAAATGTCCCCTTTTGGGACTGACTACAGGCTTGAAGTTAAGGGACTTGTCATTCCGCTGACTACATGTGATGATAGGAATTTGCTTGTGAGGTTGCAGCATTTCCTGGGAGGGTTTTCCCAGTCCAAGGATCCCTTGCTGAAGATATTCAGAACTCAGGCTGTTTTGGGTACAAATAATAGCCTGCCACATAGTTGTGTGTGTGTGTGTGTGTGTGTGTTTAAATGAGGACACAGACTCTGGGCCCTCAGAACTCAGAACCCTGTTGTCCTGCCAGCCAGTCTGATAGACTTTCGCAGCAGGCAGACCCGTGCTTACCCACGCATCTGAACACATCCTGAACAACTTGAAATGTAGAAACCGTGCCACCTATTCCAAATCAGCAGGAACAGAGGCCTGAGATGGGTAGCAATCATCGCGGGGAAGGTGCACCTTGCTGGAATCAAGAGAATAATTTTTGATAATGTAGCCACTTGATCTGGTAATTTGGCCTTTCACCTGTAGCGAGCGACTTCACTGGAGACTTTTTGAGCTATTAGATGCCTCTTACTTGGCGGCTATCCTGTTCTTATCTTTCAAAATATGTCGAGTAATTAGCTTTCTTTCCTTTCTCTCCTCTGCCTGCCTTGTTTCCCACCTACACTCCCATTTTTTTCTCTTCCCCAACTCCTCCATCAACCTCCCCTCTCCACACCCAGAGTCCCACTTCCCTCTTCTCGACTAGGGGTCACTTGGTAATGCCCCTTTGCCTGTCACCATGCCATGCAGTCCTGTGAAGGGCAGCACTGCGAGTCACTCAGTTATTATCCTGAAAAGTGGTGAACAGGGATGGCATGTCTCCACTTCTGTCCTTGTCTGCTGTTTGCAGCCTTGCACTGAGGGCTGAGTCCAGATTGCCAATGTTTTTAAGGAGCACAGTACATGGACTCTGGACTGTTGGCCATGTTAACTTTGCATGCTCATTAGGTAATTTATTTTTGAGGTATTAAATAACATGAATTTCTGAGTATCGAAACAGCCAAGCTCTCTGAGGTAAGGTGAACATGGGGTTATCAAACTGTGTTAGTAGTGGTAACAAACATGTCCCTAATTCCAGATCTATTCTTCATACGATCCAATGAATGCTATTACCAGATAGAGAAACTGAGTCATGGAGAAAATATATTACAACTGCACTGTCCTGCACTACAAAAGTTGAGAGCAGGGACTGAACATATTAGTGCCCTAATATGGTGTATACTAACACATGGGATCGCACATCACGCTCTCCATCCTGATAATAATTTTGAGCATGAGATTTGTGTGTGAAAGCAAATCTGGGCTGTTTTGGAGCATCCTAGCAAGACTCTGCTTGTCAATTACCTGTCACCAGAGAAAGAAACTCATCAGAAGTGGAGATGATCTTTCTTGACTCCCTGGACCAGTTCATTGCTGCCCTCCAACACAGAGTACAGAAAGCCAAGGAAATTGCCTTTTAATAGAATACTGAAACAGCCCTTGGGAGACAACGATGAATTCTATTCCTTGTTAAAGCCTTTGAAGAGCCAAGTATTTAAAAACACATGATGGTAATTAGCGCAATTTCTTCAGGGACTTGTTGGTTTGACCTTAGCCTTTTAATCTGTCAAAGTGTGCCACTCAGCCAGACAGACAGACATATACAATGTAGAGGCATATGCACTAACAGGGAGTGAGGAAAGGGGAAAATGAGAAGGCAAGAGGGAGGTGGGTCTTGGTTATTGGTCACCAAATGGGTCAGAGCTAGAGGACGTCTCAGAAGCAAGTTATTTTTTTTCCTAAGCTTGACAAAGGAAGCTGGTTCATCTGTGTATGTTCTAGAAGTCTTTCACGGTGAGCTGAGAATCAAATGAATGTGTAGCTTTAAAGGTCATCCATGAGAAAGAGATGGCATCAAACATCTTAATTTACATCTTGAATGTATGGAGGTGGTAGTCCTGATTGAACCCCTTGTGCCATTTTGCAGCTTTAGCAAGAATGTTTATTTTCACCAAGGATTCGTGTACTCTCCCGTTTTTCCAGCTGTAGTGGCTTGGGAGGGTTGGGGTTGGGGGATGGGGATGTTATGTGTCGTTTCCGAGTTATGGCACAGATGAGCAGGTAATGGTCTACCATATTTCCCCTCTGCTAAGGTAAATACAGGACCTGGAATTCAGATGGAGCAGCTACCAGCTAAGCCATAAGAGAGGACCAAGACAAGATGAAAGATAAGCCCAGAGGAAAAAAAATGGACCGGTCAGGCCTTCACAGCAAGCTGATTCAATAGCAACTCATCTGCTCTTGCAAGACCTTGCTCACTTTGTCAGACCATTATCAATTCCTGCATGAGCGTGTCCATCAGTTCCCCAGAGGTCAACCCCACCTCTTAAAGGTGATGTCACCTTTTCAGTACAGGTACACTGGGACCTTTCCTAATATTAGACTATATTTAACATAAAGCCTGGCAGTTATCAATCAGTCACATAAAACATTAGTACTATTTTTATTTCTCCCCATTTAACACTATGAAAATAATTCTGTTTCTATATATTTCTATACTAGTCAACGTAATAATATGTGTGGATTCATATACTCAAATAGCTGCATGCAATGTCTCCAGGTCACCTCTGCCAATGTTTTGGCGATGGGAGAATCTCAGAAACCCTGGGACAAAAAGAATAATGAGAAACTTTGAGAATCCCAGAACAAGAGTTATATTTTAAGAATAAGGCTGCATTAGAACAGAACACAGGACGTATGTGGGGGCTTAAAGGTGGCCTGTAATGAACACAAAACAATATTCAAGGTTAATCCACCTGGGTAGCTTATCTTCTCCACTAAAACTAGCCCAGGCATTTTGCTTTGGTTGGGGGTAGGGAGAGAATAATGAGGATCTGCCTGTGTGAGAGCATACTTGCAGGAGATGGCTGCCCCCACTAGCTTTCCCCCAGCCACTAGTTTGCCTTGCACCTTTCTTCTGTCTTTTCTTAAGAGTTGTTTGTCTCCCTCTGGCTCTCTCTCATTTAACTTTGTCCTCCAAAGTGGCATGTGCTTCACTTTCCCTTGCTTGCTTTCTATGTGGCCCGTGATCTAATTCATTTTCATATTTTCATCACAGTGTGTATGCGCTAAATATATAACGACCTGGTCAGTGCTTCCTCCTTCCGAAGGTTTTTCTGGGTGTCCTTGACTATAACAAACTTACCAGCTTCACGACCAACATGGCTCTTTTCATAGTCTGTATGGTCCAAGCTCTCTGGCCTAGTGCTTGTCGGCATTATTTCATACATATCTGGTGTGAATACTTGTTTTGGTCATCAATCTGACACACTTGGGAAGAAGGAAACTTGGTGGAGGAGTTGCTACCATCAGACTGGCCCGTGAGCGAGCATGTCTGTAGGGCATTTCCTTGATTGCTAATTGATGTAGGAGTGCTCAATACATTGTGGGTGGTGCCATCCCTATGCAGATAGCCGAACACAGATCTGGGACCAAGCTGGTAAGCACTGTTCCTTTGAAATATCTGTTCCAGGTTCCTGGCTTAAATTTCTGCCCTGACTTTTTTCGGTGATTGGCTATTACCTGGAAATCCATGGTGAAATAAACCCCTTCATCACTGAGTTGATTTTGGACAGTGTTTTGTCACAGCAACATAAAAGCAAACTAAAACATCTGAAACATGAGAGGGCCAAGACGGAAGCCTATATTTTGCCTTAACTCATAAGCCCTTCCCTTTAAGAGTGTTATGCTCACTCCACAGGATACTCAGTACTTAATAATGCATTGTACAGGTTCTAATTAGAGCTCCAACTCCGCGGGATGGAAAAGTTGTGGAGCCTAGAGAGGGGAGGCTTCATGCAAGGGAACTAAGTCAAAGGGGACCCCGGGACTAGGAAAGAATTCATGCTTGTCTTTTGAGGTAAATTAATTTCTTTGAGACTGGATTGATAGTAAAAGAACAAATGGTAAACAGGGGGGTCCTGCTCTGCGGACTCACTCAAGAACATCACACAGAGTCTCGCTGTTCTTATTCTTGGCTCAGTTTAAACCCGTGTAAGCTCAGCTCAGCTATTAGCAATTTTTCTATTACCTGCCCCACCCCAACCAAGGGTTACTACTGGGACATTCTTTATAGGGTTGCATCACAGCCTCACAAACACTTTGTAATAATTGGAAACTGAGGCTTGAGACATTTAATAGACACACAGGAAACCTAGGATAGATGCAAGAGGAAACTCAAGCAGGGCCTGGTGGCACAGTAATACAGTCCCAGCTACTCAGGGGCTGATACAGATGAACAAGCTCAAGATCTGCCTGGACAACTTAGCGCGAACCTCACTCCAAATTAAAACTGTAAGAAGAGGGTTGGGGATATTACCCAGTGGCATACAGTGCTTTCTCGTCATTCATGAAGCCCTAGGTTTAATCACCAGTGGTGGAAAGAATTAATTAAGAAATCCATATTTTAAAAGTGAAGTAAGTAGGGTGCTATTTCTCACCTGTGTCTTTTTGTCTTTTTACATCATCCAGCAGAGCTAGGATCTGTTCAGATTCTTTGGTTACACTTGGCTGCTTGTGTCTATGCAGGTGTGGTGTAGTCATGTCAAGTAGACCTTGGCTGTAGTTTTCCAAAAGCCCGATGTGTGCTTCTGAAGTCCCTTATTGCAATCACATGTTCATGTTCACTCACAGGTACACACAGCTAAAGTTTTTTTTTGTAGTCACTTCATGTCTTTGAATTCAGTTTCTAAATTTGCCAAGTGATTGAGCTGATAAAAGACATATGAGCTCTGGGGTCTTGTCTTCACAATCTGTATTGCTAATGAAAAGAAGCTGAGTTTTAGAAGATATGATTTGGTCAATATGTTTTTCTCACAATGTTGGCAAGCTATTCACCTACAAAGCATTTCAAATTCTCCGTTACATAAATAACTCTTTGACAACAGAGACTGGGTATCGTAAGCCACAAGTTTCAATATAACCCACCTGTATTTGCAGAATGGATGCAGTTTTGTTGATTAGGGAGATGTGCATGACGGACCAAGAACTGTGTTCAAATCGTATCTGTATTCTCTGACTAGGAGTGGACACAGAATACACTAGGTCTGCCCCCATCCCTTCCTTATCTTGTTAGTTCTGAGACAGTAAGCATCTAAGCCCTGTGAAAAGTCCTATGCTGACACAGGATGCCAAGTCCCTCTAAAGTGACTTAGCAAATGCCCTTCTCTATTGTCCTCAGTATTGGAAACCTATACTGATGATGTAGAAAATACCTGCCCAAACCTGGAGAGCTTACCCTGCTCCAGAGATGTACCCACCTTCCAAAAAATTGCAGCTGTCATACAGGGCTAGCTCTTTGAAGTCAGTCATGCCAAATGAGTTTTCAGTTCTTAGGTCCCTGAATTATTAATGTGGGACAATCCAAATAGAAGCTATACGTGCTTTTAAATCTTCTTACCCTATTTGCTCACAAGAAAGACTGAGAGGTCAAACAGTTTTGTGTAATGTATACCTCCTATCTTGTGGTTGTGGCCCAAGACACTCCCTTTCCCTGAACCTGACTATTCAACAGGTCCCAAAGAAGCACACTGATCTCCTTTGTTTCCCCCATTCTACATGGCGTTGTCTGTCTTTCCTCTATTTGGCATTTTCAGCTTCCCCACTCTGATTCCATGATGGAAATTTAGGAGGGTCCTTTTCTTCCAGCTATTTCTTCAACAGGTTCCTTTGACAAAGTAAATCTCTTTTATTCAGGATTTCTGGACTGTTTTGCTACCATTTTTTTGAAAAGTTTTCTTTCTGTCGGTGATGATAAGCTCTCCCAGGCTGTGAGTGGGGTATCTCATGGTCCCCCAATTAGGTGGGCTTCTGTGCGTGGTGGTATGATGTACGAGACTTATGGAACGGTGACTCAGATGATCTGGAAGTACTTGCCAACAGCTCTGCAATTTCCACTTTCTCACAATCATACATCACAGTTTGACTCGGATGTTCCTTAACTCAACATGTTGCCTACAGTTGGGATAATGAATATAGATGATTAAGAAACAACTATAAATGAAAGTGTGTAAATTTAGGCTGCTCCTTACTCTAGCCTTCATAATTTAAGGCTGCATTATGAGATAATATTTTGGAGACAATATCTCACTGTGTTCTAACTAGCCTAGGACTTATGTTGACTATCTTAGATCTTCTTCCCCAGTGTTGGGATTACAGATACGAACTTTCTTCCCTAACCTCAAAATTCTGAAATCTTTTCTTGATGCCCACCATATTTCTTAAAATTCAGTTTAGTTCAGTACACACAGAATTTGTTTGGGGGAAGGTTGTGTGGTAGAGAGCGGAGTAGTGCAAAGAAGAATGTACCTGACTCTGGCTGCCATTGGAGGACTAACCCTAGGTAATATGACTAGCACTGTAGGACACCTGAAAGTAATTGCCATCAGACCTCAAAGCCATGGAGGAGTCTTTTAGACCAGAGGGATATTTCTTGCCCTATTATACATTGATAGCACTAAAAAGCGGTGAAGAAAGAATACCCCGAGACAGCAAAGTACTCCCAGCAACCATGGGCAAAAGCCAAATCAGACTGGGGATAAGGGGATTGCCTGTTGATAGAAGTGGAAAGTGCATGGGCAGCAGGATGGAAAATGTTGGGCCAGCATTTGGTAGAGTTAGGAAGCAGAGACAAGATGCTAAGATTTAATAAGACGATGACTGAGAACTGTGACGGATCCTTGCTCTGAAGGTGGGGGCAGTGATGGTGCAGATCATAGCTGCTATGCTTTGGGGCTGGACCGGCACAGCACACAGGCTTGGACAAAGAAAGGTAAACAGTGAATACCAAAGCTACTGCTAGTAGTTCTGTTACGTGTGTACACATAGATTGCTCTAGAGATGATTGTATGTAAGTCAAGTATTGACTTGCCCTCATGAAGATCAGGGATACTATGTAGAATAGTACTCTCAGTCTGCCTATAAACACAGACACATTATTATCCATCTCCTGATTTGAATTTTGAAGGAAAAGTCTGTGAAGCGATGGCATTCAAAATGGTGGTCAAGTCAACGGTGTGCCTGAGTTTCTGTAGACAGAATGCGAATACACAGTCTGATTAAGTTCAGACCAACCATTTTGCAACTGGATTCTGTGTCTCTGGACCCCGTCTGTCAGGCCTCACCTCTCATGACAAGGGAGCACAATGCCTTTATCCCAGCTTTCTGCACCGCCCAACCCACTGCTTTTAATTTCTGTTCCAGTCAACAGTCCTCCTTGCCATGCCCTTTTCTTCTCCCCTCAAGCGAAGATACTCGGTAAAGTGCCCTGCTCACATGCTGAAGGAGCAAAGGGGAAGGCAAGATGACAGGGGGAAAGGAAGTTCCTTTCTTCCAGAAGCAATATCTCGGAGGTGGGCTGTCAGGGAGCCTGCGAGATCTGAAGCTTCAGAGATGAATGAAAGAAACACTCAGATAACAAAACTGAGTGCCGCGGAGGACGCTTCATCTGCTCTGGCCAAATCCCTTCTTTCTTTCCATCCTTTCTCTCCTAATAACAGCTGCCCTCTCATTCCGTGTTGCTCCGCTGTGAGGAACAAAACCTCCCTCTGACTATCTGTTTTTCTTGTCTTCCCCAGAGTAGGTCTCATTACTGGTGATTAGCAGATGATTAAAACCAATTCAGCTTCCCCCAGTAGATATTTTCTCCCTGTTTGTGCCTAACGCGTCAGCCTTCAATGAACGTGCTCCTAAGCTTATTAACGGGCTCAGAGGATTAGCCGCCGCCAAGCTCGGTGGCTCCCATATTGTGATGCAGGGAGTGACATGGAACCATTTGCTGAGTGCAGACAGGACTGCTGGGACCAAACTATCTAAATCACAATTTTATTTTCCATGTAGAGCAAGATAAAAGAAAACCCAAGCATAATTATAAAAACTCAACGTTTGGACAAGTCTGAAAATAGCCTTAGACTCAGTAGCAGAAATAGGCTAAGTCAATCAGGAGGGGCATGGATGGGGTGTGTGAGTGGGTGTGCGTACATGCGCGTGTGTGAGGGTGTGTGTGTGTGTGTGTGTGTGTGTGTGTGTGTGTGTTGGAGTGCAAACATGTTGCAAACTCATGCAGTTTACCCATGTCGGTCCTGGTGGATGAAACTAAAGGGTGTTGCTTAGCCTCTGCTTTTACTGTGGTGCCTACATAGCATGTGTTTCTACAAGTCCCTTGCAGACAGATCTTTCTCATATTGAAGAATATTACCAATTAGGAGTGTTACAGACTATGAGCGGGGAGGGGGGTATTGCTAGAAAAAACACTGCATCCCCCAGGCTTGTGAAGCAAGTGACAGATACAAAGGAATTCTATGCCACTGGGTTCACTTCAGTTTAAGACCATAAGAATGCCATGAGGATTTTAAAGTTTTCGTGTGTTAAAGGCATTTCTTCATTGCATAATTAACTACATGATGATGGCCACGAGAACCACTAACATAGCAAGAGACTCACTGGCTGGTATCATAATTAGCGCATTAGAAAGCACAGAAGGATGGATCATGGTTCTAGAGATTCCTGAAAGGACACCGTCTCCTGTTGTCACCATGGTTTGTGATGCATTTAAAAGATTATGGTTGGGGGTGGGGGAGATAACACTGTTTCATTCTTTCAAATCATCTTTTTTTTTTAATTTTAAATCCCAAAGTTTTTCCCATTTATTTTTTCCCCTCCTTTTCAATGCAGCTTAACTCTGAGAGTGCTGGAGCTTGAAATCTGTTTCTGATTCATAATAGCAACAGGGTTTGTAGAAAATGTCAACAAATCCCCCATCGCCGGAGAAAGTAGGAAATGTGAAAGGTAAGCCACATCAGCCTCATGTGGCTTCAGGGTGGAGTGAGTCTATAGATGAGGGGAAGGGGGGAGGGTAACTCTCAGCAAAC
The DNA here is from genome assembly GCF_903992535.2 of Arvicola amphibius. NCBI lineage: Eukaryota > Metazoa > Chordata > Mammalia > Rodentia > Cricetidae > Arvicola > Arvicola amphibius. The sequence goes on from NC_052055.2 coordinate 96,489,120, forward strand.
TAGATCTCTGTACCAGACAGCAGGGACCAACTAGGCCAGCAAAACAAAGGAAACTATGCTAAGACAATAGGGAAGTAATGAGGAATTAGTGGATGATACTGTCAATCACCAGAAATGGCACAACAATCATATTTTATTTAGTTTCAATCACTTAATATCTAAGAACAAATGACAGACAAAGAGTTCTTATTGGTTTAATTTTATCAGCATTTAAGCCTCTCCAGGAACATCTCTGACCTTGGTTGGTCCTATGAGTAGGTAATGAGGATCAACTCACTTCTCATTAAACAATAGCTACCAAACACATGCTGTATATGCAATCAAATGACAGTGGAGCCCAGATGAAGGAAGCAGAATACAAAGAAGTCTGAAATAATAGTGTTCACCAACCCTCTGGGCTCAATACAAGAAGTACTTGAAGACACGTGGCCATCATATGTAACTGGAATGAACAAGGAAGGTTATGGTTTAATAAGTTTCTTAAGCATTTTTTTTAACATGCCTATGAGACATATTGCAGAGAATGGACATATGGGAGATGATTAGACAAAGAGAAATATTGCTGAATGCAATTAATTCTCTTGGATGTGTTTCTCTGGCGCTTGAGAATTTTGGTGTCAGTACAGGGACAAGTTCAGGAGCAGGGCAGTGGCAGTCTCAGCAGATGAATAAAAGACACAGTGCCATGGGAAGGGGGGCTATTTCTGTTCCCTCCTCAGCCGGCTCTGCAGAGCACAGGGCCAGAGCAGCATTTTGAACTGAGGCCTTTCCACCTGCTGAATTAAACATCAGAGAAAGAGAGTCACTTGCTTTTCTTCCGCAGTCCCTCAAACAGTGAGCTGTACCACAAACACTGTCCTGTAACTCCAGGAATTGAGAATTACTCCCACTCCTGGATACACTGGGTCATCCTTTCAATCATAATTTGCCCTTCCTCTTCTTTGCAGTGTTAGGGGATGGAAGGCCGCGCTGCATATGCTAGCACCTTCTGGGAGAGAATGCTCCACACAGACTTCTTTTATCCTTAGCAACAGAATAGCATAGCAGACCAGAACCACAGTCTTCAGCCTTGTCCAGCTCTGAAAGTCACTTGTGGCATTGGCTTGAAAATTCTGTGTCTCAAATACCCAGGATCAGAAGTGTTTCAGATGAGTGATTTGTCATTCTTGATTTTGAAATATTTACACTTGCATAGTGAAAATATTTGCACACACATCTTAAGTCTGGGACCATTATTAAACAAGGGATTCACTAATTTCATGTAAGCCTGTAATAATTATGGAGCCAGGCCATTTTATGGGGCATTTGTAGTGTCCCTGTGTTTTGACTGTGACCTGTATATGAGTTCAGATGTGGAATTTCTGTGCGTGTTGCCAGGCCAGAACTCAAGAAGGTCAGATTTTAGACTTTGAATTTTGGTTTTGGGTTTTAGATTTTTAAAGTATAGGTGCTTTAGCTGTATAATGTTGAGACACTTGTTTACTTAACAGGTCAACTTTTAATTATGTGTGAGACGGAGGAGAGCACCTTTTAGATGTGACAGGTTAGATAGCATGGGGAGAGTTATTCAGTATTCACAAAGCAGTTGTCCCAGGATGAGGTCATAGTAGTACCATTATATGACTCTTGGGGTGAAGGGAGGCAAAAGTTATGAAATAATTTCTAATATGAAAATCTGCTGAGTGTATGAAGACATGTATAGGAAGTGTGTGACAGAGAAGCTGCTGCATAAGACAGAGTCAGAATCAGAGTGCAGCAAACAGAGAAGAGTGTAGGGGTCAGGAAACACATCAAAGATCAGCCCTGAAGACCGCTGAAGTTGCTCGGCCAGGAAAGGCTCCCGCTATGAAGTTTGACAACCTAAGTTCCGTTCAAGATCTGTGAGGTGGAAGGACCGAACTGCCCCTAGTAACTTGTCTTCTAACTTTCGCTGATCCAAATCCAAGCATGTATACACAGCACACACCTACTGCACAGACATATGCATACATGCACACATACAGGCACACACAGACAGAGGCAATAAATAATTAAAATGCAATAAAATAATGATCTAAGGCAACATTAAAAAGTGATAAGGGAATGTTCTAGGTCATAAATATTGTCAGGGAAGAGAAAGAACATGAAAGTGTGTGCTCATTATCTGCTCACCTCCCAATAGGCCCTATCTTAGTTTCTCTTCTACTGTTCAGAGAAACAACTTAAGGGAAAAACTCCATAATGGTGGAGAACTCAAGGCAACAAGAGCTTGAAGCTGTTATTCACAATGTATCCATAAATAAGAGCAAATAGCAATGAAGGCATGCACACTAACGCATAACTCACATTCTCTTCTCCTAAATAGTCCAGGATAATTAGCCCAGGGAATGGTACCACCTACAGTGGTGGATCTTCCTTTATTTATTAACATAACCGTGATCACCCACCCCTAGGCGAGTCTATGTTTTGTTGCCGGAACTAACACTGTAGTCGTCTCCATCCCCAAATACTTAGCCGTGGGGAGGAGGGCCACTTAAAAAGATGCAGAAATGAAACTGCTCCTCAATATCCAAACCAGTTTGTTTACTATACCTTCATAAGCACCGAGCTTCTCGAGCTCTTATTGCTGTACTTTAAAATGTACCATGGAATCTTTGGCATGAAACAACAATAATATTCTAGTAAGTAAACATTGTCTATTTTATTTTGCATACTATAGATATTACTTTATGTATCTAGTTCGTGGTTTCATAGCAGGGCTAAACAGAGACATTCAGATTCCACTTGACTAGCTCTCACTTCCGTATGACAAATATAACGTAAGGAAGTCTCTGGAGGCTTTTGAATTGGATTATCACATCACTGATACCTTGCTATTAAAGACATCTTAGATTAAGATAAAACACCACTTGATGCTGAAAGGTAAGCTGATCAACTAATTACTCAACAAGTTTCCAAGGAGAGTCCCGGGAAACAATAGGCAGAGACCTTTGAGAATTGGAATATAATTATCAAGTAATAAAGATTATGTCCCACTTAGGGCCTCAAGTGTTGACACTGAACAACCAGATGTGTGCCAGAGAAATGCTGTGGATCTCCCCAGGACGCTGGGTTCCTTCACGGCTTCCCAGACCAGCAAGTAAGGGGTGCAAATTCACACAGCCTTTTGCTGTCCACATAACCAGGTGCCATTGACTGGTCTGCAGCTGCATACGCGACACTGCTGTTGACACAACATGTGAAACGGTCTCAGATTGTGACTATCCTACCCAAGGGTGGCTTCACTTAGGTGGGAATCAAGGAAAGCATCCCAGTCTCCAGATGTGCCAGGCAATGCACTTCCTCTTAGAAGCCGGTCTTCAGCGGCTCAGTTAAGCTCTCCACAATTCATGGTCTTTATTTGAATGTGGAAAAGATAATTTACATCTAACTTATAAATCGTTCAAGTTAGTGGGTAGGAGCAAAACAGAAATATTTTTCATGGTTGTTGCGCCAGTATAGGGAAAAGTAATGAACCAATAAGGAAATGTGTGGCAGTGATGGTTACAATGGTTACAGCAATGTCAAGAAATTAGAAGCCTGAATTTAAGGTTTGGGCTGGTAAGGTAGGATCATGAGAGGAATTATTTATACAGAGATCAGGGCATGAGGGACACATCCCTACAGAATAGCTATAGGAATGTTGACTTAGAACTGAAAAGGTGCTGAGGTAGGATCATTCTTGGAATTTTAAATAGTAACAGAGAAACCCAGTTTTTGGAAGTGAGGGTAAGAAAGTATAGAATTCTCGAATAGACATGAAGAGGTAGGAGGGGGTGGGGTTATGTTGCTAAGGAGACACGGGCTCCATGGTTTCCATGTGCTTCCCATTCCTAAGGCTATTTTGGATATAACACAGAGAAGAATTTGAGGCATGTAAAGAATAAGATGACTTTTCTAGGGTTTCTAATATCCAAAGAATAGCATCGTGAAAACTGTTTGATTTAGCTTTTTCTCCCATACATCCTGGGTAAGAGGCTGCAGAAGTCTTGTTTTCTCTTACAGATTCACTAATAGGCAGCTTCCAAACAGACATGCAAATAAACAGTCCTCCTAAGCTAGCCTGTTCTCTCTCTCTCTCTCTCTCTCTCTCTCTCTCTCTCTCTCTCTCTCTCTCTCTCACTCACACACACACACACACCCCAATATAGAGGTTAAGAAGTCACATAACACTGTACCAAATTCATAGAAAAGGTGCGAGGGGGCCAGGGTTGACGTTTCCCTTGCCAGTATCCTGTAATAAGGTACTTTTTGAGTCAGTGTGAGAGCCTGTGCTCAAGTCCAGCTTCGCAAGAATAACATGAAAGAAAACAAAATTTTAGTTGAACCTGATGGTGTACTTCTGTCATGTCGACCCCCAGGAAGGTAAAGCAGGAAGACTGCAAGTTACAAACCTGCCTGTGCTACATACAAGACCTGTCTTACAGAAACAGTTGAGCACAAAGATTAAAGATAGAGGAATTACCCAGCAGGTCTAAAAATCCTATGTTCACTCCCTAGCATTACACATGCTAGACCAAGAACCATGAATGAGATGGAGAGTTCCCAGAGGGAATATCCCAAGTAGCCAACTTATAAGTAAAATCTGCACATTATACAAAGAGTAGGAGGTCACCAGAGGCTAATGCCGGAACGAACTGTTATCTTTCAGGTGTCCTAAAGAACTCAGCACAGAAATGTTCAATAAGCAGTTAAAGTTGTTCCTGAAAAAGTTACACGTACAATTTGATAAGGAGATTATTCATACATGCGTGGATACACATACACACACACACTTATGAAAGAAGAAACAAATCCCTCACATAATGTGTTCAATAGCACAGATTATGAAGGCAGTGCCACTGAATTTGAGGAGGATGGGCCAATGAATGCAGTGAAAATAACAAAAACCCCGGGGATACAGCCGTTGGCTCAGGAATTTAGGAGAGACTAGGAGAGCCAACATTTGAAATCCAATTTTGGGAAGGAGAATGCAGTGGCACTGAACATGTCCTTAAAGAAACAGTACCTGAAAACTTCCAGATATAGACACAAAGTACAACTCTGGTGTCTCTGGAGTGAACTCCTCCTGAAGAAATCTCAGAAACACCACCCAACATCTGACCTCCTTCCACTGTGATCAGGCTCTTAAATTCCCAACAGTGCCCCAGGTTGGGGAGCAAGCCTTCTTCACTTAGGCTTTTGGGGGACATTTAAGGTCTAGACTACAGTATCCACCCCTGGGATCCCTAAAGCTAATACCCATTTCAGAGTGACAATGTTGTGAACTCCATCTCCAAGAGTCTCCAAAGTTATTGCACTGGTAAAATGTTCAAGACACATGGCAAAAATCTTGACTTTAAACTCCTATTAAGATTAAAAAGAAAGTTACATATTTATCACCCTGAACAAAACTCAGCTCCATGTAGATCAAAGACCTCAACATAAAGCTAGATACACTGAAAACTATAAAAGAGAAAGTGGGGAATAGCCTTGAACTCGGTGGTATAGAAAAAGACTTTTGAACAGAACACATGAACACAGGCACTAAGATCAATAATAAATGGGACTTTGAGAACCTGAGATGCTTCTGCAGGACATTGAATACCATCATTTGGGCAATAGCAGATTACAGAGTGGAAAATTTTTTACCATCTAATAGAGGGCTGCTATCCTAAAGAACCTAAACATGAAATATCAAGAATGCAAATAACCCAATTTTAAAATGGGTAGGAAACACAAATGGATGAGAAACACTTAAAGAAATGTTCAACATCCTTAGCATCAGGGAAATGCAAATCAAAAAAATCAAATCTACTTTGAGATTTTATCTTACAACTGTCGGAATGGTTAAGACCAATAACACAAGTGTCATATCATGCTGGCAAGGACGTGGACTAAGGGGAACGTTCATCCATTGTTGGTTGGACTGCAAACTTATACAATCACTGCAGAAATTGATGTGGTGGTACCTCAGAAAGATGGGAATTGGTCTATCTCAAGATTCAGCTATACCACTCTTGGGCATATACTCAAAAGGTGCTCAACCATGTTCACTGATGTTCTATTCATCATGGCTGGAAACTGAAAACAACATAGATGTCATTTGATAAATGAATGCATAAAGAAGATTTGGTGCATTTATGCAGTGGAATAATACTCATCCATGAAAAAAGAATTAAATCCTGAAATTCTCAGGTCTATGGGTGGAACTAGGAAAAAAAAAAGACATGAGATCAGAAAGACAAATATGGCATGCATTTGCTTATATGTGTATGCCAGCTGTTAAGCCAATGATAACTGAGTGATAGTCCCTAGAACCACAGAAATTAGAGTAAGGGACTAGGGAGAAAGATAGATATCCCTTGGAAAGGGAAATAGAATAGATATCTATGGATGTGTGGTAAGGGGTTGGAACGGGAGGATCAAATGGGGAGGAAGAAGGATGAAGAAGATGAGGGACTGTTTACTGGGAGAGACAGATTCAGGGCCAGTTGAGGGGTAATATGGAAACCTTATACACTAGAAACTTCTTTAATTTCTACATGTATGAAGGCAATCTAAGTAAAATTATCAAATAACAGAGAAGACATAGCTTGTCACTAAACGAAACTCCCAGTATTGGGACTGGGTTACTTCTAATAAAGTTGTTAGCAAGAAAGGTCCCATGGTAATGCCTAAACAATCCAGGCTGTTGCCAGTCCTAGATGCTGCTCCCCAGAAACCAAACGGATGACAAGGTCCTATTGCTGAAGACAATACCCATACAGGACATTGATCGTACTGGTGACCAGTCAATATCTGATTAGGTTTAAGGTCCACTCTGTGATATGGAAGCCATGACTGACACTGTTTGCATGACCAAGAATTTGAGACTAGATAGCCCAAGGACCTAGAGTAAAACCCAATACTCCCATTTATACTAAAGGAATGTAGCAACTGTATGTTCCCATCAAAGCCCTCCCTTCAGGGCTTAGGGAGCCCTGCTTTGTTTTGTCCTATTTTTATGTGTTAGTTTTTTTTAAATCTTATTTTATTTTAGTATTGTCCTCTAGATGACTACTTGTTTTCTAATGAAATGGAATCGATATAGATATTAGGGGAGTGGGGAAGAAACTGGGACCCATAGAGGGAGAAAAACTAAGCAGAATATATTTGTGAGAAAAAGAAATCTACATTCAATAAAAGGAAAATATGAAATTTACAGTGGTTGAAAGATAGCTTCCCAAATACTTGCCTCATATGGAAGAAGCCCTGTAAAAGCTGGGTGTGATGGTAGAATCTCCTAATCACAATGCCAAGAAGATGAAGATTGAAGGAGACTGGGGATTCGTAGCCTGCTCATCTAGCTGAATCAAAGCACTCCAGGTTTTGAGACTTTGTCTCAAAGGATAAAACAAGGTATGCAGCAATTGAGGAAGACTGCTAACACTGACCTCTGGTTTCCACATGCACATATCTACCCACCTAGGTACCCATGTGTATACACACATACATGGACACTTACGCACACGCAAACACTAGAAACTTACGTCCTTGTAAGATAAGATGACACATGAAAAATATGACCATTCCAAAATGGAGGGATAGGACATGGGTCAATGAAAACCATCACTGAGCACGGTAAACATTAAACCTATGGGTTCATGCTTGGCACCTGTGGCACATTTGGGATTATACGAGTGCACATCTTTGTTTAGCTACAGCTGCTGTGAGCTTCTGAGTTCCAAATCATGTTATGTCTAGAGAAGAACTTTCTACAGTACTCCACCTTATTTTCTGGTTCTTTTGATTTTTCTGTCTTCTCGTCCATGATATCGATGCTTCATGTCAGGCAGAACACTCTACACTCACTTAGGTCATCACAGTGATCAATTCTGAATTTCAGCAAGAATTGTTGTCGATTGCAAAATAAGTTTTCTGACCAAGATTGCAAGCAGCACTGATCTAAATGCCAAACAAACTAGCAATCCCCCAAACTCAAAAAGCTTCTCCCACAAAATAGGAAACATACATATACATGTACCCTACAAAAACACAAAAGCTGGATCCAAAAAAAAAAAAAAAAAGAGCACAAACAAAGCATTTGAGACAAAAATACCATTTAGTTTGTTTTGTGTTGGCTGTCGACTTCTGGGCATGGGGCCTACCCTCAAGTGTGGTTTATATAGTTAATGAGATTCCATTGGAGAAAAATGATTTTTCATTTGCAAATGGTTGTCAATTGCAAATAGCTTGTTGGCATTTTTAAAAATTAGATTGTTTATTTTCTTTTGAGTTCTTTGTGTATTCCAGAAACATTAATCCTTTGTCAGATGTATACATGGTAAGGACCTTTTATTTATTTTCATATCCTGCTTCTTCATTTGATCAAGTTGTGTTGTTTTTTTTTTTTCTACAGACTTGTTTCATGAAATTTCATTCAGCAGTTTTTGACCCTATTTCCTATTGACTGGAAGCCTATGCAGAAAGTCCTTACCTACATCTACACCTTGAAATGTTTTATATTCTTTTCTATCTTTTTCTCTAGCAGTTTCAGAATTTCAGGTCTTACATCAGAGACTTTGATGCATGTTGAGTTTGTTTTTTTGTTTTTTGTTTTTGTTTTTGTTTTTTTTTTTATTCAGGTCAATGGAAACTGATCTAGTTTCATTCTTCTACAGATAGATTGCCTGTTTTCTTGGCACCATTTACTAAGGAGGCTGATTTATTCCAATGAGTGCATTTATAAACGTCATGGGGCTTAGCTGTATGAGTTTTAATTGGTATCTTTTCTTACATTCTATTGATCTATGCATCTGTTTCTGTGTCAGGCTGGTCTTGTAACTATGGTTCTGTGACATACATTGAAATCAGGTATGGTGGCACTTCTAGCTTCATATATTTATTTATTCGGGATTTATTTGGTAAGTTGTAGACTTCTGTGCATCTAAATTAATTTTAACAATGTTTATCCACTTCTGTGAAGAATGTCTTTGGGGTTTTGATGATGATTACATTGTATTTTTAGATCATTTTTAGTAAAATAGTAATTTTCATAATATTGATTTTTTTTTTAAAATCCAATCTGTTAACATCTTCTAGTGCAGTCTTTGCTTTCTCTATTTTCTCTAGAGTGATAAAGTTTTCATTGCAAAGAACATCTAGACTAGGTTTATTACAATTTGTCCATGTGATTGTGAGTAGGATTGTTTTCCTGATTTTTTCCTCAGCATGTGTGTGTGTGTGTGTGTGTGTAAAGACTAATGACTTGTATGTGTTAAATTTATATCTTATCACTCTACTCAAAGTATTTTTCTTTCCTAATTTTCTGGCAGTGTTTTATATACTTCTTTGTATAGAGTAACAGCTACAAATAAGGGTGCTCTAAGTTCTTTCTTTGCTTTGTTTTTTCTTGTCTTATTGCTCTAGCTAAAACTTGTAGCACTATATTGAAAAGTAGTGGGGAAAGTGGGCAACCTTGTCTCAATTTTGAGCTTAAGATATGTCCCTATTGTCCTGATTTCATCAGAATTTTATCATGAAGAGATGTTGGATCTCATAAAATCATTTTCTGCATCTATATAATCATGTGGTTTCTGTCTTTGCGTCCATATATATGATGTATTACATGTATTGATTTGCATATGTTGACCTATCCTTGTATCTCTGGGAAAAAGTCAAATTGATCTTAGTGATTTTTTTTATGTATCCCTATATTCAGTTTGCAAATATTTTATTGATAACTTTTTTGTTATATGCTCATGGGTATGTTGGACTGTACTTAAATCCTTCCTCCTTTCCTTCAATTTTGTGATATGTATATTTCTGCTCTTGATTCAGGCATTCTGTTTGTGAAGATCACTTGAAATTTAACATATAACTAAAAAATACAGGTTAGTAGATAGTCATTTATAATAGTTAAATAAATACATAGTCGTGTTAATGAGGTTTTCTAGATGTACAGAGATATATTTCAAATGGATAGGTATACTTCAAACCCTTCAAAGACTTACAGAATTTGGCATTTAAAATGTTTTAAGAACTTAGGACTTTTCATGACAATGAGACAGATCTGCTCCTGGTAGCACCAATCTACTTCAAGAGGATGATGGGCATCAAAGAGGCTCCTTATGGAGTTTGCTAGTATGAACAGACATTCAGGATCCACAGAGAAATGACTGTTGAAGTTGCCTAAAGGTGAGAGAGTCCTTCAGGGTTCCGGCTTCATGAAAGAGTCTGCCAGACATTCTACAGGACGTAGAAGAAAGTGACTGACAAACTGCCAATATAGGTGGAACTATTTTTGAAATTTCTTTCTTCTTAGAAAAGTCTGCCAGATACTATTGATGCCCCAAAATTATAGAAGAATTTTGGGTAACTGTCCAGGCAGCGAGATGTCTCTGTCAATTCCAGAGATTTGAAAGTTGCTTACAATGCACTTCCTGTTAATTTAGGTAATATTATATCTTTCTGAAGTCTTTGATGGAGTCAAAGAAAGACAGTTATAATTATAAAAGACAGATTAGATATAAAACTTTAGACTCACAAATATAGGATAAATGATATATTATTTCCCTTAATTTGCCAAATATAAATGGACTAAATATTGTATCTATGATTCTTGCTTTATAACTGTTTTGCTTTCTGCAATCTTGCTATGTTAAAGTTAAAACCTTTTTTTTATTTAGACAGAAAAGGGAAGGTTATGTAGGATTCCCTTCTGTATGCTGTGAACATGTTTTATTACCATCGTTTAATAAAGAAGCTGCATTGGCTTATAACAAGGCAGAATATAGCCAGGCTGGGAGAGATATAGAGAAAGAGGCAGAGTCAGAGAGATGCCATGTAGCCACAAAAGAAGACAGGCACCTGGGAACCTTACTGATAAACCATGAGCCTAGTGGTAAAATATAAAAATAATAGACATGGGTAATTCAAGATGTAAGAGTTAATAAGAATTCTGCACTAATAGGCGAAGCAGCATTGTAATTAATATAGTATCTGTGTGATTATTTTGGGTCCGGATAGCCAGGAACAAACAAGAAACTTTTGCATACAGATGTTAGCCTTTCTTTGGAGGTCTGGCAAAATTCATCAGTGTTTTCTTCTGGTTCCGGGTTAGGTGTTTCAATGAGGTGGAACCTTATTACTATGCTAGTACCTTTACAGGAAGAGCAGGAGAGAAATTGCTTTTTTTTTTCCTGTGTCGTATAGTAGTTTCTTCTGACATTGCTTGAAACATTCAATCATATATGGGAGCTCATTACGAAAGAAGCAAATAACTCAAATATCTTCAGGAATTCCCTTAAACTGACTACATTCACTAGGTACCTCCCTTCCCAAGAATTCATTAACAGTAAAGACAGCTGAGAGTCAATCTAAAATAAGCCCATCCACCTGGAAAAATTAGCAAGGGTACTGAAAGATGAAGAAACCAGTTGAGCCGGCTAGAAGAGGCTCAAAGCAACTGAGCAGATTGGAAAAAACTCTTTCCAACCTGCTGCACTGCATGAAGAGTGTGCACTGTGCTCCGGGATTCCAGGTCTTGTGATCTGTCACCTGTGTTGAGGTGGGCTTTGGTGGTACAGCTGTCTTTGAGTTGTTTCTACTCCTGAAAGTAATACCTCAGCCATACTCCTGTCAGTAACCCTAATAAAACTCATTGGTTCACCAAGTTGGACTTTGATTGTATCAGCATCAGGCTAGTGGTGGGCTTCAGATTGGGAGTAAGTGGACAGTGAGTGTTGTCTCCTCACATAAATCTTTATTTCTCAGTATTTTGCAATGTTTAGATTTTATACATGTAAATTCTGTCTTACTGAGATGGCAGCTGGCTGCAGGCTAGTAGGGATCCTGGCATCTAAAGCTACTAAGTTATGGCTAGGATGCTAGACACTCATATTTTGGGCTCCAGACTCAAACATCCTTGTCTTTTCCACTGAACACTGGTCTACAATTCTTTCAAATCCGTCATGTACACGTTATCACTGAACTTCAGCGGCTTCCTTGTCGCCTTTGCTATGGTAAATTCATACTAATTGTTCAGGTCTCAGTTGGAAGTCAATGCAAGGGGGCCTGGTGAAACCTTTTGCTCATTTCCTTTCTTAAAAAAAATCTTATAATGTTTTGAATGTTAAGGCACTAATATGAGAATAAGAGAATTAGGTCTAAGGTCCTGACTTTGATGGGAAAGAATAGTAAGTAATACAGCTTAATAGTAGCCGAGTGTGTCTGTGTTCCAGACACAGTGGCAGTCACACTTTGCATATAATAGTCCATTAAATTCTCACGATGCCGAGAACAATGGGAGAAAAATTGTAGAGTGGGGAAATCAAGATAGATAATAGAGGCTTATTACATTTTATCTCCATTCTAATTATTATAGGAAACTTTTAAAAGCATAGAGTCATTTGGAGTGACTGCCTTTGTTTTCAGAAATTTTATCAAACATTGCCCAAGAAAGACATTCCTTTCTGGTCCCCAGGGGTTGAGTTGGGGACTATCCGCACACACTTTTATCTAAGGAGGTTCACATCCATGGTATAAAACTCTGTGATAGTCCATTAAACCTATGCTTGTCCTCCAATATACTTCACATTATTTCTAGATTGCTTATTACACTGAATATAATGTAAGGACTAGTTAAGGAGCCATAAAGGGTACATGTCCCGGCTCCTTAACATCTACCCTTTATGAAATGATGGCATGGAAAACTCTATACAGGTAAGAAACAGTCCCAGGTTATTTTTTTCCTCCGGAATCGTTGGTCTGCAGCTGATTGCATTGCTGAGTAAAGAACGCATGGACCCTGAGGGCTGAAATGGATGAACACAGATTGCCACCCATAATGTTAAAAAATGTGTGGATGACGTACTACTTTAATTTTATTGATGTACAGAGTGCCATCAAAAAGTCTCCGAAGACACTACTAATAAGTGGTGAGATAGATACTAGTCACTTAAACTTGGAGCTGGAGCACCAGCTCTCTGAAAGGCAGGCGCTAACACACTCTGCAGCCCCCCCCTGCTTGGGGGCAGATTCCTAGTGCTGGCCTTTTGTTTCCCTACTTCTCTTGTGTTGTTCATATCCTTTTCTCTCTGGGACAAGGCTCCCCCTGGCTCTTTAACATGTCATTCTCTCTTGAATGATCTAGTTCAGGTTTCTTCTCATACATATTCTTCGAAGTGCGGCCAGTAACATTAAAGGGTTCCCACATTTATTTATCTCTACTCAGATGAACAAGGGCTTTTGAAACCTGACAGGAAACAAATGTTTCACGTACGTTTTTTTGTGATGGAACACATTTGAATCCACATCAACACAAGTCCTCAAAAACATTTGGGATCTCACAGAACATGTTGGGAAGCCAATTTTGGCTTTTTTTTTTTTTCTCTGATCCAGGAATCTCTATGGAGCTTTCCAAGTGAATAAAGAAAGGTACTTACCCTTACTTGTTGACAGCCATCCACTCAAGCCCTTTGGTTTCCATGGGACATTGGCAGGCAAGTCTGGTGTGTCTGTAGTAGGGGGTTATGAGAATTACTTGATGCTCTGCGCTCATGTTACACCCGCAGGTGAAGAGCTATCCACAGCTTGTGTGCTGTTGACATGTGAATTCTTCAGATCACACCTCGTCGCAGAAAATAAAGAGGACAAACTGATCTGTCTCTGTAGTATTAAGTTTGGTGGGCTTAGAATACTTACATATAATTTTATCGCTTCATTTTTCATTGGCCAGGGTCCTGAATATGAGCTCACTAAAGGGACTGTTGCCTTAACCTGCCAATGGAGGTTTCACAAATAATCTACTTACTATATAGTCTTTCGCCCTACAAACCCAATACCTGAAGGAACTAAGAATATAGTAGTTTTTTTTCTTAAAAAAATCCATCAAATGCAATTCACTTTTGAAAGGATATTTTGAAAATAACAAATAACAGTGAATCAAAGAACCCTGCAAAAATATGCCACCCAGGGATTCCTAGAGTGCTGCTAGCTCATCTGTAGAGTGTTGCTTCACACACACACACACACACACACACACACACACACACCTACCTCCATCTGTAACCCTCCAGACCACAGCCATGGGTATCCACATGGGAAGTCCACCTTCTTCCTCAAATGCACTAAGGGGTTTACTCATTTGCCAATAGCTGTAAAATCCTACGAGGACCACTGAGTACCTTTATGGAGAGAGGAGAATCTATGGAAGAGACATGAACTAAATCTCATTTTTCTTCTCCTAACAGCTTGCGATCATTTCCTCAGCTGGCGCGCCTCTGAGCATGAATGGGGAGAGAGACAAATGAGTCTCTTCAACAGCTGTTTCATATGAGAACAATCCCACCCTGGAACTTCCTGCTGATATTAAGGGCTATTGTCACATCATGTGCCGTAGCCCCTTTCACATAACCTAACTTCTTTCACAAAATGACTGTCTTCAATGAACCTTCAGAAATGACTTAATTCTGTTACTGGCAGCTTTATATAGCAGGAACACTGGCAATTGATCCCTCCTGCTTGCTAGGTCATCCACACACAAATCATATTTTAAATAGAGACAAAGGCGGATACAGGGTGTATTCATACCAGGGAAGAATAGATATTGCAATGGACGTGCCGCACAAAGGAGAGCACAGGCTCTCAAGAGGCAAGAGGGACTCTTGTGTTCCAAAACTGATTCAGAGCAACTGCGGTACAGTAACATTACCCAAATTGCCTCTGTTGCTTTGATTAAAATAAATAAATAAAAACTTCTGATTACCACAGCCAAATCATTTATAAATCTGTCAGAGAGGGAGGTAGTGAGAGAGAAGTAGCTAGGGCTGAATATATCATTACATTAATTAAAGAAAAATTCAGTTGCAATTACCCATAAATGCTTACATGTGTGGTCCCTGGGTATTCAGTTCGGATTTTCCCATTGGAATCCATTTGCTTCATATAGCTTTAATTATCTTTTTCTCCCTGGATATAGGATGCCATTCAAGGATGCAATGACAAACAAAATGGATCTCATTTCCTTCCCTGGGAAGAGGAGCTGTACCCAGCATTACTAGAGGTTACACAAGGAAGTGGAGCACACGGCACACTCACAGCGAAATTTTTTTTTCTCTAGGCATATTGAAAAGTTAATGATAATTTTCTGTAACTCAAACTTCTGCTCTTAATATCCATTACCCTCCCGTGCAAGAGAGAGAGCTAAATGGAAGGAGCTCTGTCTGAATACTCCTTTCACAGCCTTCCTGGGGAGTCATTTCCATTTCTCTTTCTTGCGCATTGCATTCTGTGGGAGACAAAGTTAGTGTGTGTTGCTGGGCAGAGGGCTGCATCCAGGTGGAAGGGTGAGCCTGGGGTAACACGCCAGGTTCTCAGATGGCAGGAGCTATTGTTTCAGAGGTAGTGACATTGCACACCATGTGCAATGTGTTATGGAGCAATTCAAAAGGGACCTCAGCCAAGGAAGCCAGAGCTGCTCCAAATCACAAAACGTCATCAATCTGACCTACACTTGGCAGTTACATCATTGGAAACTACAATGGCCTGTTGGAAATACACTAATAAATATATTAAAATAAAATATAGCTAAAATGTGGGTTTCTATATAGCGCTTAAAAAGCCTCAAATTTGAACGTTCTGAGATGCTTCTCAGCGGTCGAATAGAGATTGCTTTTCTTAAGTAGCCAGGTGGTGGTGGTATACACCTTTAATCCCAGCACTTGGGAGGCAAAGGCAGGCAGATCTCTGTGAGTCTGAGGCCAGCCTCGGCTACAAGAGCTAGTTCCAGGACAGACCGCAAAGCTACAGAGAAACCCTTTCTCAGAAAACAAAAAGAACAAACAAACAAAAATCTTAACGATTAAAGCCTGATTTAGAAAAAAAAATCTGTTACAATTTTGCTTGTGTTAAAAAAAAAAAAAAGACACTGCAGAGACACCAGATACACCTCCTAGCCGGAAGATAGTTGTAGCCATAGATACACCCTTCCTAAATGAATTTAAGAACACTTTTTGAATTTTATCAGAATTTCTTGTTTTTAAACAAGTATGATCAAAGTTATTAGCATTGCAAACAATGACCCCTGCTTTAGTATCATCTTCACTAAAATTGATAAGGAATATACAGGATTATTACAGTCGATTTAGCATGAGTAAAAAGTTTACCAGAAAAAAAAATACAATAAAAATGATAAGAGAATCATAGAGAATTACTAACTCCTCTATCTGATTAAAACTACTAATTTTTTAAATATAAAAACCATTCACAAGCACACTGAAGTGGCGAACTAAAAATCAGACCATACCCATGACAGATATAAAGAAAGGTTAACATTCTGGCTAGTCAATTAAAGAAACACTAATGCCTTCAGAAGAAGGGATATGGACCATTAATTCCGTTCACTCTTTATTTGATCTGAATGCTATCATTTGGTCTAAGGCTTGCTCGTCATCTCACTGGCTTTCAAAGCCCCCCTTTTCTCCAGCATGAGCTGCAGCTGCAGGATGCCCTTCTTCCCCCCTCCCCCACCTCAACCATCAAAGCATCAGGGGACTACCATTGGATTTTCCTTAGACAAGACACCAAGTCGGAAGGACAGCATAGGAGCCCGCACACACATTTATTTGATTCTGTCTCCTGTCACATTTAAATTTTTATATCACATTTTAAAAGTCATTACGTGCTTCATCTTCACAAAAATTTCATTTCCTTTTTAATACAGCTCCTTTAGATATACAAAATAGGAATTACAGCCATGAATTATTGGAAAGGCCCCATGTCCCTTGCCAGCACTTGTAACTTTAAAAAGGCCTACCTCTGGCCTGTGTAGCGGGGTGAACTATGGAGCTGTACAGCGTCTCTTCCTGGTGCTCTTGAGCTTCTACCTCAGTGGCTTCTCTGTTCACCAGATCCTCTGGTCCCAGGCATTTTAGCAAGTGCTTGTAGGTAGGAGCAAATGTACCCACATTTTATCAGATGATAGAACATGACATCCTCTGAAGGAAAGCAGCCTTGACCCATCTGAAGAGCCCCTGGCTTCCATTTCCTTGTGGCTTCCTCTGAGTAGCATGTTTTTTTTTTTTTTTTCATTTGAACACCTCACTTTTAATTTTATGTTCCTTCTTTTGTTAGCAAAGTATTTCCTTCTAGCCTTCCCCTCTTTACCTCCAAGAAGCCAATTTGCTTACAATTTTCTCTGAAAAGTCAATGGAAATTGCATACTCGAGACAATGGTGGAGGGCACAGAGCAACACATGAAATCAGCCAAGAGTATATGAGGGTGTTATTGATATCTGTGTGTTTGTTCCTTCCCTCAGCTAAGTGTTTTTTGCAAAAGCCCACTTGATGCAATAGCTTGGAAAGTGTACTATAGATACAGCTTGTACACACTCAATTCCTTAAAGTGGTGTTATTATTTTTTGTAAATAAAGGATGCGGAATGACTATCCCCTACCAGAGAACAATAAGATCTTCTTGTTAAGTCTCAGGTATAAACTATGCAGTATTTCCTTGCATACTTGAACTAAGATGCTGAATACAGGAGCTTTAGAAACGTATACTGCTTTCCTGCTTTATTCTTTTATAACGAGTTTCTTCCATTTAGACTCCAGGTTTAACCGTGCTTTGCTATGATGTGCCCCTGGTAGTTCAATAATGTTGGATCCTGGCATAGGATTCGTGTCTATAGAGTGTACCTAGGGTTCTTGCATTTTAGCTACAGAGGTTACATGTTAAGAGTAAAGGAACCTGGAGCCATTCACCTACATTTTAAGTCAATTATACAATTTTCTGATGATTACCTTGGGAAAGGTGTTTTTATTTACTTCTGTTTATCTCTATAATGGAGATGATAATAACCCTTGCTGTATGCATGGATTAAAAGGACAGGGACAAGTCAATTGGTGCAAACAGAACTTGGGATATGGTAGAATGCATCATGGCTATTATTGATGTTATTGTTGATTGTGTGTGCTCCAGTTTGACTTTTAAAGAAATTTATCTTTTATTTCATGTGTATGAGCATTTTGGCTGCATGAGTGAATGTGCACTTTGTATGTGTCTGGTACCTGTAGTTGCTGGAACAAGGCACTATCCTCTGGACCAAGTTATGGATGGTTGTGAGCCATCATGTGGGTGCTAGGAAATGGTCCCCGGCCCTCTTCAATAGCAGCAAGTGTTCTTAGTCACTCAGCAATCTCTCTTCTCTAGGCCCTAGTTTGATGCTCAGATGTTCAACAAAGGCATTGGTGTTAAACACTTAGTCTCCAGGCTGTGGCCTTAATAGGAAGTAGGAAATTTGAGGCTGGAGAGAGGGCTCAGTGGCTAAGGGTACTTGCTGCTCTTCCAGAAGAAGAGCATTCATTTCTCCTACATTCGCATCGGGATGCTCACATATGCAACACCAGAGGGTCTGATGCTGTCTTCCCGCCTCCATGTATACTCACACATATGTGGCACACGCTCACATGTGCAAACACATCAATGAAAATCAAAATAAAATCTTAAAAATAACAAGGTGAAAAGGCATCCTGGTGGGGGTAAGATAACTGGAGCAGGCCCTTGAAGGTGGTTTGGAGACCTTAGCCTTCCCTGCCATGTGCCCTATTACAGTGTCCTGATCACCATGAGATGAGCAATCTTCTCTGGCATAATATTTCTTGAACACTTAGGACAAAGACAGGTGTTCGTGATAAGGACAATGATTATTCAGGTTATCTCTGATATCTCTTATCTCAACATGTTCCTCTTTGGAATTGTGAAGTTTCCTGATATTCCTCTTTTTGGATATAGTTGATTTTGTCCAGAGTGTTCTTTAAAGTGTTTAAAGTTGATGACAAGGTCATTAGCCGCGTTTGAATTATTCTATCCTAACAACTTCAGCACGGTTGACATTGCCAAACTTTTTTTTTGTTGAGTAATTCAGTATGAATTTATTTCACTTACATCCTCCTCTCCTTCTTTTAACCAACGTGGGCTTCATTTTTGCACCTTGATCACCATTTTCATCATCATATTTTCCTCCCCTTCTGCAGAACTGCATATATGAACGGAAACGAGCTAAGTAGAACTAGTTGGCATAGAACTAAAATGAGCTAACCTCCAAACTCATTTTCTTCTTCATAAGAACAATAATGACTTAGTTATCTTGGGTATTAAGAGCCATTGCACTCAGAACATAAAAGGCCAAGGAAAGTTTGCCATAGTCTGCAAGTGGAAATAAAAGATGTGTAATGAAACCCTTAGCACCTCCGTGATAATGAGAATAAAATCATGTTCGAGTCATCTTTTATACTTTCTGCTCAAGCCAATAGGCCTCTGTGACAAGTGTTCATCTTTGGAAAGACAGGCTTTGGGAACACTGATGTGGTATAATTTTCTAATAACTTTTCTCCATAAGGGCTTTAAGGCCAACAAAGCACACAAGGAATAATGCAGCTGATGTATTGTTTGGAGAACTCCCATCTTCACAGCATGTTTATTTGACTGTGTCTACTTTTGTATTTTTCTAATTTGTCAAGACTGGATTCAAGCGAAAGCAGTTAAATTCTAAAGCAGTGTTTCACAAGCTCTTGGTGGCGAACCCTTTGGCCAACCTCTGTCTTCAAAAAGTATTTACATTACGATTTATATCAGTAGCAAAATTACAGCCAGGAAGTAGAATCAAAATAATTTTATGGTTGGCAGTCACCGCAACATCAGGACCTGTATTAAAAGGTCTCAGCATTAGGAAGGTTGAGAACTCTTCTAGAGTTTTAAAATCCACTAGTATTTACTGAGTCATATATCATGGGACTAGTTCTGAAGCTGCTTCTGATTATCTGGTTCTTCATGTGACAGGTATGCTCTTGGAGCAACTCTGGTGTACCAGGAACTGACCTTGGAAACCCTTCACGACACTGTTCTTCAGGTTAGTCTCAGTAAGGAACCTTAAAGACGAGATCAACATGAGGATGCTGAGCCAGAGCGGGATCTACCTGCTCTGTGGCTGCAGGTCTCTGGCTGTCAGCTCAGTTTGCTAGCCCACGTCACTCTCCCTGGAGTCTTCCTCCCTTCACAGATGATCTTATTATAGCTTCAGTGGCTGGAAACTCTTTCGAGAAAGAAAGCAAATCAAAAACATCTTATAAGACGTGTGGTCTCTGCTACTAAAATAACAAAGAACTCGAAATTACTGTTATCCTTTCCAAAATAATTGACTTTGGAAGACTGTATACTTTCCGAAAATGCCATCCACTCCACTCACTGTCCACACCCCAAACATGTCCCTTTGGTTGTTTTGTCTCAGGATAGCTAGTGTCTCTTGAAGACAGAACAGTTTCAGGACATAGTCAAAATTTACTTTGCCAGTCCTTGTAAAGAACGAGAGAACTGAAAATGCAAAGATTAAATCCAAGTAGCAAGAATGTTTTGCCTAGGGGAGTAAAATTAGTCAAGAAAGAATTTTGCTTTCTCTGCTTCTCCAAAACTAAAAATAATATAAAGCACATATCTGGATTGTGGGTGTTTGTGTACATATTTGTGCTTGTGTACATGGGATGGGTCTAGAAATATACAGGTGGCTGACTGTGACCATTCAGTGTTTTTAAGGACGTCTTAAAACTTCTTTGGTATTCTTGTGACATGTGCATGCCCTTTTTGCTCTCCCTGTTCTGTGGGCTAACCTATGAAACTGTTCCAACTTGCCCCAAGTAGACTACTACCATGGCCTAGACCAGGCTCTTGCATGCCTGGGCTCATCAGCAGTTCCATTTAAACGGCCAAATGAAAGAAGATGTGGTCTGCTTCTTCCAGGGCTGTGGATTTCCATTCCCAAGTGTTCTTATTCACCAATCTGCCTCAGGACAGGTATCAGTTACCACATTTTTTTTTGTGCATCTGTGCCTGGTGACAGGGAGGCTTATTTCCCAATTTGTTCATCGATAAAATTAGCTCCTCTGTTCTTATTAAACATACTCTCGCCAGGCGGTGGTGGCGCACGCCTTTAATCCCAGCACTCGGGAGGCAGAGGCAGGCGGATCTCTGAGTTCGAGGCCAGCCTGGTCTACAAGAGCTAGTTCCAGGACAGGCTCTAGAAACTTCAGGGAAACCCTGTCTTGAAAAAACAAAAAACAAAAAAATACTCTCCAGAAAAGAGAATAGAAATTTATCCTGAGCTTATTGCTCCTCCTCTCCCAAACCCAGCATGAAGGTGTGTGCCTTTCATGGAAACTTGGGACGAATGTCAGAATTTCCCTCCTGATGTGGCACCTAAGACCTGTCTATGTCATCGAATCTCTTCCTCATGCTCACTGCCTTGTTGATTTCTATCTCCAAACCGTTACCTACAATCCAATCTTTCTATGGCCTTTAGACTTGACTGTTGCAGAACAGCCTTTGAAAACTCCACTAGAAACACTAATGTTCTTTTCATGTTCCATATGCCAAAGCTAAACCCATACCATTCCTAAGACTACTCAATCACCTGCATCTTTCAGTTTTCGAAGTTTTACCAGAGGAATGTTTTGAAAAGTACAAGCAAAGATAAAAATGACATTTTTTTTTTAGGACCACAGATTTCCAATTCATCTCTTTTGCTAAAGGTTCCAGTCAACAAGGCCTTGAATACCATTTCCTCTCTCGTTTCAGGTCCACTCCTATACTATTGTTCCTATTCTTCTCTGATGGCCTTCTACCTCTCGCCTAACACACCCGCATGAGTGCCGCTAATCATCTTCTAGATGATCAGATTCTTAGAGTCTTACTAACAGCTATGAGTCTGTTTATTGTAAAATATTCAATTTATCACAAAACAAATTAGAAATTGCCATATAATACGTGTGATCCGTAGAGACATAGCACTTGCAGAGAAAGTTTAATTATTTTAGTTTTAGACAGAATCTTATTATCAACTCAACTCATTAGAGAAAGAAGAGAGGAGAGAAGAGAGGAGAGAGAGAGGGGAGAGAGAGAGAGAGAGAGAGAGAGAGAGAGAGAGAGAGAGAGAGAGAGAGAGAGAGAGAGAGAGAGAGAGAAATAGGTTTTTGAGATAAGCCAGTCACATGACCAAAATTCAACTGCATGGTGAATAGAGAAAGGGACTTCAGACAAAGATTAAGGCAGTGGTTCTCAACCTTTCTGATGCTGCGCCCCTTTAATACAGGTCCTCATATTGTGGTGACCTCCAACCATATAATTATTTTGTTGCTACTTCATAACTATACTTTTGTTACATTTATGAATCTTAATGTAAATATCTGATATGCAGGGTATCTGATATATGACCCCATCCAAAGGAGTTGAGACCCACAAGTTGACAACACCAGAAAACATATGGCTCAGGTCTAATCAGCACCCCAAACACAAGGGCTGAAGAAGAGCTAGAGGAAGTCTTTGCAAAGTCTGACTCAGATGAAGGATGGACATAAAATGAACTCATGGCCTAACAGAACCTCATAGAGGTTTGTATTTGGGTTTATATTTGAAGTTGTAATGTTGCTTCTTCTCACCTGAGGTATGGACAGATTCCTAAAACAGCAGCCATCTAGATCCTCAGAGAACTGTAACACTCATACATGTTTTCCCATGATGTTTATCAACACTGTAAAATCGATTAAAGATACCGCTCAAGAATTACTGCTATGAAAATGCTCATATAAACTATTAGGATGTTTGTTTATTATCTTCAAAACATTCAAGGTTTACATGAGAATCTCTCCTCTTTCAGTAGATGCACACACACACACATACACACACACATGCACACATAATGCAATAAAATATGTGTTATTTTATATGGAAGAGTAGTCATCTGCTATTTTTCACTACCAGGAATTACTTAATTCAATACAACAAAATGCAATATGTTCATGGCAATAACTACCTTGCCAAGCAACATTCTGTGTGTCACCTTATCTAATTATTGAAGCATTCTTTTATTGTACATGTTATTATCTGTCTTCAACAGCTAGAGACCCAGACTGAGGGAAATGAAGCCATGCATACAGTGTATTAGCTTGTAATTACTAGAGTCGGGATTTAAGCACAGATTAGAACTTTCTAACCTAAAACCTGCGGCATTAGCCATCATCCCGTAGATTTCTGCTTGTATATGCCGCATTTTCTACTCCAGCATTAGCACAGCTGTGCCCCATACAACTTCCCTTGGCTTATTCATTCTAGAGTGAGACCGTCCCTTCCCCAACTCGCTGACTCTACCGCAGTGTGCATGTCTTTCTAATATCAAAACACTTGTGTCCATTGGCATTTGTCAACACTTCCAAATCCACAAATAGCATCCTCATTCTGCTTTCTAATACCACGTACAGTAAAACCTTTCTTTATCTTCCCCCTGAATTATCATGTGAACCTCGTTTTGAAGGATTTGTTTAGAAATACAATTAAATTGTTTTCTACAGGTTTAGGCCAAGTTGGCCTAGATCCTAAAATCCACTCTGAGCAAAACCTCCAGGAATATATGTTCATAGAAAGGTTTGCACCCCGGGATCCCCTCCCACTTGCTTTGACCTGATATTTTGCTTATTCTGCTAGGAAATTCCTCCGAGGAGGGAAACAGTAGCTTGCCTCATTAAGGCTCATTATTTACAAGATGTTGACAAATGTTGGCATTTATCCTGTTAACATAATAAATGTGAGAAAAATGACCATTTGGCATAGATAGTCCGTTGCAGAACGCTAGCACGGCAAAGAATGAGGAGGGTTTGTTATGTCTGAGCAGCACCATTCGGGGCTACATATTAAAATAAATAGGTTTTGGAAAAATAATTATTTTTTTCTTTCTCTCACAAATACAATCTCTCTCTCTCTCTCTCTCTCTCTCTCTCTCTCTCTCTCTCTCTCTCAGAAGCTGGCAGAGTATTTTAATACAGAATAAAAACCAGAGCCCAGAAAAATATCTATACAAATATTGCTTAGTTATTTACTATAATAAAATGTTTGAATTTTTGTACCTTTGAAAGAAAACTATTATTTTTGCTTGATCTTTGTAACATTTGGTTATAATTTAAATTCCAAATGTACTCACTTGATAATAAAATAACTATAATATTCAAATTTACATACCCATAATAATAAAACAAAATAAGTGAAGGGAATAAGAATGTAAAGTAGGAATTACAAAGATTTGTTTTTTTCTTGAATGAACAGGACTGAATGTTTACTAATAAACATATCTGAGAATTCAATTTGTTTAAATTTAAAAAATTTGAACTTGACACCAAGCTTCTAGATACATACATGAACTTTACACGTACATACATGTACATATACATACAAGCTCACACATATGCATATACACATACACACAAACTCACACACATGCATATACACATACACACAAAGTCACACACATGCATGCACACATACACACAAATGTATACATGCATACATAACCACACACATATATACAGACACATACATTAACATACACAAAAACACAAGCAAACACACACATACAAACTTTGGGGAAATTATCTAGCTCCAGCCTGACTTTCGTAATTGGGTCCTAGCATACTGGGCAGCATAAGCAAACCTGAGAACTTTGGCATTAGGAACCGTTCCATGAGAGACCAAGACAAAAACAAGAGCTGCATGGCCACAATTGAACAAGACAGAAGAAGGAATTGTCCAGGTCACGTAGCAGCCAATGCTTCTGTGTCCTGTCTACAAGGACTGTTGTTATGTGAACAATTGCCAATGTCTTTAGCGTCACCGGAGTCTTCCTCCTCCTTGGAAGGCTGTTAGAATTCAAGGTCACAGCATCACCCACCCTTTACCACCAAGACCCTACCCAGTATAAAACCCTGCTTTCTCACAATGGCTACAGTTCCACCAAATGCAAACCCAATGCCTGCTAGGATTATGTAATGCCCTCCTACTGAGGTGCCCTTGGTTCCCTCTGAGCTGAGCAACACATCCGCTTTTCTGAATGCTGGTCTTCTCTAGGGACCTTGGACCTGAAGTCTTGATTGTGTATAGAAAACAGAGCAGCACTTTACTTAACACAGGCTGACCACCCTGAAAATCACTTTGGATTTAAGTGTTTATATTTGCAATGGTCTCTACCTACCTATATCTTCGATCAGTGCTTTTTTATAGTGTCTATGAGAGACACGTAGATTTTGGCAGAAAAAGAAACTAAGACAAAAGAAGTTAAGCGACTCCATAGTTGACATTTAGAATTAACAACATCATAGACAGAACCCCCATTTTTCTGGCTCTTCCCTCCAAGCTTCATCTTAGAAAATGAAATTTGATTAAGGTATTTCCAGCTATTTAAAACACAGTAGATGTTATTTAGTTGTCTCTATCTCTAACGTCCTGGAGGCTCTGTGAAGGCAATAGCCTCAAAGTACCTATTTGCATGCAACTATTTCTTAGAGACTCTCGAAGGAGTTCCCTGACTTATTGACCTCAGCTAGGGCATGAACCAGCAAGGACACCTGATTTACTGGCAGGAGGAATGGAATTCTTGGGCATGTGGCAATCTGTATTATAATCAAGAATTCAATTGTAGTAGCAAGCTTCTGTGTATCAGTACCAAGGCAGGCACAATCCAGAGCTCATAGTTGTATTGTTTACTGTGGACTCGTGCACTCTTAGTAGGCATCCTAAGGTTGTTGCAAAAGCGAGATGCTCTTAAGCAATCGGAAGTACTATGTCACTGCTCCTACTTTGAAATTTAGAAAATGGTTGAATGCTTTGGTTGTAATGATATTTCAAAAAATTACCAAGAGGAAAATAAGATGAAAAGAAGCGGATAATACTACTTTACAAGTGATAAAAATAAACCAACGTACAGAATTAGAAATTTTGGTTTTCCTCTTAAATATTTGACCTTAAAAACTACACAAAACTAAACTAAAAAGCAAAAACAAACAAATAAACAAGCAAATATAAAAAACCAAGGACTTCCAGGGTTTATTGTGTCTGCAGCACTTTAAAAATAATCTAATGCATCACCATTTAAATGATACTACCATTGTTTACAATATACACAGATTTTGTTAATGATACTTTTATTTGGCATCAACACTTGTAATTTGTTCTCAAATATAATTGATGATGAAATAAATTAGGAGCAATTAAATAATGCTTACTGGTATTATCAGTTGTATCCAACAGGGATTTAGAATAAATAGGAGGCTTGCTTGGATCTCACTTCTAGTTGATGTCCAAATGTGCTTTTTTATGGTGCTTCCAGCTGCTCCACAGAGCGTACTTAACAAACAGCCATGTTAGGTGCTATTCTTGTGAGTGCTAAATTCATTTATCCACTCACTTTTAAATATACCTGACAAAGGCTTGAAAACTCTTGGTTGCTACCAGGTACATTGTCAGGTGCTGTTGCTCACACAAACCCCATTCTTCAAGGTTAAATGATGCAATTCACAGAAAGTAGACAAGAGATTTGCTGAGGTCACCCATTCGTGCTTTAGACTCTGAAGAAATGACATGTGGACATTTGTACTTTGAGAATAAGTTAGAATTTTCTCCTGTACACCTCTGTCACCTCTGTGCCCCCTACCTCCTCACAACCGCATTCCCTTTCACTCAGCTCACCCTAGGTTACCATGAAGTGGGTCTTATGAAACAGTATGCACAAATGTAGTATTCCCCGCATATGGTACCTGGACCCTGCAACTCATTCAGCATGAATTCCAAGGGAACACTGTCATGCAGATGTCTCCAACTTGGGACCGCACACTCGGCTGCAGCTCTGTGATGCTAACAGGCCGCTTGCAGTTGGAATACAGAAACAAATCTGATGGGACGTTTAGGGCTCATGGTCCACTTGGAAATAACTGATATCTGCCTGGCTGTTACGCTCACTTCCCTTGAAAAGCATCTTGGAAACAGCCTTGTCAAGTGCTCCCTGAGCTATGTCTGAAGAACTCTGCTCTGGGGTATTTGGTCCGAGTTTTCTGGACATGCAACTATTCACATGTGGTTATTTGAATGATTGTAGTCTAGAGTCAATTTATCCACACCAAAGGGAAATTTAAGAGAAACTTGAGGGAAGATTTCGGTTCTATTCATTTTCTTTCATTTTTTTTTCTTCGTGATGAGGAAATGAACATTTAAGACATTTTTCTTCTTTCACTTAATAGTCTCAGGCACACTTTCAGGGAGAATAAGAAAACAAGCCCTGAAACCATTTTCTTACATTATTTGAATATATTCGGGTGCAATTTCATTAGGGATGAACATTTTCAGTTACAGGACTTGAGTGCAGTCATCAAAGTTTAACCCAAAGAGCAACTGGGTAGAATAATCCAGTCACATCTCTGAAGGTAAATCTCTAAACATGATCTCACTTCTGATCGAATCTTCCTACTGTAAATTTATCTGGAGGAGGAATTGGGGCTTTATTTCAGAAGACAATCCTTAAGTACATCTGAGTTATCAATGTGGAAGGACATGATCTACAGAATGCCGACTTCCATCTTGGAAAACCAGAGGCCTTAGGTTTGTGCTGGAGACATAATCTCATTTTAGAGATAAGGTGCTTATGGAAATGGATGTGTGAAAATCTGGAAACTGCAGAACCAGGTCACCTTATTTATATTCTGTAGTATAAATTCACATTTTCTCTCGCACTTTTTTGTTTGTTTTGGGGGAGATTGCCAACTTCGAATGAAGGACTAGCCGCTGGATTAGATCGGACAGCTTCAGCCTGGGGAAAACTCACCACGTGGCTTGAGGAAGCTCATTCTCTGACTTAAGTCATAGAGAACAAGGTGCCTTCCTGAAATCCAAAACAGACACTTGTGCCAGGCCCTCAGACTGCGTGAGCCAGAACTGTGAGGCTCTGAACTTGAAAGCCAAGTAAATTTCATCTGTGAGATGAGAATAAAGAGCAGCAGAGAATCTCTCAGGGCACCCTCCCCCCACTCTGTTTTCACAGCTGGCTTATAAAGATTTGATCACTGATCAAGGAAAAGCAGGACACTGTGCTGACTGGCACATTTGTAGACTCCTTCACTAACCTAAATGTGAACAAGGCTTGAGTATGTCGACTTAGAATGTTCTCCATTAAACTTGAGAAAATCAAGGTAAGTACTCAGTTTTGGATTATATGAGGATTTTTTACATGAAACCGTGGAGCATTGATGGCTGTTTCAGATCTACAGGGTCAGGTATTTGTTGGGATATTTGCAGAGAAGTTAGTTTCAGTGTCTCTCACAGAATGTCAGCCTGACAAAGGCAATTTTATTTCCCAAACCCTTTCTCCTGCCTTTACTCCACCTGCCCCTACAGTGCCTGCCTCATGGGCAGCTACTGATTTATTTGTTTTCACGTATAATAAACTTTGGTCCGTTTGCCACAGCTCAGCACCTACCAGGATCATAATCTCATGAGAATAATAACCAAGTGGCCTCAGTCAATGACAGCACTTGAGAGGGGATGGAAAAGTCCGCTTACTCTTCTCTATTTCTTTAGAAATGCCAAGGGTCAATTAGCAACATTAAATATATTCTGATCTGAAAATGAACTGTCTAGAATTCAACAGCCTATTAGTGACAATTGGACAAAGTCAACCATGACAGTCTGCTTGAAATAGATACAAATAAGCAAGTTGTTAAGTTATGGGAAACACAGTTAACAAGGTATTTTTAAAAAGCCTTGTTATAGCAGAAGCTATTCAGCTAATTATGCTCAGAAAAATAGCCACATTTTGCTTCCTAACATGCAGGTCCCCCTTCAAAACAGGTCCAGCTAGGTAGGGTAGGATGCTCTCCTTAGCAGAGCTCTCTAAGTTATTCCCCTAGCAACTAAGAAGACATCTACTTAGATATTTCCAGCTTCCTACCCCATTTCTAGGAGATTGCCACAAACATCATTGGAAATGCTTAAGCCTTAGGGACTAGTCACTATAAACCTATAGACATCTCTGCAAAGAATGGCATTTTAAGCTGCTACCTGTCTTTTTAATTTGATGGGAATGGTCAAAATCAAATTAGAATTCAGGGACTGACAATAGTAACTATGAAGTATTTAACTTCTTGTGGGGAAGACAGACTACATTTCTTAGGACCCAAGTCTTCTTAGGCCAAATCAGTTGTCAGGGCAGTGCACACTCTGTCCTGGGGCTGACGCCTGAACTCCAACATCTAAGTTTCTTCTTCTCATCTCTTGTTTTTACTGTCTGACCAGATGGGAGTAGAAACATGTAAAAATGAAATACTATGTTAAAGCAGGAGTTAGCAGTCCTGCCTGTTGTGACGTGGAAAAACTTGGGTGATACCACACTAGGTGAAAAGGTTCAGGAACAGAAAATATTGGCATGACCATTTATATGTTTGCCTGCATTTATATATGGAATATAAAGATCCTGGAACACATAGCAACACAGAGAATTGTTACCAGGAGTGGGGTCTTGAAGAATTGGCATTTGTCTACTTCCATGTATGAAATCCAGTTACAGAGGTGCATTTATCAGGGACAGTGGAATGTGACAGCCTTTCCTTAGCCCTCAAGTATTTCCTTAATGAGAAGGTTCTCAACCTTCTCATGCCGCAACCCTTTAAGACAGTTCTTCATGTCATGGTGATTCCCCAACCATAAAATTATTTTCTTTGCCACTTCCTAACTGTAATTTTGCTATTGTTGTGAATAATAATGCAAATACCTGTGCTTTCTGATGGTTCTGGGGATCCCTGTAAAAGAGTCACTTGAACCCCAAAGGGAACACAAGCCACCGTGGTTGAGAACCACTGATATAGACAGCGTGAGAGGGTCTGAACTCACCAAATTGGACAGAAACATGATAAGTACTCCACATTTGGAAATTTAATCTCACAAATAACATAATGAATTAGAAAAAGGAAGAACAGACGATTCTTAGTGCCACCAGGAGGCAGTGCCAAGGGAGGTGGTTGAATATCTAGACTTCTGAGTGTTAATATGGGGAATACCTCCAAAGGTTTATAACTACTAAGCAGGAAATGATCTCATACAGGAATGGAAAAAGCTTGAAGATGGGGTCACAAATAAGCCTGAGGCTAATAAAATGGGGAGTAGAGGGTAAGTCCCCAAGGTTAGATTCTTGATTTATTCTGGATTGAGAAGCAAGTGAGAAGAGATTTTTAAGGAAAAGCATCTCTTCTTCAAAACACAGCTGAAAATAAACCCAATCTGTAAAATATGCAAACCCTTTAGGTCGTTACTGCAAAAATCCTACCCTGTCTCACTAGCCACACTCGGTGGAGATAATATGAGCAAATTCAATCTATTGAAACGTGGAATGTGAAAAGTTAAACAAATATTGATCAAAACCACTCACCATGCTCTTGGTTAATAATGGCAGTCATTCAAATACTCACATGGTCAAATATAAACAAGATTACTTGCCACAGAGAGTGCCAGGTAAACACTGTCACCCACGGCAATTAAGGGCACTACACATTTTAAGGATCTTAGCACAGTTACTAGGTATACTAGTCTTCATTTCGGATTTGACAAGTTTTATATTAAATGCTTGCTGAAGGTCTAGGTTAACCCCAGAATTCAGAGAAATGCAAATTCCCGCTCAGTTCCGTTGTAAATGTGTCTCAAATTCACATGGTGGGCTTGGGGCTGCTTTGACTTTTGCCCATCAGATTCAAGTTGGGGGCATGTGAGAAGGGAATCTCCATGGAGAAAATGCTTCCATCAAATTGGCTGATAGGCAAGCTCATGGGGCATTGTCTTGACGGATGACTGATGTGGCGGGACCCGTCCACCACAGGTGGTACCACATCTGGGCAGGTAGTTCTGCACTGTGTAAGATCGTAGGTGGAGCAAAGCGCTTGAAGCAAGCCAGTAAAGGAAAAGTCCTCCTTGACCGTGCCTGTAGGTTCCCGTCCTGATTAAGTTCCTATCCTAACTTCCCTCATCCCTTGACCATGATCAGGATGTATAAGTCAAATAAACCCTGCCCCACTGCAGGTTGCTTTTGGGTTTATTCCAGCAATAGAAGGAAAACTGGAACAGATTCTCTAAAGACTTTGCTTTTCCAAGCAACACAAGTCTAATTTTCTCAACTTGGTTTTGGGTTCTTTTATCAAAATCCTTTGAGTAGGTGGAGATAGTGGGGTCATAGGAGGAGACTAATACATATATTGTGTTCCGCACATTCTCTAAAGGAATTTCCCTAAAGAAAAATTTCACTGTCAGGGACAGCATCTGGAACACCAAACACTTGTCTTCAAGCTGGCAAGGCCAACTCAATCTAAGTGTAGTATACATTCTTTAAAAAATGCTTATTTATTTGTGTTTTGTATGTATGAGTATTTGACTGCCTGCATATGAGTGTACCAGGTGAATGAAGTGTCCATAGGAGATAGAGGTGGGCATCAGATCCCTGGAAACTGGAGTTAGGGATGGTTGTGAGCTGCTTTTTGGGTGCTGGGAACTGAACCTGCATTCTGTAAATGGGGTCAGTGCTCTTAACCACTGAGCCAGCTCTCCAGCCCCAGTGTCCTATATTTTTGAAAGTAGGCTTTAAAAGTAACATTATAGTGAGAAGAGAAAACATCTACCTTAGTGAGTAGCAAACAAAGAAGAATAAAATGTATGGAGATAGACACAGTGTCCTTATCTGAAACTCTCTGCCCTAGCCTAAAATTTTATGTCTAGATCTGTTTTTCTTTTTTATTTTTACAGGGATTTTTTATAATTAGCCCTTTATAATGAAGCTAGGAATTATTTTTCCTAATTGTGGGTAGAGAGAATGACAAGAGATGGATCTCATGAGATGATATGCTCACAGGATTTCAGTCAGGGAGGTCTGCTCTGGTGGCTAATATGAAGCCTAAGCACTGTGATGAATCAATGCTCTAGGGTACCCGCTCCTGGGAGGCCCAAACAGAGTTCCATCAACAGAGGTCAGATCAAGGAATAATCTTTCCGGTTAGCCTGCAAGTCCCTCTTGTGTTGTTTAAAGGCTTGCTTCTCTCTAGGAATATACTTGTGGAGACAGACCTACTCCTTCCTTATCATTATAGACTTCTCCCAGATCTAAATAACAAAATTTCTTACATCAACAGGTATTGAAAAAGATGTTCATTCTGTGTACTTTATATGTGAGAAGCAGTTCCTTCCTATTGTAAGTCCATTTTATTATTAACAGAGAAAATTGTATTCCTATTCATTTAACGTCCTAGTAAAAAGGCAGTGCGCAATATGCCAAATTCCTTCAGAGTTGCCTAGAAATGCCTGATCTGCCACCAATCAGTGGAAGCTAATGCACATTTTAAGAGAAGTAAATCTTAAAGCTTTCACAAGGTCTCAGAGTTATGCCCTTTATCGCCCTCCCCATTTCTATCTCTGGATTAATCATAATTTCTGGTGCAATTTTTTGAAGTTATTAATTTTATTTGAGACATTGGGTTGGGCTCAGTGCACAGAGAAGTTTAAATGCAGAATTTTTTCCCTTCCCCATCAGCCAATATGATCCTGGAGGCAGGGGGTGGGGGGGTGGGAGCATGCAAAAATAGCACCGAGGTTACAAAGCCGATATTAGATTTTTGTTCTAAAATGAATCTCCATGATGCCTATCTTAATGAACAGGAGATAGACATTTCTTTTAATTAAACAACTTATTGTTTCAATTAAACCGACTTGCTTTTGTTTGGCGGCATCCTTTAAGTATGGGCAACTTTTGTCTTCTGCATCCCGCTCTTTGCTCTTGCTTCTTAGCTGACAGTTTGTGAGCAAACAGAAAGGTGGCTCAGGCATCTGCTTTGCTCCATTTCAATACAACGCTGGTATCTGATCTTTGACTCATTAAATGACAAGCCTTGTCGTCTTTGCTACTGCTTAACATTACAAGCCCATCCCCTGTCGCTCTCACACACATTGTTCCCTGGAACATTGCTGAGCAGTAACCATGAGAGAATGGAAATGAGCTTAGGGGCATCAATAAAAATGGTTTCCTTTCTAGGCCGCAAATATGATGCATTTCTGCATTTCAATTATTTGAACTATGGGTCACTTTGTACCCATCATCAAAAAAGCCCTAGGTGGGCTTGGTGTCATACTTACTCCTTTAATCTCCGCACTTAAGATGCCAAGGCAGATGGCTCTCACAGAGTTTGAAGTGGGCTTGATTTAGATAACAAGTTCCAGGGCGGCCAAGGCAACATAGGAAGACCCTATCTCAAAACACAAACCCCAAATCAACAAATCCAAACAGAAAACGACAATATTTACTAACTGAATGTCAATACATCTATATAGATTGGAATGTAGACATGGAACCTGAGAGTTAAAAGGTGTGCTTAAAATTTGTGTCATGATATTATACATGCTCTTAGTGAAGTGACGCCTAAAATATAAGGTAGATTGAATTCAGTGGAGGTCCACACAAGTCTATGTGTTGTGTATATAATGCTGCAGAAATGTCGAGTAAGTGAACATGAACCTTTGCCTGGGATTAGGCAAGCATGGAGCAGCTCGGGTCATCAAGTTAGTGTCTTCTCTGAAGGGTGGGCTGGCCAGCATGAGGAAAGTGATTTATGGTGAGATCCCAGGATGGGTTGCTGTGGAAAAGCCCAGCAAAGACAAAGGTTGAAAGCACACTGACCAGCTTCACTCCCCACCAAAAATGACTGACACAGCGTCGAAGGTAGTGATAGCCTCTTACACAGTTGCCGGCTTTTCTAGAAGTCATTCATTCATCAGGGATTTTTTTTTCTTTTCTTCTGCAACTTTCATTTACCCCAGAGACTGGCAAAAGGATGTGCCCAGTGGAGAACAATGCAAACCCTGGCCATCTTCAGCAGATCTACCATCTGGGTGCTGCCCCTTCTCTGGATTCCTATGAGATGGTGCAAGTGGCCAATCCTCAGGTGGTGAGATGAGCCATTATAGCTCGGAGCAGTCCTTCACTTTAGCAAGGTGTACTCACTTTGAACTCCAGAGACAGTGTTAACTGTGCACTGTCGAGGAAAACTGGAGGGGCACCAGGACCGAGTCTTAGTATCCCAGCTCCTCAATGAGCAAATCTTGTCAATGTTTTGTGAGCTTCACTTCCTATTGTAATAGTGAAGGTTTTAACTGGGTCTTTCGAAAGTCACATTCATCAATTATTTATTATTTTATATTTGGTCTCAAACTAGGACCATTTATTTTTTTCCCAGAATAAGATATAATTTATGAAAAACTGAAAGAATATTTTTTTAAAAAAAGCCAAATAACTTTTAAAGATATCTAGCTACTTTTGATGCTGAGGCAAAAGGCTAGAAAGCCCCAAGTCTGGGCGAAAGAGTGAATTCAAGGTCACTTAAATAGCCACCTTATCTAGACTCCTATTTATTAAAAAAAATCATGGAGGACATGGGTTAGAATTCCATGGCAGAGTGCTACCTCGACATGAAGAAGGCCCTTGCTTCAATCTTTAACATGAAATAACATAAAATAAGATAGCAAAACTAAAAAAAAAACATCTCTTCCCCATTTCCCCCACCATTTCAGCACAGTGAAGCCTATAAAGTCTGTGATAGTGAAGGGAGCCAGGCTAGCATCACTGGCTAGGGCTTTAAACTCGGTCCTTAGGGATACCCAGGATACCCAGCCCCATGTCCAGGTGGCTGATGATTCAGACTGACCAAGAAAAGCACCCAAATATTAAGAGTAGAATTGGGAATTTGAATTTGAAGATCATGAGAACACAAAAGCCTGAGATGGGAGGTTAAGATCCTTAGAAAAATTGGAACCCCGTTGGCCTAACCTTAGAGGACATCCCCTGATTTCTACCATCC
Organism: Arvicola amphibius; assembly: GCF_903992535.2. Taxonomy (NCBI): domain Eukaryota; kingdom Metazoa; phylum Chordata; class Mammalia; order Rodentia; family Cricetidae; genus Arvicola; species Arvicola amphibius. Next base: position 96,523,841 of record NC_052055.2, read on the forward strand.
TTCACAGGAAACTGAGTGGGAGTCTAGTTCTTAGAAGCTTAGCTTCTTGCTCCTCTGATAGGCCCACAGACAGCACTTCCAGTTAATTAGTCAAACTGACTGAAAATTTAATTACACATGTTTCTATTCAAAAGGGAGTTAGAATGATCACACATGCCAGGGTTTAGGGATATCCAGAAGAGGAGGCCACGTTTGCGATTGCCTGAAGAGTGTGGAAATCGATGATCTGATGTAAAATAAAACACTGTCATTTTTCCCTGTTATTTCACACCAACAGCTGCGTGAAGCTAACAGCTGAAGGGAGGAGTTAAAAGAAGCTCCACCTTTCTGTTGTTTAAACCTTAGCTAGAAGCTTCGGTTTCAAAATTTCAAACATTAAATTTTATGCTGGACTAATCATTGACTATTTTTCTTGCAATTTTCCTACATATCTGTCATTATAGCACATGGCCCTCATACTCAATGGTTATAGCTGAAGACTTTTGAGGTGGTTAGTGTTAATCTTGATGAACTCAAGATTCTAGGTTCCTGGACTTACCTGTTGGGAGATTATCTTGATTGACAAATATGAGAGCATTTACAGCAACCATTCTATGAGTAGGGATCCTAGGCTCCCTAAAATAGAGATAGTGAATCGGCAGGGCAGCAAGACTGCATTCATCAGCCTCTGTTTCCTAATTGGGGATGTCTTGTGATGTGGATGCTGCCTTAACTTCCTGCCAGGTAGGGTTAGACCTTTGACTGAGAACTGAAATAATCCTTTGCTTCCTTAAATTGATTTTTGTTGAAGTATTTTGTGAAAACAACAGAAAAAGAAACTAAAAAAAATTCAAAAGCAGCAAATGGAAAATTAAACCTATGCTTCCATTATTCAGTGACATAATCCCAATAAAATTAAACACATACAGGATCTCTCAAACTCTTTTGTCCTTTTTCCCTGGTCTGTCTCTCACTCTCATTCTCTCTCTCTCTCTCTCTCTCTCTCTCTCTCTCTCTCTCTCTCTCTCTCTCTCTCACACACACACACACACACACACATACTTTCTCTTATACACAAACATAATTTTCTTTTCTTTCATTCTTACAACTATTACATACACATACACACCATACATATACACATCCCTGTCTTATATGCATAGAATTCATCTTTTCCATTCTTAAATGAATATATGCACACAGTATAGACTAGAGTCATTGGCTGCCTACACTCATTCTATCCCCTAAATTTAGCAAAATACATTTATTTAACTTCAAAAGACTACAATTTTACCAGAATTTTAAAAACAGATTACACATAAGCTTTTTTAGTTACTGGTTTATTCATTCTAAAGATAAAGGAAAATAATTAGAAGTTATAATTTCCCTAAAGTTAAATACAGAAATGATTAATAAAGATTTAAGGGAAAATCTAAATATGAATTTAGTTCTCTAAAATCCACATCTCATCAAATTCACAGCAGAAATAACTGAATATATCAAAGATTTTTAATTGGATTAGTATTGATATAATCTCTTGAGTATACTCATTTGTTAGATAAAGGCTTTGTCTGTCGGTTCAAAAGAAAACATTACCCTGGAAAACATTAGGTTGGGAGCATTTCAAATGCTTTCTAATGCACAAAGTAGCAGACTCTTCAGACAAAGTATCACAGGGAACATGTGTAGAGAGCACAGGGTGGCATCTTTCTGTCTTTGGAAGATGGAGAGAAGGAAGGGAGAATGACTGTAGCTCATCTTTCGAGATATCGCTTCTGCCATCAGGCACAGATCCTCATTAAATCAGTGGCCTACGCTTCGTAGGTGTGGAAGGGTTTAGTAATGGTGATCTTAGCTGCTATGTTGGGCTCTGGTGAGCTTACCTGAGATTTGTTCTGAAGGAAAGTGACAGCCCCACTTCTGTCCTTTTGTATAATAAACTAAAGCTCATGAGAGGGCAAAGCTGACATTATTCCCTTTCTAGTGTTACCAAGGCAATTGGAGGTGGATCCACTGCTGACCATATGACAGGGGTCCATCCTTAGTGGTCCCTAAGGTTGCTGATCCATCTAATATGGCCATCTGGGAAAGTTTTCATGCGCATTGTTTTCCTGTTACTTGAAAAATTCATGTGGCCCCTCCTATGTTAAGTAGGTATGAAGTCTAAGCCTGCAAATATTCTCCTATAATTGTGGTCCATGCCCGAGTATGTGGGCTGTGTTCATGGAAACATGAAGGGAGTCTTTTTAATGTGACACCAGTTTTGACTTCATAAAAGTTTCTTTGTCCTCCAAAATTCCGTATTGGTTTTCTATCCCTTTATATCAAATCACTAAACATGCAGTGACTTAAACAAGACTTGAAAATTTTCATAGGTCACAATTGGCAGAGCATAGCTGGAGGCTTTATCTAGGTCACATGCATCTGAAATCAAAACGTTAGAAGAGTGTAATCTTATAGGCACTTTTAGGTACTTTCCTGAGTTTATTCAGGTTATTTTCAAAGTTCAGTCTATATAGGCTCGAGTACCAGTGATCAGCAAAGTGACATCTCAGCCAAGAGAGGCTGCCCTCTGGTAACAGTCATATGCCCCTCTTATAACCCAGAAAAGATCTTCCTTCAGGATATTAAGATGGAGTAATAAAATGCATTCAATCGAGAGAGACTATCCAGTCCTGCTCATGGGTCCCTCACAGCCAACCAAAAATTAGATAGGTGTGTATTTCAGGTGGCAAGATTCTGAGTTCCACAGCCCTGTGCCAGTTGAACTTACCATGGCCTGTGTTTTATGATAAACTTATCCACTCCAATGTTAAATGGAAAAAGCTATAAGAGAGGTGTAGAAATTTCTCCTAAGTCTTTGATGACTTCTTGCTGGATGTTTTCATGCTCACACAATTGCAAACTAGCCTCTGTTGCTTGTCTGTTTACTTTGAAGTATGCCTTCTCTCAGGAGTGTCAAGTTTTTCTCTTGGTCTAATGGCCATGTTCTTGTGGGATTACACCATTGTTACCGCTAAAGGACATTCCTTGGGTTGATTATTCAAACTGCTTCTCCTCTCAGGTCTGCTTCAGCTTGTGACATCCTTAGGAGGAAATCTGGGGTCTTCTCATTCATGTTCTTTGTCTCATTAATAAAATAATTTAGAAACAGACTTCGAAGAAAGCTCCAGGACAATTTATTAGAGGTAGAGAGAAAAACAGCAAAGCTGGGAAGCTATGAATCTATTTCATCAACTGCTATGAAGATAAAGAGAAAAAAAGAGGAAGAAAAAAAATTCCATGTCCTTTTGAGTTCAAGTCCAAGGAAGCTGGGAAGTTTAGATTTAGGTCACCAGCAGTTGCATGACAGAGAGACTGGGGAATGGAGGAGAGGCAAAAAAAAAAAAAAAAAAAAAAAAAAAAAAAAAAAAAAAAAATCAGAGAGTGGGGAGGAAGCCTAGACTGTCAGGGGAAACATACATAGGATTTTGCTCCAAAAATAATAAAAGGAAGTTTTAAAAAGAGGGAAAAGGAAGAATTATACTTTTCTGTGTAATCAGAAAAACAGATAGGCACATGGTAGAGATTCCATAGTGGTTGATGAAGAAGGGAGTTCAAAGATAAGTGCATTATCTCATTAAAGGAATTATTATTCCTCCCATTTCTTTATTGTGTCTCTAGGAGAATGAGATGTTCCAAGGGAGTTGACTCCAAGCCAGGTAGATGAAAAATTCAGCCAAATTAACTCTTAAAAGAAGATACAATAGTATGTAGTGTTTTAATATGTGAAGCAGATCATAATATCTTGTCTCCATGCATGGCCAGAGATAGATTCCATTATTTCGTCAAAGAGAAATAGATTTTTTAATGGGATCAACTCCTTGCTATTGCCACCATTTCTAATGGCATTGCACAGCCCAAGGTAAACCAAAGCTGATGATTACCTTCCTAGTGTTGCAAGGAAAAGGGGGTAGCCTCCAAATTTGACCATGAAGGAGCTACCTAACAACAGCACCTCTCTAGGAACCTGAGTGCTAACCTTGCTGATTCCTTTCATTCCATTCAACAAAACCCTAGCTACTGCTCTTCTTTCAATACAAATACTCACCTGTCACTCTATCCCAAGCAAGTTCCTTTTTCTTGGATTCTTTTTGTCTCTGCCCTAAGTCAGGTATTCATCAGCTACCTACATGTCTGCCACAATTACTCTTTCACTGTATTCTCTGCAATAGAAATACTAAGCAATGTCTGTCTAGTTTAGGCATTAGGTCATGGAATTCTCTTACATAGAAGCCTTTTGCCTCCATAGTCCCAAATGATGCTGGAGAAGTTCCTTTTTAAGATACCAAAGCTTCAAACACCTGTGGTGCCATCCTCGCTTTTTGGCCTCGTGTTGTGCACACACACAGCTATCTAACACATTCTGTCTTGTAAAAGTCCTGTTATCCCTATTCAATTATCACCTTGAGATGTAGTTGCAGTAATTACTTATAAATATTTATTGACTCTGCACATGTAGTTTTTATGCTTTTATATTTTTTTTAAAAAATGAGGTATCTTATAGCAACCATTTAACAAGAAATTGATTTGATTCCAGGACATGATTCCTTAAGCCAACAGGAATAAGCTTTCGAAACAATATTTATGAGTAGAAAGGAGATATTATTATTTATTCTTAAAAAACAAGTATCTAAAATATATTGAATTACTCCTGTAATTATTGATTTTTTTTGCAGGCATGGCACCCACCTTTGTAGTGAATGATTACCACCTCATAACTATGTCACTAACACAATTAAAATATGTACTAGGGAAACCATGTTCAAATTTCATGGACTTTAGAGTTTACAAACTATTCATGTATATATCATACCTTCACAGCCATCTTGAACTCAAATTCTACTCATTTTTTGTAGACTGAGGTAATGAGAGTCACAACTCTAAGTAATTTGCTCAGCTAACTCAACTAGTGAATATTATTAATTTCTCATATTACATTTGTGACCTTTCTATTTCTAATACATGTCAGTGCCCATACCCTGTGTAGAAAATTACTGATCATTTGACAACATCTGTTCAGACTGAACCGTGGTCCAGATAGCACTGATCGGGTTAGTGGTGGATCTTCACTAAGATGTGAAAATTTTCCATTCTCTCTGTAGCAATCCCTGGCCCCTCTTCAGGGCTCTAGTGTGGATCACTCCCATTAGCCTCACCTGAGAGGCTCAGTGATTCCTGGCACATCTGCTTTTAGGTTCTGGATGATGGGTCAACCTCCAACTACTACCCAGGAGAGAGGAGAGTCACCCTGCTCACATTTCAAAGGAGGAGCCAGATAATCCTGAACATCTTAGGCTGTTGGAAGACACCTTGGAGAAAAACGGGATTAAGAAAGGTGGTTATTAATATTGAGTTTCTGGTAGGAACGCTCAGTCATTTCTCCTAGTAGAAGTTACTCAATTTTTTCCTAGGTTTGCTCCATTTTAAGCTTTAACACACACACACACACACACACACACACACACACACACACACACAACCTTAAACAAAAATGTGAATCCAAAGCAAGTTTACTAAAGTTATAAATTCCATAATAGTAAAAAAATTTCAGCTTTGTTTGTTCAATCTCAAGGTTTGGAAACATTGCCTGGTATACAGCAAACCCTCCAATACATTTTTTTTAAAAAAAATAGATCTATTAACTCTGCAATAATCAGGACTGTGCTCTGCTCTGGTTATGCCACTACGAACTGGCAAAGTTGGCTTAACAGCCATGGCATACACTTTGCAAGAACCTTTCCCCTTGACTGTTGTTGCTCTTGTTAACCCTTATAAAAAAAAAGTCTAATGCGAGGAGACAGAATATTATCTCCATTTTACAGGAATGTAAGTGATGCAGACTTCTTACGCCAGGAAAATCACAAATGCAGTATGTGCAAGAATGCAGCCCTCAACTGACACCGGCAAATCTGACTTTGGTCTCATCCAATTGGCCTACAGTGCAAAAATAGAGACTGTTTTCTCTTTCTTGTGAGCCAATGTGAATTTTACTGGCTTTGCTGAAAAGCCAAGCCCTTGAACCAACCATAGATTCCTGAGCTTTTGGTTCAATGTTAAACAAAATTTACTTTTCACAGCCCGATTCCCTACCTTTACCACCTAGCTCCCAGCTCCTTCAAGGGAAGGCTTCTCTTTGAAGTTAGGGACCACAGCCTGATGCTCCTGAGTGACTCTCATTCCCATCAGGAACACTCCTCCCTGGCAGGCCTTTTAACTGATTTCGTTCCTAAGGGAGCTTAGCCTTTCCTTTGTAAAGTTAACCAGAAAACATACTCGACCAAAATTGAAATTATAGTGAAGGTCCATCCATGAGAGCATCCTGTCTATGAATCTGTAAGCCCATCACTACAGTGGGAATTGTTGTAGGCAAGTGTCTAGGTAGCTGAGAAAACACTGTAATAAGCTGCCCACTGCATCCCCTCGAGCTATCAATGAAGGAAAATATACCAAGAACATGGCCACTATGAAGAATAATATTTACCAAAAGTGCTGCTCTAAATACAGATTGCATACACAAAGCTGGAAAGAAAGGTACCACAGGCTAAGATTCGTTATCAAGTTTATCTGTTTGTCTTCTCTCTGACCTGTAATTCCCTTAATTCAAGTGTTTGAGTCTCTCAGACATTACACATGGTCATCCTTACTGATTGTCGTTCTCAGAACCATAGTATCCTATGTCAGACTTCCAGAGAGGATGTAAGGCCTTGTGGAGACAGGGAAATCCGATCAGGTAATGAGGGATGAGGGACAACCCCAGGAACAGCTATCGTGATGGCTTAAAACCATCCCGGTTCCCACCTTTCTTTTCTCTTCTTCATGTCAAGATCATTAAGAAACAAAAGGAAACCTGGTTGCACGGAAATCCATTCTGAAAATCAGACTAGAAGAATAACTTAGGAGTATACGCTACTTCCGTCAGGACACCGTCGTGAACCCAGAGTTGTTCAACAGTTCCCAATTTGATCCCTTGATTCTACTGAAACAATGTTTGTAGGAAATAATTAGCCTTCATATTTCCCCCACAGCTCTGCAAGCAAAATTTATAGTACAGCATACAGACTTTTCTAAGAAAGGAACATCTATTTGACCTACCTGTACGTCTTGAAATATGTATTTAGCACAGCTGTTCTTTTGTATTAAACTCGTCGCAAAGCGCAGCTTTAATGTACCCCACCGCTGATCTGCAGTAAGTGGAAACAAACATCTCTCCTTAATTAGTATCAGCCAATCACTTTTTACATTTCGACAGAACACACACTGGGAACTGTTTAATGGACTATTATTTTACGTGGTAAAGAATGCACTGGGGGTGGGGGGGGGGAGAAAAAGACACAGTAGAAGTCAAAACTAGGCACGCCAATGAAAAATATGTTGGGAATAATTGAAAGTCAGATATACGGCTCAGCCATTCCCTAGCAGATTATGGGAGAGATGAACTGTACCCCAATTATTTCCAGCGAGCAAGCGCGCGTGAGAGAGAGAGGCAGAGACAGAGACCGAGATGGAGAGACTGAGACTCCTTGCCTTCTCAACACTCTAAACTGCCTACAATACATTTGCCCATTGTCTCCTTCTATATTGTGGACCCTTGGAACCTGCCCAGAGAGAGGAGGGGTAAACAAAGAAGGGGGTGGCTCTCTGTCTCCCAAATTACCAGAAACACACTCTGACTCGGTACACTATGCGTTTTTCTCCTCATTAACTGTGTCTTTCTCAGAATGAGCTAGGGGTCCAGCCGTAATCAAGTCCCACAGCTAGCAATCGACTTGGCTGCTTTGGCAATCACCACCTCCTAGCTACTGGGAAATAAAATTCAGAAGTAAAAATGAGTTAAAATAAAATTCACTCTGCTCTCTTTTCCATGCTTAGATAATTTGAAGGCCTTGATAGGCCTACAGAAAGCAATGCATCTTTCTCTGAAGAAGAGGCTGGATGCCGCCACCACCAGTAAGGGCCTCCTCCAGTGCCGACAGGAGCGAGCTTAATTACATAGCATGGTGCCGCAGAGCATCCTGGGCACGGGCATTTTTATCCCTGAGATCTTTATCATAGTGCTGCCTGAACAATAATAAAATAAAACCACACAAAGGACAGCCAAGGAAAAGAAGGAGGAAAAACAAAACAAAGGCAGGAGGGCCGCTCTCAGACAAGGAAGGGCAACCGGCCCTGGAATTCCAAAGCAGTATGATAAACTTGCCTTTTGTTTTTGTAAAAGTTTTTGAAATTTAGCCTGTTTGCTTTTGTGTTTCTTTTGGCTTTATCAAAGCAGATTTTGGGGGAATACTGATGAAGGGACTTCCTGTTTAAGAGGTCACATGCTGGCCAGGACACACCACTTGGCTCTAAACTGGGAGAAAGGGCTTGTGAGGACAGTGTCACTTCAGGTCCCTAGCGCTTTGCTTCTGAGAGGGACACTAGGAAGGACGACATTTTCCTTCTCGGATGCAGGCACTATAGGCAAGTGTGGAGATAGGTTCACACTAAGCTGGACTTCACTGTCATTGTCGTGGTGTGTGGGCATTTTTGTCAGACTGGTCTGGCTCACACTGGCTGAAAAAAATCTCGCTGCTTAGAAAACTTCCCAAGCACAGGCTGAACAGTTCTCCCCACTCCTGCCAAGCTGCATGGCTGCTTTCTCTTTGTGAGTGTGTGTTTTCCATTGCTCTTATGCCCTTGAGTGTATCTCTTTTCCCTCCTCCAATCCCCCTTGACTCTTGTCATTATTTCTCTCAACTAGGCATTAGCATGAATATGGATGTTGTAAATGGACTCAAGAGTGGTTGATGCAAAACAGAAGAGATCCGTGTAGCTACATCAAACAGAAGCGTTTATGCAGAAGACAGGAAGGCGCTTTTACCAGCGAAACCCAGTCACTGTTGCTGCAATAGCAGGAACCTCTGAGCGTAACCTCCTCTCAAGGTTATGAGAGAGGGCCACCTCTGCAGTGGGCCAGCATTTTCACCTACATTCCACCTTTATTATGTCTTTTGTTTTGGTCCAGGGGTGAGATGGGCATGGGAGCTGAAGAGAGTAAATGTCACCTCAAACTTAAACAGTGGAATACAAGCTCAATCGTGAGGACCAGCCAAGTGACCTAGAGAGCCAATAAGAAGTAGGGACAGTCACAGAATGTGGAAGTGAGGGAGGAACCCCCGGGGCTCCCAGAGGATGCCCACGCCTCTGCAATGAGAGAGTCCCACACTCCAGCTGGTGTGAGACAGTAGCTAACCAACTGGTGTGGGACACAACCACAAACTATTACATTTTAGATCTCACTGACTCTTACTTGTGATCCACGAATTGGCAATGTCTCATTTTATAAATGATAAAGATGTTTCCACTGAGCTGTGACAGAGGAGTGGCTTTTGTGACCGCTGAGGAAGAAACACCTAGTATTGAAGGCTAGGTTACTGCCCGTGGAAGCAATGCTGACTTCTGTATCACATAAACCAAATCCTTTAACTTTCGGGAAACACCTTAACTGTGTGGGCATCTGCTCCCTTCAAGTTTTAGTCTGCGGGTGCAGTATTTGGCGTGAGCAATTCTATGCTGGGTTAGATTTGAACCATTAGGGGTGATTATAAGAACACAATCCAAATCAGGGCTACTTACATCCTTTATCTTTCTTCCAAAAGTTAATTAGATTTGTTTCAGGGTAATAAGGCATACATACTACTTAATAAATCTGATTATCTGGGATTAGGTACATTTGCTGTGTTTTAGGATGTGTTGAAGACCACACTTTCCATGTTTATTGTTAATGGAGTATCCAGGAGATATGTTTATGCTGGGGCTTGTCCCCAGTTAGCAGTTGCATCTGGGACAAGAATTCTTGGGTTATTTAGGGGATGGGGGATGATCACAGGAAGTAGGTTACTGGGTCAGGTCCTCAGGGATATCTGGTCTCAGATCCTTTCCTGTCTCTTTCTCTTCTTGCTCTTCATGAAATGAAGCTCCTGCCCCCTACATGTTCTAACAGCGATGATTTTCTGAAAACCTGGGTTAACATGAATGTTTCCTTTCTTGGGGTGTTTCCTCTGGTGCCTTTGTCACAGCTACAGAATGCTGACTAGTACCTGTACCCTGAATTAAAACACCCTTTCTTCCAAGTACAGGGTTTAGTCAATTATTGAACCACTTTATTACAAAAAACTAATTATAAGTCTATAGGGCTCTGATAGACACCCTGCAAGTGTGTCTTTCCTGTTGGTAAATAAAAAGTTCTATGTGTAAATAAACATGTTCACGTATATTTATACTATTTCCTTTCTTCAGAATTTTCAATGGACCTAACATTTCTCATGGGTTGAAAAAAAATATAGTGTTAACCGTCTTTTATATGTTTGGATGATTATAGAAAACTGTTGAAGGACTACCTTATTCCGGGAGGTGTAATAAGGGCTCTTTGCAGTCAACTACTGAAACTATTGATATGTCATAAAAGTAATCTTATTTGGTTTTGAAGTAAATATATTCTCACTTTTGTTTACAATCTCAGTATCTAAGTATGAAAGTCTTTGTCCCTGGAGAAGGACCAAGTTAGCCTTTAATAAAGGACATGAAGTATCTGATGAAGCGAATGTTTATTTTGATGACACACCAGCACTAATCACCTCAAACTTAAGAGCATTTGCCAGAAAAAAACACCATAGATAATCTACTAAGTGTGCTACTGGACGGTCCTTCAAACAATTAGAAGAAGGCCAGCTGGGTGTGGAAATGGGTGAGATTGCTTTCCTGTTTCCTTGCTCTGAGACTCTATGTCATGACAAAGTCAGTCGTCTGTTGAGTTCACTGGAACCCCTGGCTGCTGAGAATGGCCTTAGTGAACGTAGCAACCCCATGTTATTCCAACAGGCAGGTCATCACAGGCTCTGAAGACAGGCAACAGACTGGCAACGGTGGTACAAACAAACTTGGAGAAGACAAATCTGTAAAAGCGGCAGAAGTTAGGGTGGGGTAAGACCTTTAGCACAAGTCATAAATAAAAAGATCTATGCATAAATAAACATGATCACATATATTTATATCTATTTCCTTAATATAAGATGCATATCCTGGTTGGCGAAAAACTGTCACTTTTGCTCAGCCTCGTGTCTACTAAAACAGATCTTTCTGTAAGTTCCCTAAGTTACATAATGTCCCTGACGACCACCTGTATTAAGCTATAGATGTGATAGCAACACATAACTGGCTTTTCCAAGTTACCCGGTTGCTCTGTATTGACATGTGGAAGGTGCTTATATTACCTTCATAGAAAGCAAGACTCAGGACTGGAACGAATTTGAAGATGTTTGCTTTGTTACTTCCAAGTAGGAAATTTGAAATAACTCTTTGAGCTCTGTTTGCTACCACCTGCATCAGTGGCCTTCTTCAAAAGGCAGCAATCTCTTGCACTGTCCAAGAAAGTAATCGGAAAAGCCTGTGGTATCCACAGGGGCCGTCCAAAAAACGAGCCAACAAAGTACACTGTGTCAATATTTCAAAATTTCACTAGAAGTTTGGGGACTTTAACTTACATCCAGTAAAGGAACTTTAGGGTGCTTTAATTTTGCCAGGGATCTCAATGTTTTGCAGTTCTGTGACATTCTTAGAAGTTAGGCTGGGCATTTGGTGCAGGGGAGGAGGCAAAATCAATTACAGGCAATTTGAGTACATTTTTTATTCAAGTAAAACACAGAAATTTGGAGTAACACCGAAATCTACTGACACACGGTCATAAATCGAGCAGGCTAAGCCATGCTGGTTTTCATTTTACTTCCATTTAATTTTCTAATTAATCTCAGAAAACATTAATTAATTTTGTCTTTTTCACAGGCAGTCTGGCACCCTTGGGCCTGAAACATCGCAAATATTGCTGGCCTCAAGCACTGGTAATCAAAATTTCTAATTCATTTGAGCAATCCAGTTTCTTGATCCTCATTTCTCTCCCTGGTATATACATTTAACATTCCTTTAACCCTTTGGTTTTGGAGGACTTTTTTAGTTCTAGGGACAGAAACAAGAGAATCACTTGTATGCCAGTAGCTTTGTCTACAGCCTTCTTTATTTCTATTGTTGTGTCTGGGTCTCAGTAAGCTTATCCTTTTGGACTTCCTGAGGAGCACAAGTTGGCCACAAAGTAGCACAGGTTGGCTTCAAGTTTGTGATCCTTCTGTTTCAGCTTCCTGTGTAGATGGAAGACAGATATGCAGCACCTTACTCAAGTTTTGTCTAAGCTTTCCCCTGGATGCAGGACCAGAATGATAAATGGGTATCTCAGGTTACAGCAAACTGACTATGAGAAAGGTAAGCGTTGAGGCTTTGATGTGGTGACATTTTAGCCCTTCTCTGGTAACGTACTTATCTAAGTTCCTAAAGAATCAAATGCAGTCATATTCTGCTCTCCACCCACATGTCCACAAGAGCAGCCTATTTAACTGGTCATACAACTCTTACAAGCCTAAGTCACAATGAAATAAGCATTCAGAAAAATGGAAATTCTTAAACACTAAAATATCAGAATTTTGCATTTCTCTCACACTTTTTTGAAATCCTCAAATGAATAGGCATCTTATGGGTCCACATTCTGTCAAAGGTAGTAGAGTCACAGCGATTTTATTGAGCCAACTGCCCAGTTTTGGAAGCAAGGAGGGATGAGCACGTGAGGTAACGATACCCAACATTGCAGAATGAAGAGACCGAGGAGTCACAGACAATGCCCCATCATAATGCACAGAGCTGAGGCTGCAGAGATGGCTCAGAGCTTAAGGTCATTCACTACATTTTCAAAGGAGCCAGGCTTGGTTCCCAGCACACACAATAGCTCACAACCATCACTAATCCAAATTCTAGTGTATCCCATGACCACTTCTGGTCTCTGAAGTCCCTGAACATACATTGTGAATATTTCATACATTCAGGGAAACCACTCATACATGTATAATAAAACTTAAAAATTTAAAATATATGTGTTGAAGGGGTATGTTCATGATTTCAAGTCATAGCTACTGGACAGACTGTTATCTCATAGACAAATGTTCCACCTGGCATTTCTACACACAAGCTTTGGAGATTACTTAAGAAGGCTGGATGTGGTCTTCGTCACCAAAGACAAATGACTACCATTTTAAATCCCTGTCTAATCTTTTGATAAACAGGCTATCATGATATTAAAGAAAGCAAATTTATAAAATTTTAATGCAGCTTGCTTTTTTGACACAAGTTATTGTTTACTTTGATATCGTGAAGATTCCTCCAAATCATTTCTTAGAATTTAAACGTGTGCCTTTGAATGTAAACTGTTAATTAGCCTGTTTTAGAGTTTGATGTGCTTTTAATGTAAGAATCCTCATTCACTTATCCCCATAAAAACAGCCCAATTGCAAGTTTGCACATGGTTTTGGAGATTTTGACAGAAGACACAGGATTACTGGATTAGTGTCAAATGATACCTTTTAAGTCACAGCGTACAATCAGACAGGACAGTGAGAATTTTGTGCAGGTCTATAGGCTTCAGTTTTCACAAGATGGGTCACATTCAGAGGCCCAAGTGACTCAGACACACAGTGGGTTCTGTAGCTGGAGCTTGCCCTGAAGTTTAAGGATTCTGGACATTTGATGTGGGGCCACAAGCTCTCCATTTAGATCACTAGTCTATTTATTTAATTGGGCCATTTGTACCCTTTACTCTTTAATTCTCAGTATATTTTGGATAATAATTACCAGTCAGATGTATAGATGACAAAGTTTATCCCATTCTGTGAGTTTCTTTTTGACCTGATGGTTTCCTTAGCTGTACAGAAACCTTTTATTTTATTTTTTTTTGAGAGGCTCCATGTGTCAATTGTTAGTGTTAATTTCTGAACAAATGGAGTCCCATTCGAACAGTCCCCTCCTACATCTATAACAGGTAAGGTGCTGCCTATGTTTCTTTTGAGCAGTTTTAGTGTCTCAGATTTATAATCGAACTCTTTGATTCACTTGGAACTGATTTTTGGGCAGGGTGACAGATTAAAGTCTAATTTCATTCTTGTATATGTGGGCATTTATTCAGTTTACTCAGCAACGTTTTTTTTTTTTTTTCTGAAGATGCTGTATTGTCTTCTTTGTAGTGTATGCTTTTGTTTTCTTCGTCAAATATCAGATGACTGTAGTTATGTGTAATCATGTTTGTGTCTTTTAGTATATTCTGTTTGTCTACATGTCTGATTCTGGGCAAGAGCCATATGACTTTTATGCATATAGCTCTATCATATATCAAAGAGTCTGGAATCACAGTGCCTCTAGCATTACTCCTTTCTCATGATTGCTTTGACTATCTGAGGTCTTTTTTTAGTACCATTTAAGTCTACCGTTTCTTTTGACTGGTGGGGTTACAGCTCTGCTGATTTATCTCCTTAAGGAAGAGCTATTGGATATGTTGATTCTTCAGATTGCTTCCTATGTTTCCATTTCATTAATCTTCTTTGATGTTTTATTATTTCCTGCAGATTTCTGGGTTTGAGTTTGGTTGGGTTTTGTTTTCCAGACTCTTGAGTTGCATCATTGGGTCATTTATGCTTGTGTTTTCCTGAGTTTTTAAGGTAGACACTTTGAGCTGTAAGTTTCTCCCTTAGGATGGCTTTTCGTGAGCCTCACAGGTTTTGTTATGCTGTTTTCATTTTCATTCAGAATATTTTTTTCTCTTGATTTCTTCTTTGAGCCATTCTGTATTCAGCAATGAATTGGTTAATCTAGAGGAATAAACTCAGCCAAGAGACTATGGAAACAGACAAAACTATGTAATGAAATAAAAGCATGCCTAAGAACATAAACTAACAAAAGAATATAACAGCAGCACACACATACCTTTCTGTAATAACTCTACATAGGAATGGCTTCCGCTCTCCAATCAGAAGACACAGGCTAGCTGAATACATTAAGGAACAAATTCCATACATCTGTTGTCTACAAGAAACTCAGAGTTAAAAAAGGGTAGTCTCTACCGAAGAATGGGTAAGGAAAATGTGGTACATTTACACAATGGAGTACTACACAGCAGAAAAATATAATGACATCTTGAATTTGACAGGCAAATGGATAGAGGTAGAAAACATTATTTTGAGTAAGGTAACCCAGACACAGAAAGACAATTATCGCATGTACTCACTCATAGGTGCTTTTTAAACATAAAGCAAAGAAAACCATCCTACAAACCACAATCCCAGAGAACTTAGACAACAATGAGGACACTAAGAGAGACTTATATAGATCTAATCTACATGGGAAGTAGAAAAAGACAAGGATTCTGAGTAAATTGTGAGGATGGGGACCTTGGGAGAGGGTTGATTGGGGGGAGAAGGAGCAGGGAAGGTAGCAGAGAAAAATGTAGAGCTCAATAAAAATCAGTAAAAATATAAAAAAATAAAAATAGGTACTATGTAGAGCTGAATAAAATTCAATAAAAAGGAAAAATAGGTACTATTTTTTCACTTAAAGAGAAAGGATGGAGAAAATATTCTAAGCAAATAGGACCAGGAAGGAATCAAGTCTGGTCATGACAATTTCTCAAAAACTAGCCTTTAAACTAAAATTGATCAGAAGAGACAGAGAAGAGAGCTTCATTTTAATCAAGGGATCAATTTATCATCAAGAAATGTTTACAACATTAAACATATACACCCCAAACTGCAGTGTACCCATATCATAAATAGCTTACTAACAGAATTACGGAAACAGATAAACACAAACCCAACAATAGTACGTGATTTTAACACCCTACTTTCTTCAATAGATAGGTTGTTTGGACAAACAAAACAAACAAAAAACAAAGAAGCTTCAGAAGTAAATGACAGATTACATCAAGTGGACCTAACAAACATCCTCACAATATTCCACCCAAACACAGAGAATATGCATCCCACTCAGCAGCATATGGAAGCTTGTCTAAAATAGACCACATGTTGGGACAGAATGCAAGCCTTAATAATACATAAACAGTTGGAATAATTTCATGTATCCTATATGATTATTTTGCAATAAACCTTAAAATCTATAGATCTTTTCATCTTCAGAAATTTTTTAACCAGATCTTTGCTCATGTTTAACTATTTGTGGATATTGAAAGTTACCAAGTATTTTCTTTCTGCATTGAAAAAAAGATACAAAATTTTCTTTAATCTTTCATGAGTATGAATAATTTTTTCGGTAATAAATGCACTTTATTCATCTGGAACTTTTCTTTCTAAATTTCAATCACACATTTCCATTGTTTATGAAATAGGTGATATGGAATTGTATTTTCTAATATTTTCTAATTTTTATATTAATATTCATGTGTAAAACTGACTTTGACCATTTTTGCATTTAAGTTGGACATCTTGCTTAGAATGTGTGTTTCTCTGTCTTTTCTATCTTCTGGAAGCATTACAAGAATGTGAGGGAGAATCTTCTACAAAGATAATGTTTTATTATATTTGCAAAGTGTTAGTTTTGTGTTTGAAAGAGAAAGAGAATAACTTGAATCATGAGGTGTACTTCATTAATTTACTTAGAAATTATTCCCATGCTTTACTTGTCTATGAGGTAGCTTTTAAAAGTTTTATTTTCTAAAACATTGTCTCCAAAATTTTTTATAATCTTCTCTTTCATTGAGGTTATTCTCCTCTTTCTTAGTTAATTCCTTGGTCAAATAATTTATTCATTAAATTTGGCCATTCTTCGCGCATATTCAAACCTACTACTTTCTCTTGAGACTATAAATTTAGTTACACTCCATAGATAATTACTATTTTTTCAACCATCATTTTGTTTTAATATTCAATTTCCCTTATGATTTATTCTTTGACTTGTGAGTTATTTAGAATCTGGTTTTCAATTTCTCATTATGCAGGCTATTAATTATCCTTTCTGCTATTGTGTGTGGCTATCATTGTATTGAGATTTGTCTTGGAAGGGCCCAATGACAAGACTTTTCTGATATTTTTGAAACTAGTTTATGTTCTAGCAGTATATTATTCTCTGTACTTTTTCTGTCATGCTTATTAAAGTGATTTGTCTTCAGTCTATGTGCAGATTCCTCCATGTACCCCTGAGATCATTTTAAAGTTCAGGATTCAAGTGTTTCAATCTTTATGCTTTATTCATTTTTCTTATTCTGTCTTATAATCTGTCACCATCGGAAGGTGTCTTTCCAAGCTACCCACCAGTAAGGCAGAAAGATCCATTTTCCTGTGAAACATCAGTTTGCACTTTACCTGTTTTTGTTTATTACTTACCGTGTTCTAACTTGGAAATCATTCATCATCATCTTGCTAGTGTGACTTGTTATCAAAGTATATCTGAGCTGAAATTAATATAATATTGCTAGTGTTTTGCTAATGGATGCTTGTTGTGTTTTTTTCCCATTTAAACCTGACTTTTTTCTATCCTTTTAATCCAGATAAATAGATAAATAGAGAACATGTTTTCATCTTTATTTTATTTTATCTTCTTAATTTAGTCTATGAGAATTCTATATGTGCCTAAAATGCATTTTGGTCCTATCCACATGTGACCAACCATTTCGGCTTCTAGAGGATTCGTCTAACATCTTTCTAATTTTTGCTTTTGTTTTAATTCCTGTCTTTTTTTTTTTTTTTTTTTTTTTTTTTTTTTTGGTTTTTCGAGACAGGGTTTCTCTGTAGCTTTGGAGCCTGTCCTGGAACTAGCTCTTGTAGACCAGGCTGGCCTCGAACTCAGAGATCCGCCTGCCTCTGCCTCCCGAGTGCTGGGATTAAAGGCGTGCGCCACCGCCGCCCGGCTTAATTCCTGTCTTAATCTTTACACTGAGATTGATTCCACTGATGTCTCCTGTGGTCACTATCTAGTATATAGTTCTGTTTACTTGCTATTTTTATTATGAGAATTTTCCCTGCACTTACCTTTTCTCCTTACCATTTGGATTCGTGGAAATTTTATTTAATTTTCTCTCTTCTGTTTGTTTGGAGGAAATTCTTTTTCTGTGCCCTTAGGGCTCCCTAGGAGGAAATAGCACTACTTCCACATAGTGAGGAAAAACAGCTCATGGAGGAAGGGCACCAGGTGAGCCACCTGTTCACCTGTGCCGTTTCCATGCCCAACAGCTACTTCCCAGTGCTTGGTTTATGGTGTACACCTTTATAGCTTTTCATTCTCTTTCTTTCCAGTCTGATCACTGTATTTTCTCATGCTTATTATGCTGAGTCCAAATCAAATCACTTACTGCTGCTTCGAACATCTCATGCATGCGAGAACGTGGGTGTGTGGCGACTGCCTCCTCGCATTCTCACCTGGGTGGGGAATGGTGATAGTTGCAGAATCGGTAGGTAGCCCACTCACAGCTTTCAGAACAAGAAGTGCATAAGAAGACAGAAGCTATAGTAGCTGGGATTTTCGATTATTACAGTGGTGGTTGGTGTGGTTCTTTCAATAACCTTATCTTCTAGCTGTACTGAGATGAGAAGGCCCTGGGGACTCTGGAGATGCTCTGTAAACACGTGGAATAGATCCGTTCCACGAACTCTCCAGCTTCAGAAGCAGAGAGCACAACTCAAGTACCTTTGCAAAAGAAAGCCTCTCGGAGGAGGGTAGAGAACAGGTAGCGCCATCTTAGTCACAGCTCCAGTTCCTACCCTTCCTGAGCTGCGAATCTCCAGACAGTGGCAGCTGGAAGTAGGCCGTTTCTGCCAACAGTATGCCTGTGTGACGCCTCCATGGTTCGGTTCCCATGGCATCGATGGACTTCCTCACGATTCCAGTGTAACCCATTTCGTTCTGCTCAGTCCTCCTTCTTTCTCCTTCTCTTGAAACCTGAATCAGCTGGCTTAACTTGGAGACACCACAATCTCCCTGTCTGCCTCATATTATATCCCCTTTGTAGCCATTAGCACCAAAAAATTTTCAAATCTTTGCTGATTTGCGATGGAACCTACTCCCCAAGAGACACAATTGATTACACCCATGAATAATCCACAGTCTCTATACTGAAAGAAGTATCCTCAAGACAGGTTCAAACAATTTTATAAATGTTTACAATGTGACAACCTGTGGAAAACTTGAAGGAAATACAAATTATATGAATTAAAGAAAAATAATTATATTACTCCATAATTAATGACCCCAATTACTAACTAATGGAGTAGGTATGTATAACCACTGGGTCATATACAGCTTCCTAAATCCTGGGGAAAAGTTGGCTGTCGGTTTTTCATTTTCTTTTGCATATTCATATTCATATTCATTTATATCTAAATCACAGCTAGTTTGCACAAATAGAAAGTCATGGAAAACTTAGGATAAAATATAGGAGAGGGATTTAAAAATATAATATACTGCATTTTGAGAAAACTATGCACTTAGACTCTGAAAAATATGCTTCCTCCAGTTATGGAATACATTCCTGTGACTTTCCTATGTTCTTTGATACCTATTAGGGCACACTTAGATATGTAGCTACATCAGACTTTCTGCATATTCTCTTTCCTGTTGGGGAAGTTTTCTTAGATTTGCTTTTATAATTTTAATGGACTTTTTAAAAGAGAAACTCTATGTTTATCACAAAATTGAAGAGACAGACACTTTTTTGACATACACCCTCCCTACACTGCAAGCTTCCCTATCAGTGTTTTCCATTGGGTTTATACTTTTGATCCAACTGACGAGATGTTATTGACTTGCCTTTATCAGTTGTTGTCCATGGGTGACAATAGGACTCCTGCTTGGCGTTGGATACTCTTTGCTTTGGGACATGCATTCTAGTGTCACACAGAATAGGAGCACTTCTGTGCTCTCATATTAAACTACCACACCACCCCCAAAATCCTCACCATTCACTAGTCTTTTACTGTTTCTTTGTATTTATGATTCTTATAATCCCATACAGTAACAATCATATCATAGGCATTCTTTGTATCAGCTTCTCTTGTTTAACAATATGCTTCTAGGTATCTTTCCTTTCTATTCTTGGCTTGGTAGCTTATTTCTTATTTCTGAATATTATTTCACTATGTGTACTCATCTGTCTGAATTATTTACAAATCTGGGCATTCATCACCTATGGTCCTCCTAAGATCGTTCTGTCTTTTAAATATCAAGATTTATCATATTTAATGTAAGTATTTTTTTTTCTGTAAAGTTCTATGAGTGCATCCTGTCAGGAGTTAGAACTTGCTTTTGCTTCTTCTGTTTGCTTATATATGCCACCTCTCTGTTTTTAAGTCAATTTTGGACTTCTTAATGCGTGCAGATTCAGATTGAAAGACCCCTAAGAGCTCACTTGTACTTCAAGATACTTAAAAGAAAACCATTTCCTTTATAATACATGTCACACTTAGCACATTAGCTCACAACATCAGGTTCTGATAGAGTTCTGAGGGTCAAAGCTGGATGCCAGTGTTTTGGCAGTCTGGGTTCCTTGCATTTGGAGGTTATCAATGCCCTTCAATTCCACATCAACACCAGAGTCGATGCAAAAACTTAATGCTTTTATTCATTTGTGTTTCAACAGAAGAAAAGTATTGTTTTCCGATTTGCTTCACTTTTCCACCCCAGTCAAGAAAATCAGAGCCTGGTGTGGTGGCGCACGCCTTTAATCCCAGCACTAGGGAGGCAGAACCAGGTGAATCTCTGTAAACTCAAGGTCAGTTTGGTTTACAAAACGAGTTCCAGGATAGCCAGAGTTGTTACACAGAGAAACTGTCTCGAGAAAAAAAAAATGAAAAGAAGGAAGAAAAGAAAAGAAAATCAGAATCACAGTGGTTTGCTGACTACTCTGGGAGGTAAATTCAAGTCAACACAAGAAGTGTGTTTTAAAGGGAAATTCACTTTCAGTTTTAGAAACATATGATGGAAATATCAATCTCTTATGTTGTGGGAAAAATTATTGACTTTTTTTTTCTGTGCAGAAAAGAAATGCAGGTTATCCCGTGGAACTTTTGTAGAACAAGAAGCTTCCAGCTGTAGAAAATAATAGGACATTTATTTGGAGTTTGATTTTTGTCTTGGTTTGTGTTTTTCATCTTAGTCTTTTTTAATTAACATATTAGTAACATCAATAGAGAGGTTCACTCAAGGCATATAATTTTTCCATAGCTGCCAAACAGGCCCTGCATTCATCCGCAACTCACCTGGGTGTAGAATAAGCACAAAGGTGGAGGGAGAAGGTTCCTATCTTCTCCTCTGATGTCATTTGCCCTCTAAATAAGGACTCTGCATGAATTCTCTACCATTGAAAATCCAGCCATATTATTGCCCCTTCCCCTGACTTCCTCTGCAAAATAACTTCTTTTTCACCAAGGGAAAGGTTGGTTAGACATTGCGATAGATACTATGCTTACACTCCTGCAACAAGACACTGTACTTTGACTTGGAAGATTTTTATTGTATCTCATAGACCTCAACAGAGAGATGTGTGGGGAGTTATCATATGGATTAAAGAAAAACCTGACATTCTAATTCTTGTAAAGAAGTGTGAACATGGAATGGAAAGCTGCTGTGTCCTGCTCACCTTCACTGAATTTTGCACACCCTCGTGCCACCTTGTCTCTTGCAATGCCTCTATCAGCTGCTTGCTTTTGAATGGTTTGGATTCAAACATGCATTTCCTGGATTTGAGAAACGTACAGGACGCCAGTGTGATGTGTAGAGGTAGCACGTTTGGAGACGCTGTGTATTGGCTGCCTGGAGAAGACAAAACTAAAAAAGTAGGTGAGACTAGAAGGGGAAATAAAATCATATATTTAGGAAAGGTAGGGAAGATTTTGCAGATTTATTACATGAGAACAGGCTGCTGCTGAAGGGAAGATCTCAGACTGTTGAAAGTAAGAGTCCTTTAAATTCTTGGAGACCATAAGCTATGGGATTTGGGCAGCTTGTCCTGTTTCCCAACCTACTTTTCACTCTACTAAAACCGTTGAGCTCCAGTCTGGACTCTAAGAGCCTTCCAAAATGTCTTAGCTCTAAGGATGAGAGAAGATTTTCTCTATTACAGCTCTCCTTGCTCTACCATGGAAATGTCCCTTTCTGTAACTGTCACCTTCACTATCTTCTACTTGAAATGGGGGGAGCTGAATTCTGTCCTCAGTCATTACTCAATATCCAAAGCTTCTAGCACAGCCAAAGCACAAAGAAAGTTTGTGTATACCTGCTTGAAAAAAAAAATTCTGTAGATATGAAATGGTGTGAGGAATGTATATATTTACTGAAGAGATTTAAATAATAATAATAATAATAATAATAATAATAAATCCATATTAACTACCAGCAGGAGCATTGCTAACTTGATGGTTCCTGTTAATCCTGAACTTCCCAAGTTGTATGCATATTTTCTAAGTGCACTTTCCCTATAGCTTTCCTTACCCATTGGACGGAATTGTTTGAAATGTAGAATTGCATGTTTATCGATTTCATATAAAATATGGACACAGGTGAATTTTTCACACATTCAGCGTCAGTGAATATGTTTAGGGGAAGCACCAAACTCATTCCTGGGTGGAGGAGAAAAGCAGAGGAAAACCAAAACAGGTAGTATGATTCTTTCCGT
This sequence comes from Arvicola amphibius, assembly GCF_903992535.2. Classification (NCBI taxonomy): domain Eukaryota; kingdom Metazoa; phylum Chordata; class Mammalia; order Rodentia; family Cricetidae; genus Arvicola; species Arvicola amphibius. Next base: position 96,546,381 of record NC_052055.2, read on the forward strand.
ACACCCTAAAGAGGTGTTCCATGCCTATGAACGGCTTTACACAGCCATTGCTTTCATAAAACCATCTCTGTGGCTCCATGCCCAGACCCAACCTCATTTACTACCTGACTCAATTTGGCCTGCAGACAGCCCCATGATTGTTTCGCCTGCATAATGTCCTTTGTTTAATATTTCCCCCGTCAGAGGAAAAGAGCGAGGCTAACTTGGTACAGTAACTCAGTTGAGAAATGCCGCAGGCTTGGATCCATTAGGAAGTTCCAGGGAGCTTTGTGAGTGGCTTATAAAGAAAAGAAGCTGAGAGATGAGAACTGAATCCCAACACAGCACATGGCCACGAGCCTCCTCTTTAGCCCAGTTCCTCTTCCCTTTCCGCAGCCTCTTTCGTGTGTTTGTTCAGTTAATCCACACAAAGTGCCCTTCACTGTCAGATGGTTTCTAAGGATATGACATTGCTGAACTGATGGCGGTAGTGATTTATCTGAAATTATAATACTATTCAGAACATATAGAGTATGTCAAATACTAGCTTGTCCAAAATGTGTAAAGCAGACTTAGAGTCTTTTTTTTTTTTCAATGCAGAAGCTTAAGTGCTTTCATGAAGTCATGAATATTTAGCTTCGATGTGGGAGCTTCACACTATTGCATGGAAAATAGATGCCTCTTAGGAGATCCCAGCCCAAGTATTCAAAGGCTTCGAGGCTTTGGAGGTGAAAGGGATACAGATTTCTTGCCATTGACGTGGTGTGAGTCATCTGGTTATCTTTTCCTTTCAGTTCTACACAGCAAGGGGAATCCCAGCTGTCAGACGGTGGCTATCTGAGCTACGTCAGGGCCTGGAGGAAGGGAGGTAAGTGATGCCTCGTGACAAGGGCTGCCAGTGACATTGCTCTGGGCTCCCCCCTCTCTTCCTCTTTTCAAGAAAGAAATAAAGTAAATTTATTTTGTGCAGTCAAAGATGATGTCATCCTTAACTTTGTTTGACATGTTCCATCTGAGAATGAAAGCTGGGGTCATTAAAATTTACTATTATACAGTGGAATGGAAGCCAGGGAATTTTAATCGGTTTTTGTCTAGGCAATCCCATGCTAACCAAATTTAAGTAAATCACCCATTCTGTGTTTAAGCCACCATGGCAATAGAACAAGGACAGTAGTATGTTTCCACTTTCCTTCGTGGACAATTGACCAAAAAAATAGATACAGTGTACTTCTACGTGGGAGTATACCCAATTATACAGCTAATGTGTGTATATAAGACTATGTTTTTTTGAAGCATAGATATTTGGAGCATATATGTGTTTTGGAGTAAAGAAATTAGAGTCAATGACATAAACCTCATGGCAGTATGTAGTGAGTAATACAATTAGGATTCTTATTTGCTGTAAGATAGTCTATAGACAGTAAATATTTTCTGGACATAGGCTGAGGTCAGGAGTTTTTACATACCTTAGAACATTCCTGTATGGAATCTCTCAAAGCAATCGGGGCAATAGAACTTTATTCATTGATGCTATGTTCTGTTGATACTTTAGGATCCCATTGCAAACTCTGAAGCTATGATTTATATATTTTCGGTTGTAAAATTTTATGGCAGGATCTTACTTTAATGAAATTCACGACCATTACTTTATATGAAATGAAACAGAGGCACTCTGAAATTCTGTGGTCTTCCTGAGCACGTGTTATCAGAGCTAGGACAGGGACACAGCACACATCTTCAGGAGGTCACGTTCAAGGTTGTTTCTCCACAACAGTCACAAGTATTCACCTTACCCTCATAGATATGATTAACCTCTACTGACCTCAACCAAGGGACTGCTGTGTCTCCACCCATTCATCATCTCCACAATATCGCCGTGTCCTTAGCTGAAGTCTAACATATTTAAGGATTTTGTCTTTATTCTCACACATGAACCCATGCCTCTGTGGTCAGTCGACTTTCAGGAAAATTTCCAAGCATATGCAATGGGCAAAGAGTACTGGCTATTCATATGCAGAGGAATGAAACTGGATCCTTAGTCGGTGGGGGAGGGGGCTCAAAAAGGATTGAAGACTTAGGAGATCCCAAGTTATCAAATTACTGGAAAATAAAAACTAATAAGAAGCACTAAATATCAATCTGGACAATGATGTTTTAGATTTAAGGCTAAAAGAATGGGTACCATGTAGAGAGGTGAGGAGGGGAGATTACATCAAACTGGGATGCTCCTCCACAGCAATAGAAATGACTTCCAGCATAAAGAAGCAAAGCAAGATTTCAAAGAAAATCTCTACAACCCACTCTCTAGTAAGTAGTTAATATGCTACGTATGTACAGAGTGCAGACTCTACAGAAACAGATCAGATAATCTGATGCAATAATGGGCCAGAAACTAAATGCATTGTCCTTCCCTTATGATGCAGATCTTCATGGACTGGATTTAGAATCATGTGAGAAATGCACCTTTGTGCATGTATTTAAAGATGTTTCTAGAGAGGGAAGACACACCCTGAAAACAGGTGACATTATCCGATGCCTTGGGATTCTAGACTAAAATGAAGGAGGGGACAAACCAGTTCAGTAGCAGTGTTCCTCTTTCTGTCTCATGTTTCTGTCATTGTGTGCAAGATCCATTCATCCATTGGTGCTGATCTGACCCTCTTAGAGTTCCAGGGGTCTTTTCGCATTCTAAGTTGGCATTCTCAAAAGCCAAAGATTCAATTAGTGCATGTCTAGCATCTCGGTCTGTTACTCCTATTTGTACAGCCTTAGTTAATCTTTGTAAAAAGGCACTAAAGGGTTCTCTCTGACCCTCTTTGGCCTAATATATGAATCAATTCTCATTCCTAGTCCAGAATCCTGTCCCAAGCATTTTAGAGCTGCTGTGCTACATAGGGACAAGGTGTGTTTATTTTTAAAGAGTCTGATCCTAAGGATCAGAGTAATGTCCCTCACCCAGAATTTGATCTTGGGAAATCTCAAGTCCTTCTGCTTTTTCCTGTTGCTCTAAAATTTTTGCTTCTTCTCTTTAATAACACTTCCAAAGCAGCTGAGGGCCATTTTCTAGGACCGCTGAGATTAACTGAATCCAATCTTGTCTCATTGCCTTATTACTTGAAGCCCGCATTTTGACCATTTCTCTAATGAAGGATGAATATATTCCATAAGCTACAATTGCTTGTTTAATTTCCTTTAGATCAGTCATTCATATGGGCTCCCATATATATTCTTTGACTACCTTAGGGTATTTTGTGCCAGATGCTCTTTCTGATAATATCAATGGAAAGGCAGATAGAATTCTGGGTAAGCTATCATGGAGTTTGGTACATACTGATGAGGCTACATTTTGTCTTTGTACAAATCTGACAAATTCCTCAATCTTTTTAAAATTTTTTTACCACTGCTTTTTGTAAAGTCTGGATCTCCTGTCCAGTGTTCTCCTCTAATGCCCTCATTGAGAATTCCAAGGTGTGAAGTCTGTCCAGTAAAGATAATGTCTCATCATTGGACATAATTTTTATAGCATGCATATTACCTTCCTGGAGAGACATTTTATCAGTCAATCTATTATAACCATTAGACAGAGTCTGATTAATGCATTCAAAAGTATGAATTCTCTCAGTACCCTCTGTCTTTGACTGGGTTTTGTCAAATTGGTTGTATCCTTTTCCAGAGTGCTGAATTTCCCTTTTAGTTGGTCATTATCAGCCTGTAAAGACTGTATCATTTCTAAAAGTGCCTCATTTTTGGTCCCATTTTCAAACCATGTTTTTAAAGAGAAAATATGAAGGCTAAAACTAATCCCCAGAATCAAATAGAAGGATGTAGGAGGGGAAATTATACAAATCTTGCATAACATCATACATGGTATAAGTAAAAAAGCTACTGAATTCTTGAATTGTTAAATTGTCCGTCATTTTACCCTTTTAAATTACGAATTTGTAATTGATATTTTAAATTATAAATCTCACCTGTGCTTGAGTTTGAACTGGAGTAGGTGCAATAACCGTTACCTGCTGGTAGGTGTCAAGGTACACTTGTAGCCACTTGGCCGGCTTGAATCTGATTTTAGATTAAATAATGAAAAATTTGCTCAAATTAAAAACAATTATTAAATGCAAATCACAGACTGTGTGCCTCATGGAAGTCCCTGACTGGTCAGCAGTTGCATGAGCACAAAGACAGCAAGAAAGCAATGACAGACAGAGGCAACCAGAGAAGCCTGTGTCCTGCCTGAACTTCCGGGAGTGCGGGAAAACCTGGAGCCAGAAGCCAGTAGTGCAGCCGCAGGTGGCCAAGGTGCCTGAGTACTTGGATCAGCTGAGGCGTTTAATGAGAAAATATGAAGGACCTCCGCTAACGGCTACTCAGGGCTGCTGCATAGGAATTCTATACTCAAATGAAGGGCATGGAGCCTGACCGCAGCTGACTAAAGCCGCTGGAGACCCGAGCCCCACGGTTTGGTGCAAAGTGTGGAAGTTAGCTTGATTGGGGAAGTAACCAGGCTAGCTAAAAGATAAAACGGTTATATTTTTATTTATTATAAGGGGAAAACTCACGAAACAGGAACGAGAAGTCCAAGCTCAGCTGTGTTTCAAGGAAACCACAGAGAGTGAGAGCAGCTGGGCCACAAGCCGTTTTTCTCCGGATCCCAGAAAGCCACACCCTAACTTGGTCCCAGCTCTTCAAGATAATTGATTGGTAAAGATTCCCCATTACCACTGAAAGATGGACCTGAACCGTATCTGAAACTGGACCTGTTATTCCTGGGAAATGGATACTCTTTTGACATATTCTTAGGTGAAATACCAAAGAATGTGGTGGAGAGAGGAGAAAATTTATAAATATAAAGAATGTCCTCATAGCACGACAAATCAGGCAGCTGAAGACCCAGTAAAATTAGTCAAGGTGCCTCTTAGAGCTTATAGGTGCAGAAGTGCTCCAATCATCCCTGCATACCTGTGGGGAGTGGGTGAGAGAGAGGGTCTTTACCTGCCTAGAAATATGCTGTGTTTCTTCATTGTAAACTGCCTTGGAGATTATTTTCAATATGAAAGAAGCTTCCGTGATACCACCTTTCCATTTCTCACATAAGTTGTTACTCTTCCTTTGACCAAGCCATGCTGCTTTTCAGCACTCAAAGCTGTCATTTATAGAGAGAATCATCATCATCATCATCACTAAATTAACACAGATCAATTTAAAGTTTTAATCAATTAATTTAAGGGCCAGGATGGACCTTTAAAAATACATCAGACTATGTATAAAGGACGGACTGTTAGCCAAGATGGACATTAGAAAGAATTAAAGCAAGAAATAATACCCTGCCATTCACATCCATTTTTTAAAACCCAAAACAAGGAATCCACTGATGCTTAATGTTTTTGTAATTTTTATTTCTTCTCTCTTGTCTCTATAAAGGTGAAGGTCTAATGATTGTTTTATGTAAAGTCATGAACACAAGGAAGTTAACATATTGAAGACAGAAGTTATTCTGAAGAAAGGAATCAGGAACGAGACCTGTACATGTTGTTCAGCTACAGTCTTCTAGCAAGGACCATGGATAATTCAAATACCTGTTCTGCTCACAGAAGCCTTGTTCTTAGACACTGCTTCTGAACAGCATCACTGTGCTGGCTAGGGACACCCCAAGCCTCAGACCTCCTTCTAATGATATGGCAATCTACAATCTATGACAGAAAGGATAATCTCTTGATTAGTCTCAATGGTCAGATTGATTGAATAAAGAAAACACCTAGGTTGGCAATGGGGTGCAGTGATGTGTGTGTATTTGAGAGTTTTTGCATCGAGGATTAATTGAATGTAGAGAGACTCCTGTGAAGGTGGGTGGTGCCTTCCCATGGACAGAGGTACCTGGATAGATAAAAAGGCAAGGGAGTGAGCTATATGAACATCAGCATTCTCCTCTCTGCTCCTTGAAGCCACACAGTTCTTCATAAGGGACATGTTCTCCTTCTGTAGCTGCTAAGTCACTTTGCCTTCTCAGCTATGATGTGCTGTGTTTTAAGTTAGGGTTTCTATTGCTGTGAAGAGACACCATGACCATAGCAACTTCTATAAAGGAAAGCATTTGATTTGGGTAGTTTACAGTTTCAGAGGTTAGTTCATTATGGCATGTAACATGATTTCATACAGGCAGGCGTGGTACTGAAGAAGGAACTGGGAGTTCTTTCTACATCTTGATTCACAGGTAACAGGAAGTGAACTGTCTTACTGGGTGGACATCCATTGAGCATAGGAGACATCAAAGCTCATCCCCACAGTGACACACTTCCACCAACAAGGTCACACTTCCTCCAACAAGGCCACACCTCCTAATGTCACACCATGTTGGAGCCAATTTCTTTTAAACCACCACATGCTATGTTCCTTTGTACTGTGAGTGGAAAGAAACCCTTTGTCCCTGCCGTTACTTTTGGTTACATTTGTTTGGAGCAATGAGAAAAGTAAAGCCAAGTTTTTTCTTTGCCTTGGAGTGGCAGCAAGCACCTCTTTCATTCCCTTAACAAAAATCTCACAAAACAGGGTCCATTAGCAGCAACTTCAAACAAGAACTAAAAGCCAACTCTTGTTCTTAATTCATGGTTATTTGTCATCTCTGGTGTCTGTAGCTCAGTTTTAAATCTTATTTATCACACTTCACTATATTATTCACTTATTTTTGCTGTTCTTATTTTAATTATTTTTGCTGTCTTTGTGTAGTTATTTATCTAAAATTCAATTATTTAAATTTCTAGAGTTGAATTTTATAATTACCATCTTCAGCTGGCATTTGTGTGTTGCCTTTGGCCTCAGTCACTGTGTTGTTGGAAGGAATAAATGCATAAGACAAACTTGTTGAAATATAGAGTGGTGATGAAGATCACGACAGTGAAGACCAGCCACACTCTCTGCCACTTCTTGTCCCCACCCTTTCAGCTTTGAGCATTTATTTCTTCATGTTCTTCCTTCTTATATTTATTCAGCATGAAATGGGACTGACTGAATTCTCAAGTTCTCTGTCCCCTCTCCTTTGTCACTTCACGTGCCTTTCATCTTCCGTTAATATTTATTCAGCACCACAATTTGGGAGGTGCTGTAGAGCCAGGAAGACCGTACAGAGATGCTTCAATACTGATAACCAAGAACCCATATCCTCAGCAGCTCTTGACTTCTGTATTCCCAAGGCTCACCCACTGAGTCCTCAGAACCCTCTTTCCAGCAGTCCTTCCCTCTTAAGAGGAGCTTTACTGTCTTCCTCACAGCTTTACGGTCTCCTGTGCACCACCATTCACCCTTAAGAACTTTGTATTTATCCACTGCTCTTTGCTCTCAGCATCATTTGTGGACTGAAAACTGAGGCTGGTAACTAGGAGAGGATTCTCTTTACACTTGCTGTAAACGAAACCCTGATCCACAACCTTGGCCCTGGCTGAAATGAACCATAGGAAAGGTATTGATTTATGCAGACTTCTTTCTTATTCTACACTTCAAATTAATACCATGTTGCTTTTCCGAACGCTCATTAGTATATTCCTGGGCTCCTAGCTGGATATGCCTCCAAGATTATATAGAGCTTTGGTGGGGGTGTGGGGGGCACTGAAACTATGGTCTCTGAGCAAAGAAGGCAGAAAGAGTCACTGCCTTGGCATCTGGGGTGTTCTCAGATTCTTCGGTGTTCTTCAAGCTGGCTCAGAGCTCTCTGCCTTGCTTGCAGTCGTGTTCATCCACAGCATGGCTATTTTTGATGGGTAACGCCCGTGGGTCTTCCTGCTACGCTTCAGTAAATCTTGAGCCAAGAAAAGGAGAGACACAGTGTCTGGCATCCTTGGCCTCAGGTGAACTGTGTGTGCTTTTTTGGCATGGTCAACTAAGTCCTACACCCTGGATACTTTTTTAGGCCCCATTTAAATGGCCAGGAAAACTTTTGAGAGGACTAGCCAGAAATTCTCTAAGCACCATCCCCTGTTGATTTTATTTATTTACTTTTGCTAGTGTTCAGAAGACAGATAAATATAAATTTGGAATATCTTTTTCATTTTTACAATCTCAACGAATTGTTGATTGCAGGGTATGTCCCAGTAGTAAGAAAGGAAATATGTGGAGTTCAAAATAGATACAACCCTTTCATAAATGCTGGCCATCACCTGACCTAGAGTTTCTATTGTTTTTTTTTTTTTAAATAAGATGAAAAGTAATGTCAAGTTTCTTCTCCAGTTTTATCGAAGGGGGAATGAATACGTGTCCCACTTTATGTTAAAGAAGAAAGTTGTAAGGCATAAAAAGAAAGCCCAAGAAAATGATAATTAAGGAACTTAGGGAGGGACAATAAGAGGAAAGAAGAACTGTACGTTAAATAAATGGGTCAGCAATCTGAATGTAATTCAAGCCCTTTAGAAACAATGACACCCAAGATAGTTTTCTATGAGAGCTAAAAAAATTTTTGAGGGGGTGTCAGCTCACAAATAACTCAGAGACCTATTATTAATTATAAAAGCTTGGCCTTAGCTTAGGCTTGTCCCATTATCTCTTATAACTTAAATTAACATGGGTTAATCCTGTTGCATGACTTGTTATCCCATCTTTCCATACTTTTCATGCAGCTTCCTCAGTGTCTGGCTGGTGACTCCGCCTTCTTCCCAGAGTTCTCTCTCTGCCCAGAAGTCCTGCCTTTATCTCCTGCCTAGCTCTTGGCTGTTCAGCTCTTTATCATACAAGTCATAGCAATAGGACATTGATTCCATGTCCTAGTCCACGCTCTAGAGGTTGTCTTCATTGAGAGTCAATAAATTTGGAAAACCAGGCATGGTATCGAAGATGGGGAAGTAGAGTAAAAAATATCAATGCATGGAGGACCCAGTTAATTTTCTATTGTGTGTGTACACATACATATGTATATACATTTATATATATATATATATATATATATATATATATATATATAAAACAAGCTGACTACATATATTTTTGATCGCTTGTTTGTTTGCTTGTTTGAGACAAGAGCTCTCTGTGTAGTCCTGGTTGTTCTGGAGCTTGCCATGTAAACCACATTGCCTTTATACTAACAGAGGTCTTCCTGCCTCTGCCTCTGCCTCCCAAGTGCTGGGATTAAGGGACTGTGGTACCACCTCAGCCTTGACTATGCACATTTTGAAATTAATCTACATGGTTTTACTTTTCACATTTTACAAAATGTTGAGAGGAACATTGAGAATTCATTTTGACAAGAAACAGGAAGGAGAAATTTAAGAAGTAAGTTAGTTTTGGATTTATTGGGAACAATTTTTCAAACTCGTGATTCCACATTTCAAATTTGATACTGAGTCATGATCAGTAAATGCAATTTCTGTGAATCACCCAACATAATGCTTTTGTATTCTTGATCCAAATCATGATTATTACCAGCATATCTGCCAGACTCCAGACTCCTATCCTTTTCTCAAAGAACCTTATTTACGATATACTTAGACACTGCCCTCAGCCCTGAATCATGTGCTACCCTTTCGTTTCTGCTTTGGTCAGGTACGCTTAGTGTCCAAATTGAATATGTAAGATGGAGTCTTAAGGATGTTGAGTAACAGACTGGAAATCACACTACTAGGAAGTAGAAAGCTAGGCTTTGAATCTATGGCATCTAATTCCAGAGCTCACATTGTAATCCCCTAAGCCCTGGGTGGCACATTCATCAATGTACAATGTGGGGTTGGAAGTGCAGCTTGGTGCTTTGGAGCAGAGCAAATGTAAATGGCCCACCTGGGGACTGAACCCATGACCTTGGCATGATTAGCACAGGGCTAACAGATGAGTGAATACCAGAAGCATATTATCCAGATTTCTCTCGTATGATGAGTTATTTGAGGGCAGGATATGCAAGTCAATAGGAAAACCTATTAAGCCTATTGAAGCACACAAAACGCAAAACTACATTGTTCCTTTTTCCAGATCACTCTAAGAATTTAATTTATGTCTGTCTGCAAGTTATCATGCACATACACCTATGTGTTTGTGGTTTGTATGTGCAAACACAGTCACTGAAGACATGAAATGTGGACTTGTCACAAGTGTGCATCGATGCATGCATGCCTTTCTGTTTTTAGATGATTAACATGCTGAGTGTGTGGTCTGTGCATACAATGACCAAGGCCTTAGTGATTTCGCATCTTAATGGGTCTCTTCAACTTCAAAGTTGTTATCACTGAAACTCCAAAGATGGAAAGATTTGATGTATTTAAAGTAGAAATTTGTTTTGTTTAAATTGAGAGCAGAGTAAAGAGTAGAGCCCTCCTTTACCTATGCTGAGTTTGCTCCAAGATCCCTGGGGGATGCCTGAACATGAGAAGCGGTCTACAGTATTGCGACATAGCACCCAGAACAAATTTGTCCTTTGTTCTCCATGAAGAACACAGCATTGCCCCTCTTTATTAAAATGGGGGTTACTGGTCCACAAGCACTGAAGTACCAGAGGTCAGTCTGTTAAGCAAGACATCTACTAAGTGACCAACTCTAGAGACATCAGATATACACAGTATGACTCACATATATGATGACTCACATCCTAGACAGGATAGCCTGAGATTTCTTCATCCTTTTCAGAATGGTGTACCATTACAGAGTTATGGATTATATTTATTACTGGGATTCTCTATTCAGTACTTTCAGACCACAGTTTGGATCGCTGCAACTGAAGGAAGCAGGACCACAATGTGGGCCTACTGTGTGCCCTGGTTCTCAAGCAGATGTGTATGGTTCTGAGATTGTGTCTTCATCTATTCTGTGCGGAGTGCTGAGTGCTTCTGAAAGAAATGTAAGAGCTATTATCCCAACAATGCAAAACAGAAGACGGCGCATTTCAGGGTATTTTGCTATACTCTCTGATTTCATTCATGTTGCAGTCCAATGGAGACCAACCATAGCAGGGGGTTGGAAATAGGCAGGATTTGCAAACCTGCAGTTGGAATTAATGATGCTAATTGAACTGAAGGCAGCCCTGCGTCCACAAGAGGGGACTGCATCGCGAGCCCTCCAGGAACAGCAATCATTGAATCATCGCCAAGCAAACTCGGAATCCAAGTAAGAAAAGGAAAAAAAAAATAGTAAATGTGCTTGCCATATTCTTAGTACCATTTGCCTTGACAGGAAAAACAACAGCCTCTTGCCTCCTCAGCTTACTCCTCATCAGCGCGCTCTTCCCCAAACAAGACACTGCACATCAGCCATTTGGGATCTCTTCCATCCGTGTTGTAACGCGCTCTCCCGTGCAGTTTGTACTCAACTGCGGCATGTGCCGACGCCAAGAGCAAGGCGTTGGTAATCTGGGCACCCACAGTTGTGATGAGGCATCTTCAGTGCAGGCGTCCAAATCAAATATTTGGCTGCGCTTCTTTAGATGCGATATCTCATATTGTCACTGTGGTTCTGGCAAAGCCCGGGAACTTGGGCAGGAAGGGAAGAGCCCAAGGGGGGTGGGGATGGGGTGGGGAGACTAGGGAAGTGGGGGAGGGCAGAGAAGAGGCTCTGCCAGTGTCAGATCTTCCAGCCTGCGGCCCCACCTTTTGTTCGTCTCTACTATGCTTGGACAGGAGCCAAGTCTGCGTGACAATGACAGATGAAGGACAGTATGGAGGGTGAGTTTGCTTTCAGGCACCAGAGACATCACTGGTTACTCGCAGAAAACTGGTATTTCAGTATGAGTTTATAGAGTATACTTCTCTGCTGGCATGCATGACGGTGATACCATGGCATGCATTTTTTTACCGGCACCCTCCAACGAATGTAACAATGGACGTTGATTGTTTATTTGTTTATTTTTAAAATCGCTGTTTGTTTGAGGCCAGGTTTCTGTATTTCAGACTGGCCGGAACCTCGGTCCTCCAGGGTTTTCAGGCTCACGCTGGCTCCTTTGGTCCTTGGGAGAGGTCTGTAAACGAAGAGAAGAACTCAGGAGCGTCACTGCCTTCTTTTCAAGGAAGAAAACTCCTAATACCCGAAGAGCTGATGGCTGAGACAAGGAGGGGGAGCAACAGTTTTTATCCTGCTCCTCAGCCTCCTCTGCATCCTCCACCGTGGTAACTGGCGACTGAGGAACCCTTTACTGATCCATGAGGAGGCATGGTCCTGTATCAAAAGGCACCGCCTTCTTGGGGCGGAGGTACAAATTTTAAGACTGGAAAACTGTGGGGCTGCAGGGATGGCTCAGCAGATAAAAAGTACTTGCTGTACGAGCATGGAGACATGAGTCTGAATTGCCAACACCCATGGAAAAAGCCGGGGTGGGGGGGGGGCACTAACAGGAGGCGGTCAAGACAGGGAGATCCTGGGAACTTGCTGGCTAACCTGACTAGCTAAAATGAAGTTGCTACTTCAGTGAAGACAAGTCACAAAAGATTAAGGAAGGGCTGGAGAGATGACTCAGCGGTTGAGAGCACTGACTGTTCTTCCAGCAGTCCTGAGTTCAATTCCCAGCAACAACCACATGGTGGCTCACAACCATCTATGAGATCTGGTGCCCTCTTCTGGTCTGCAGGCATACATGGAAGAAATATTGTATACATACTAAATAAATAAATTTTAAAAAAAGGTTAAGGAAGAAAACAATTAAGGGATTGACTGATGCCTCATTCTAGTCTTCACATGTACAACACACACACACACACCACTTTATTATATTTAGTTTTTTTATGTGAGTTATGTTCATGCACATGAACAGACATACACAGGGATGTACATGCGCGTGCATTCAGCAACACACACACACACACACACACACACACACACACACACACACACACACATACATTCCTGTGTGAGTACCTGAGAAAACCAAAAGAGGCTACCACATTTTCTGGATCGAAAGCTAACAGGCAGTTGTCAGCCACCTGATGTGGGTGTGGGCAACTGAACTTGATTTCCCTGCAAGAGCAACAAGCACTGTTAATTGCTGAGCTCTCTCTCCAGGCCAACTCTCCTCATTTATGACAAAAAGAAGAAAAAGTAAGATCAGGGGATATCTGTCATAAAATAATTTTTATTGCTTTTTTCTCTTTTAGTTGGGGCAGAAGATTGGTTGTGCAAATATCAGTTTTTACCCAGCACAGCTGTGGGCTTCTTTCATCACGCTGTACAAGCGTCAGTGGAGCAGGTTAGTTCACTCTCTTGTTGCAACTGCTCTCATTGTTATCGTTTGGGGTTCAGTCCTGTGACACTGGGCTCTATTTTCTTTCTTTCCATAGTGGGTCAGATGACTCATCCAGAAAGCCTGAAGTCTCTCAACTTTTGCCTAGTGTCTTTTGTCCTCATTGCCCTCACTGGCGGACTTCAGAATGTTAGCTTCATGTCATTTCTCATTCTTCGGTTCTACCCGAAGGCTAACTGTACTAGACCTGTTGAAAAAAGGCTGAACGTTGCCTGTTTGCTCATTGTCTAATGTTGCTGACATCTTGGTTGGGTTGCTGGCCACCAGAAACTCTGTAGGTCTTCAGATTTTTATCTACAAACATATGGCCAAGTTTTACATTTTGCATTTCCTCAAGGGGGCCCCATCTGAATGTAGTGATTCATAGTCAAGTCCATAAACTGACAGAGATACCACACTTGATAGACTCCGATTGCCAGAGCTGTTGGAATGAGTTGAGATAGATTTAGACATCAACAATAAAAAAGTAACCCCAGTGGGCCCATAGGCAGAAAAAATGAACTCATATAAGATCCTTTGAACGAAGAATAAGAATAAGAACTTTGTGAAGAGCAGGTGGAAAATGCCGTATTATGGAGATACAGTTCTCTGAATAAAAGGATGAACAAAAGAGCCGGTGGCTTTGGGAGCTATTAAAACGTATTCTGTGGATTTCAAAGCACAGAGAGTCTGCACGCCACCAGTCCTTTGTCAGGCACTCAGTCTATGATTCAGCACACATTTGCCGAGTACGTTTTCTAAACATGAAGTTGCATCACTTCAAAGTTAGCATGCAGGAGCATAAACCTGCATGTGAATGCGTTTGAATATGGAAGTCATGCACGTGCGGTTAGTGAACCTACAGTTGACTTTCACCAAATCAGAGAAACTGTTAAAATAACAGGTGATGTAATTTATTTTGAAGCATTTAATTTTTCAGATCTCTGTGCTTATTTTAAAAAGTTATCAGCCGGGCGGTGGTGGCGCACGCCATTAATCCTGGCACTCGGGAGGCAGAGGCAGGTGGATCTCTGTGAGTTCGAGACCAGCCTGGTCTACAAGAGCTAGTTCCAGGACAGGCTCCAAAGCTACAGAGAAACCCTGTCTTGAAAAACCAAAAAAAAAAAAAAAAAAAAAAGTTATCATCCTATTCAAATCCTGGATATCAAAATTTACAATAGATATCACAATAAGATAGATAGCTGGGCAGTGGTGGCACACGCCTTTAATCCCAGCACTCAGGAGGTAGAGGCAGGCTGATCTCTGAGTTCAAGGCCAGCCTGGTCTACAAGAGCTAGTTCCAGGACAGACTCTAGAAACTACAGGGAAACCCTGTCTTGAAAAACCAAAAAAAAGATAGATAGATAGATAGATGGATAGATAGATAAAAGCTGAATGAAAAAAATTGTGGAGTAGATTTACTGGGGTGAGTTATGAAAAAATACCTCATTTTGACTACATAGTCAAAATCTTCTCCCTGAATCTCCTATCCCCTCTCATGCTGATGGATGCTGCCTCTTGTACTCCCAGGAATACTCTCCACATCGGGTCCCATCATCCTTTCTCAGGCTTAAGGTCTTATTAATGAACAATGATCTCTTGCAGTTTCTTCCTATTGACCAAGTTCCTCATATTTTATAAGAAGGTTCCTTCCTTCCATTTCTGCCTACTGGTCTACCTTGTCCAGTCATGAAGTGTGTGTATACAATTCACTCTTTTCTACTCTCTTACCTCCTCACTTCATTCCCAAGATATACTTGGGGAAGTATGTCTTCTGATTTCCAAAAACCACTGTATCAGCCTTTATCGCTAATCCTAACAAAATATCTGGGCCTTTGGCAGGACTAATTTCCTACTCTTGTCTCAAGAATTTAGTCACATTTGGCACAACTGCTTGTGTGTCCTTCTAAAATAACCACATCTTATGGCTTTTCTTTAAATTTCCCAATTGTCTTCTTTAAGATTCCTTGCTGATTCTTTCACATTATCAGACTTTCAGATTGCTTGTTCCCAAGGTTTAACATGAATGAGAACAGTTGTCATAGATTCTCCTTTTGTAGATTTAATGACCTTTTTTTTATGAGTCAGTCTCCTTAATACTTCTACCTTAAATTTGTTCATGAGGGATTCATATTATTCCTGAATTGTCTTCTTTCTACAGCCTCTCCAGAGATATCTCTCATAATTGCAATCTTTATGACTGTGTAGACCTGGAAGACCTCAAGATTCTGTCTCTACCCCATAACTGCCTGCAGCTTTCAAAGCTGTGTCCCAGCCCCATAACTGGTTTCTCAGAATGCCTCTGCAGAGATCACAGACTCAGGATGCCAACTGCTTGCCATATACCTAAGTGAACAGCTAATGGCCAGAGCGAGATGCAGGTGCTTCATCTTGGAGTCAAGCACTGCTCTCATATAGGCTATTCTTCTTCTCCTGGACCTCTCACTTGCCCTGTGGCTCCTAGGCATTTGGTCCTGGCCATCAGTTCCTGCGGAAACTATTACTCACTTGCCCAAGATTTTGCTACAGTGTTCTATTATATCAGAGCCACCAAGATTATAAAATTTAATGCATCCTATTTAACTGCCTGCCTCTATCTCTAGGACTTAATTTTATTTATGAATCCTTTTTATGTTCTACCCACCATGGTACCTTTAGTGTCTTAGATAATGCTTATCTTAATGGACTGATAATAATAATTAATTGCTAAATAAGTTTTCAAAAGAAATATAATGAAGGGAACTATTATTGAACTATCCCCCCCCCGTCCCAGAACACTGTGACACAAGTCTGATCTGGAGGAAGTTTGTAGATTCTAATCCCATATAGACTTTGGACATGGTGTTTGGAGAAACAAAACTATATTGTGATCTTAGGATGAGGTCAAAAAGGAGAAGGTGAAAAGAAGGAGGGAATGTGGATCTTGTTTTACATATTTAAGCAACTTCCTAGAACTTACATTCTCTCTCTAGATCTTGTTATATAAAAATGATAATTTCTTCTACAATTAATTAAGTTATGATAGGTTGGGATTTTATTATTTGCTGTTCCAAATATTCTTAACATATACTCTTTAATACTGATAATGAACAAAAATGAAGTATGGTTGTACATACAATAAAATGTTATCTGCATTGAGCGTCATCTAATCCAGGTGTCAGAAACTTTGTTCTATACAGACACATAATGAATGGGTTTACTCTTGACAGGTCAGGTGGTCTGTTGTAATTGTTAGCCAGAGTTGCTGCTGACTAAATAGTAACTAGAAGAAATAAATAGAAGAAAATAAATAGAAAGAAAATAAATAGAAGAAAACTGTTTCTGCTTAAGTAAAATTTTATTTACTAGAACACATGGTAAATGGGAGAATTTCCTGAGTAAATTGGGGATGAAGAGCAAGGAAAAAAGGTGTGGGGGAGGAGAACATGAGGAAACTGGATGGCTGAGTTGGGGGAGGAACAAAGAGGGAGAGCAAGAAAGAGATATCTTTAAGAAGAAGCTGTAATAAAACCCTATTAGGGAGAAATCTGGTACTAGGGAAATTCCCAGGAACGCACAAGTATGACCACAGCTAAGACTTCTAGCAACAGTGGAGAGAGTATCTTCTGGCTTTTCCCTGTAGTTTGATTGATGACCACCCTAATTGTCACCATGGAACCTTCATCCAGTAACTGATAGAAGCAGATGGCAGATGCAGAGATTCACAGCTAAGCTCGGGGCCAAGTTCCTGGAGTTCAGCCAGAGAGAGGGAAGAGGGATTATATGAGTAAATGGGTCAAGATCATAATGGGGAAACCCACGGAGACAGCCTGACCTAGTGGGAGCTCACACTCCCTCTAGATTCATAGCTGGGGAACCTGCATAGAACCACACTAGGCCTTCTGCATGTGGGTGACAGTTGTTTGTCTTGGACAGTTGGTGGCGCCACTGACAATGGGATCAGGATTTATTCCCAGTGCATGAACTGGCTTTTTGGAGCCCATTCCTTATTGATGAATACCTTGCTCAGCTGTGATACAGGGAGGAGGGGCTTGGTCATGTCTCAACTTGATATGCCAGACTTTGTAGGCTCCCCGTGGGAGGCCTTACCCTTTCTGAGGAATGAATGGGGGTTGAGTAGGAGGAAATGTGGGAGGGGGAAGGGAGAGGAGGTAGGGGGAACTGTGGTTGGTATGTAAAATGAAAATAAAAAAAACTTTTTGTAAAAAATAAAAAAGAGCACTAGCTGTTCTTGCAGAGGACCCAGGTTTGAGTCTTAGCACCCACATGGTGAATAACAGATCCAGTCTCAGGGGATCCAGGGTCCTCTTCTGACCTCCTTGCACACTAGGCACACATAGGATATACATATATATCCAGGGAAACACTTGTATATATAAAATTAAAATAAAAGAATCTAAATATAAAGCAAAACAAATGTCACATAGTAAGCTAGATAGAGCCCATGTGTTACAGTTTGCTGACTTCCATGTGGGAGACTCTTCCATTGATATTTTTAGCAAGCAAAGAATTATTATAAGTAAGCACTGTGGAGGCAAGTTTTTCTCTGTCTTTTTCTTATAAAGGTATAGTGAAGAAACAATCTTTTAAATCATTAACTATAAGAGGGCATCCTTTAGGCAATAGAGAAGGCAAAGGAATTTCAGACTCTAAAGAGCTCATTGGCTGAACCATCTTATTAACTGATCTTTGATCTGTTACCATTCTCCATTTTCCAGATTTTTTCTTAACAACAAATACAGGAAAATTCCAAGGGCTGATTTATTCTTCAATATGCTGAACATCTAGTTATTCCTGTATCATCTGTTCTAAAGCCTGAAGTTTCTCTGTGTTAAAGGTCATTGAACAATCCATACAGGTTTGTCTATCAACCATTTTAAAGACAGAACTGTTGGTGCCTTTTAAAGGTCAGCAGTAATTGTGCTCTCTTCTTGTACAACCTGAATGGTCAGTGACTGTTCTTTATAATACCTTCTAATATTTTCCCCAGAAACATATGATAATTATGGTTCATTTCTAAGATTGAGGGAATCTTAGTATTCAATTGCCATAAAAAATCATGTCCCCAAAAATTCATTGCTATGTTAGCCACATATGGTTTTAAGTTTCTTCTTTGTCCTTCTAGTCCTATACATTCGACCTGTTTCATGTTCTGTTTTACCTAAGATAAGGTTCCAGTCTCTAAAAGTTGAACATTTACCTTCTGAAGAGGCCAATTTGGATGCAAAGATTCCGGTGTAATTGTTGTTACATCTGCACCTGTATCTACCAGACCTTCAATGACAAAGCCATATATTCATATTTTTAATTTTAGTCTTTGTTCATTTTTAGATGTTTGTCAAAATACTTGCTTCATGATTTTCCTGAACTTTTTTGTTCTCTCTTCTATAGCTGTTCTTTTATCCAGAACAGTATAGTTTCTTATAATAGGAATTAGGTTCTTTAATTACTCTAAGAAGAAGCTTCCTCCACAATGACAGGTAATGACTAAACTGGATTTGGAATAGGGGCCTGAGAGAGGCCCCTTAAGGAGTTTCCTGGTGGCAAATAGTTACCTTGAATGTCCCTTGTTGATCTACATCCATTAATCAATGATGCTTAGAAAGGAGAGGAAGTTTCCCAGAGATTTGAAGAAAATCAAAATGTTAGTGTTTCAATTGTAACAAACAAGGTCACCTTAAAAGGTATTATAAACAGGGTGTTCTTTAGAACCAATGTTTTGTATAAGCAAATAGAATGCCCCTCCCTCTCTTTTAACTAATTCCTCCCTTTAAGAATTCCTAATTGTCTTAACAAATCTTCCTACAATGTTCAGTGGACTGTGAGGCATTGCACATCTGAGTGGAAAATTTGGACAGTGAACAGCCTAGCTGAGGACAGTTGCAGCTGCTAGCATGTATCCATGTATCACCCACCCACTTCTTTAATTTATAGTGTAACACCTTCTGTTGACTAAATAAACAACACTAACAAGACAGTTATGACAAAGGTAGTTATTTTGTACATGATAGACAGGAGCAGGTTTGTATACTGGACTAAGTTAGGGAGGCTTATTCATTAAAGTTAAACATAGATCCATTACAGTAAACTCTGTACATAATTTCTGAAGGAAATAAGAAATAACACAAATAAACAAAATGCCTATACAGAGGAATAGTTAAGGCCCTGTCTTAGTTTGTGATTTTATTGATAAGAAGACATACCATGACCATGACAGCTTTTATAAGGAAAACATTTAATAGAGGGGGCTTGCTTACAGTTGCAGAGATTCAGTCCATTATCATCACAGTGGGGAGTATGGCAGCATGCTGGAGGAACTACAGAAAATCCTACATCTTGCAGGAAACAGGAAGTCAACTCCTACACTGTGTGATATTCTGAACATAGGAATTCTCAAGCCCACTCCCACAAAGACACACTTCTTCCAACAATGCCATACACATTCCAACAAAGCCACACCTCCTAATAGTGCCACTCCCTAAAAATTATAATGGCCAATTTCATTCAAACTACCACAGGTCCCATTCCTAATAGAAGAACTACAGACAACTGGTAAATGTTGACAGTGGGACAAACCAGTCTTCCTCAGAAATGGGCCCACTAATAGGTTATCCAGTACCAAGTGTTCAGCTCTAAAATCATATACACATAAGCAATATTAAATATACTTAGCTGATTGTATATATTCATACATACATATATGTGTATATATGTTCAATATATACAATAAATATATACACTGTATTTATTTACAATAATAATAATTAAAGAAAAAGAGGTCATGGGCCCAAGAAATAGTGAGAGAGGTAAAGGAGTTGGAGGCAAGAGAAAGGGATAGGGAAAGTGATTTAAATATAGTTCACTAAAATTAAAAATAAATCAATAAATTGGATGACATTATTACTATTGTAATTTCCTTTCTTTCTTTTATTGTTGTCCTCTTTTTCTTTTTGAAACAAGGTTACCCTATATATTCCTGGCCTCAAACTCACAACCCTCTTGCCTTGGCCTCAAATGTGATGTGATTTGAGACAAACAATTTTATGCCCAGCATATTTTCATAATTCTGTATATCTATATAGTTTTCATAATTTTTATTAGATAAATTTTATATTATATGTTTTGATCATGCTTTTCATTCTTCTAACTCTTCCCAGATTCTCCCCACTTCCCTATCCACACAATTTCATGTTTTTTTTCTCTTTCAAAATATGAAAACCAAAATGAGCAAAGGAATCTTCTTTCACAAAGATCCCTGATCCCTGAGGGGAGGGGTTTAATAAAGGTATCCCAGTTTACACTGAGTGCTCTAATATGTCTCACTCTTTGTACAATTTCCAGTTGTGGCTCTCTTGGTTAATTTTTTTATACTTCAAGAAGAAGATTCTTTGATACACGTTGGACAATACAATGGTCTATAAGTATAGCAATACATCATTAGGACTTATATATTTCTACACATTTGAAAGGAATTTAAACAGAGTTTTCCATACAATGGTAGATAATACTTCAACTAGACACCCTATGCCAGTAAGTAAAACTTCTAGTATCAGGAAAGGGTTACAAATTATTGAACCTTTGGCCAAAGGCTCTCTAAAAGACTTCCTCTTCAAACATCACAGGCTATTGCCAAGACTATTGGTTACTTTACACAACCTGATGGTAAAGCCCTATGCTGAAGACAACACTTATGTAATTAATCATGGAGAAGTTGAGATTGTGCCAAGCAATAAACTGAACTTGTACTGACTAGGGTTCATGGTACTCGAAGATACTCTGCCTGATACTGGAGGAAAAAATTAGCCATCAGTTTCACACAGATGCAAAACCTGTAACTTCCATCCATGACCTGCCTGTAAAATATAAAAACATACTGATACAATAGTGGCACAAATGTTATGGGAATAACCAACCTTACCTTACCTTTCTCTCTCTCTCTCTCTCTCTCTCTCTCTCTCTCTCTCCTTCCTTCCTTCCTTCCTTTCCTTCTTCCTTTCCTTCTTTCTTTCTTTCTTTCTTTCTTTCTTTCTTTCTTTCTTTCTTTCTTTCTTCCTTTCCTTCTTTCTTTCTTTCTTTTTTCTTTTTTCTTCCTTCCTTCCTTCCGTCCTTCCTTCCTTCCTTCCTTCCTTCCTTCCTTCCTTCCTTCCTTCCTTCCTTCCTTTCTTTCTCTCTCTCTCTATTTCTTTTATCTGTCTGTCTGTCTGTCTGTCTGTCTGTCTGTCTGTCTGTCTGTCTATGTATATATGTATTTAAAGCCTCCTCAAAGAGATGGAACCCATATCTCACACTGATAAAGTGAGCAAGAACCTGAGACCTGAGACTGTATAGGTTGTGAGTCCAGGGAAAAACCTAATGCTATAATTCTTTATTTGAAAAGAAATTACCCTATTTTAAATAACTTTGGGAAAAGACCTAAAGTAGTAGCTTATATTGATCCCAGGACTTTGTGTCTATGTCAGTATTAACTGAATAACATAGGGGAATTATGGGCCTCTGACTTATCAAATGTAAGGTGACATGATATTGCCTCTGGAAGCCTTCTTTGATTTTTTTTATAGGGTAGGAGTCTGCTTTATTACCCTTTCAAGAAATCTTGATTTTTTTTTCTTCATTTTTAACATTAATTTTCTATGCTACACATTATTAATTTTGCTGTCTGTCATCATTTCTTTCTTTAGGTAGTTATGTGCATTGAACCAAAACTTCACAGGTATGCATGCACTCTCTCACCCTACTGAATCTCCAGCCTTTAGTCGTCTTCCTCTTAGATTAAACATATAGCTTTATATTTTTTCTGTTTTAAAAAGATTTTAAAGTTTCTTATTTTATGTGTTTGTGTGTTTTGCCTGCATGTATGTTTGTGGTAGAAATTCATACCTGGTGGTTATAGAGGTCAGAAGAGAGTGCCAGACACTCCAACTAGGGTTATAGAGTATTGAGAGCCACCACATGGGTACTGGGAACCAGACTATGGTTCCCCACAAGAAGAGTAAGTAAGTATTCTTAATTACTCAGCCATCTCTCTAGCTCCAATGTATATGTTTCCTTGTTTTAATAATGTGACTCATAGTATCTACTTACTAGAGTTGGCTTTTATTATACTACAGTAAACAATGATCCAGTAAAACCAATCCTGTTGCCTCAATATTTCCACTTACACTGCTTGTCTAGTGTTAGTGAGGATGCCCATTCAGGGATGTAAGCTGAGAGGACTTATAGCCTCTTCTAGTCTCTTCTTATTGTGTATGGAAGCTTTGTAGTTCTTATATGTGATGATGCTTTTATCAGCTATTTGTCCATAAGACTTCAACTCTCAGCCTATTGGCCATAAGTAGCCATGTGACTTTGTGGTAAAGTGGAGAGATGCCAGTAACAGGGAGAGCATTCAATGGGTGCCAACAGTTTTCTGTTTATTTCCTCTCCATACTCTCTGCCTATACTGAGGTATTAGAAACTGAAGTTGTGGCCAAAATCTACTTTATATGAATCCTTGAGATATTTATGTGAACACTTTAATACTTTTCTCATTTCTGTGACAAAATATTTAACAAGAAGCAACTTAATGGGAGAAAGGTTGACTCTGGCTCACAATCTGGGAGTAGAATCCACTTTGGATGGAAGTATGACGGCAGGAGACAGAGACAGGTGGTCACTTGGTGTCTACACTAACTAAAACCCAACAAGTGAACTTGCCAATATGTATGGGAAACTTTTAACATGCTTAAACACTGATTCGCATTAATAACAATAAATCCTCAGTGTAATAAGCATGGAAGCAAGTCTTCTAAGAGTCTTTACTTCATACAGAACATTTTGAACACCTACACTAAGGAGACTCTCCGTAACACACTGAACATGTTCCCTAGGAATGAATGCATATTCTGTGTGCTGCCATTCAGTGTCATAACTGGACCAAATTACTGAGTAAGATTTTAAAAAAAGAAAAGAGACACACAAATCTGAAAAATGGAGACAAAATAGCTTTTTCTACCCACAGATAATATGTTACCATATATAACAGCCCCAGACCCACCAAATGTCCATGTAACTGACAAATTTAGCAAGCTCTGAAGGACTCTATTATATTTTGAATTTCGTCATCTCCCTACGAAGCAGTAGTGAGCAATTAGAACTTAAAACGCAAAACAAATAAAGTTTGAAGCTTCAGCCAAAGTAGTAAAATACTTATTGTGATAGTCAGGCTTTTGTTGCCCTAACAAACTGGCTGAGTAAAATCCTCTTACAAGAAGAAGCATTTATTTTGGCTTATGGTTTTAGTAGCTTTGGTCTTTTATGAGACAGAACACCATGCCTAAGTCATGCTACGCCCCCCGAAAGGCATGGATTTCATGACTTAACTTCCTTCCACTGGACCCTGCATCCTGAGCTACACTACCACCAATAGGGCTGGTGTAGCGGGCAACCAAGACTTTAGCATATGGGCCTTTCTGAGCTATGCAAAATCCAAACTATAAAACTTCAGTAAAATCTAACAGAATATAATACACACAGGATCTGTATGTGAAAAGTGTTGACATATTGATGAAAGAGAGAATGAAGCTCCAAACACAGGAAATACACCATGGCTATGAGTTGGGAAACTCAATGGAAAGGACTTGTCACATAGCAGCTAATGTATCATTTCTGCTGAATCACTCTAAAACCCTGAACAAAGTTTCCTGTGCTTGTCTATAGTTCATTTGAGCATCTCAGTTCCAGCTAATGCTTTGGACTTAGCACAGAAGTTGTGTAGACGTTTGAATACAGTATTGACAAAAATCTAGACACACAGATCCATGGAACAGGGCCGAAAGTTCCAAAATTGATTCTAGCCCACACGATTAATTACATTTTTACAAAGACAATTCAATAGAGAAATAGCATTTTTTTTCATACAGTAAAAATATCAACCACAACACTTCACATGAAAGTTAATTAAGTGTATCGTGGTCTCAAACAGAAACACAAGGGCATATTTTCTCCCTGACCACCTAGGATAAATGTTGCATATCAGATTTGACACAAATGGTAAGAAAACTTGATAAATCATTCTTGATCCAAACCAAGCATTTTTACTCTGAAATGAATAATAATAATATTCAAAAAAGGAGTATAAATTACATGTCTGCTAATCCTTTAAACTTATAATTTACAATTGAATAATAATTCTTCAATCTTAAAATGAAAACTAAAGTTTAGAAATGAACAATTATGTACAAAGAATGGTATACATAACACTGTCATTAACTGAATTAAAAGTCTGGTCAGAGCAGAGCAGGGCCTGGGGCCCTCTGTCTGAAACCTCAGTGTTAAGGAGTGTGGGGCAATGTAATCTTGAGTTTGGGGCCTGTAAGCAGGCTCCCCAGGTAAGAGAGCTTTCACCTGTGCATGTGCACCTGAGTTCCAAGCCTGGCACCTCCATGGTAAAAGGAGAGAACCAGCTTTGGTGTGTTGTGCTTTGATCACCACAGTGTGCCATGACATGCCCTTACTTCCCCTTCCCAATAAATAAGCAAATTTCTAAAACAATTAATGATTGTTGAGACCAGCAAAGGTTGTACAGTGAGACTTTATCTCAAGAAGCACACAAATAAATAAAAAAAATCAATAATGGTATTCAGCATTGTTTCACAATACTTGAATAGCAAAATACAACTGAGCAACTGTATCAGCAAGAGCAAACTTCTTGCACCCACAATGCACGGCTCTGAGCAGTAGAAGTTTCCACTAATGGAGGAAGGTGAAGCTAGTGGTATGGTGTTAACCTCCATTAGACACATTCTGACCTGCTATGGAATCTAGCACTCTAATTCCTAATTTATCCAAAATGAACCAACAACTTAAATTCACTCAGAATGTATAGAAGAATTTCATAGCTTTGCTCACAACAGCAGGACTGTAAAATAACCTGGGTTCTCTTTAGCAAACATGGCTGCCTCAGTTTCCTTTCCTGTTGCCATGATAATACACTCTGAAAAAATATCCTAGGGAATAAAAGCCTTGTTTCAGGTCACAGTTCAAGGGTGTAGTCCCTCCTGTGAGGGAAACTGAGGCAGCTGAAGTTTGAGGTAACTGGTCACATCATATCTACAATTGGAAAACAAAGAGAGATGAAAGTTAGCCCTTACCTAGCTTTCTCTATTTTATAAAGCACAAGATCACAATCCGGCCTGCAATTAAGACTGGTCTTCCCCACCACTCAACATAATGAACATATTCCTTCATTGGTATGTCCAGAGGCCTGTGGTCCAGGCCATCCCAGATTCTGTCAAATTGACAACTGATGTCCGCCATCCCAACATGGAAGAACATACCATGATTCCCCTTTAAGAGATAATGTTACTTAATACAGTACATGATGTTCAATGTATTTTGTTTAATGATGGAAGACAAACTTAAAGGCTGCGTATTCTAAGGCTCCATCTATCAGGGATTCTGAAGGATACTTAGTAACGCTACATAACAGCAAAGTAGAGATGATTAAAATGTGAGCAATTATCAACATACAGGGAGGAACACGACTCTACTGCCTACTGGGTGCTGTTCACGTTAGAAAAAGGTACAACAAAGAACTTGGATGGCAGATTCATGGCCCTTGATTTTCAAGATCTGAAGAAATCTATGTCATAATGAAAAATATTAGAAGGCAAAGATAACATGAATTAGATCCTGGAACAATGACAACAAAAGAATGGTAGTGATGAAAATGATAAACTAAAATATGGAATTTAGTCTACGTTATTGTAGAAATGTTAATTATTCACTTTTAGTAAGTACTATATAGTGATATAGAAATAGCTTTTGAACAACATACACAATTCTTTGTGGTATCGTTGTAATGGATATGTAAACTAAAATAATTTTATAAGACATGTAAATGATGTGTAATGTACACTTGCCTTAAAAATAAAACTGAGAACGTACTGTATTCCTGTGAACATGCAGTGTGGAAGTAGAGGCATCCAAGAGCCCTCTTCCTATCACTTGACTTCAAACAGAAAATTAGCATTATTCTCCTGCAAAGAACAGCTAACAGTTACCACCATGGGTAATTTAATGAAAAAGGGAAAACATTGACTCCAATAGTTTACTTGTGGAATTGTGCTAAGGGCTGAAGACGACGACGAAACATCCACCTGCCTTAGGATTTTATCAGAAACCCCTAACTCCATCTCCCACATAACTTGGAGATTTCCAAAAAAAAAAAAAAAACAAAAGCCCACATTTATTGGTTGCAATCACAGGCAGAGCATATGTCTCACTTACACCTTTATCTTTGCTCTCATGAACATGACCCTTCTAAGATAAACTCCAATAAATGACACGTCAACAATAGTATTGAAAATGTGGTTCTTTGGATTTGGGTTTTAAGTAGCAACTACCAATTGGGTTATGGGTGATATATTTATAATAATAAGTCAGAATGTAACAGTAGGATTTGGAAAGTGAGTTCCCTTGCATTGACAAGGGTGTGGTTTGATGGTGGGAACAGGGAAAATGGTCTCCCTCATCCCTAGTGTGGAGGAGTCACAGCTGCTCAGATGAAGCAAGAGAAAAGACACCCTGAGAATCACATTCTGAGAGTCATTACAACCACATCCGAGGGGAGGGATGAGAAATCTCGGTTCTCACTTCCCCTAGTAAAGGTGAGTTATCAAGAACTATGGGGGACAATCACATGCTATATGATAATGCTTTGCTTCACAGTGAATCATGTGAACTATGGGATTCATGAGAAGTCTAGTACCATGGTAGGAGTGTGTGTGTGTGTGTGTGTGTGTGTGTGTGTGTGTGTATGCCTGTGCTTGTGTGTGTCAGTGTGCTATAGGGTTGCGCCCCAAGAGGCCACAAGATGAGGGCTGAGTATCATGCTCTATGCTCTCCAACTTGTTCCTATGAGACAGGTTCTCCTATTGAACCTTGAGATAGACTTGCAGCTTGCAAGCACCAGTGGTCCTCTTGTCTCCAACTTTCATGGCACAGGGATTATGGACACTTTGTGACCATATACAAAATTTTGGGGGAATTTGTGTTCTAGGGATTAGAATTCATGTCTTCATGCTTGTTAGCAAGAACTCTTCCTGAACCACCCCTGAGTTCATAGAATCCATTTTTGTTAGTGAAAACCCCTCTACGATGTCCACAAGAAGATGAAATAGCCTACAGATGTGTGTCGTAGAATACCACGTCTGTCATAAAGTGACATCTAGCTGTACCAGTACGTTACCATAACAACAAGAAGGATCTAAAGCCAAAATACCCAAAGGCTTGTGCCTGAGGAGTGGGCAGTCATGGTGTGCTTTAGTTGTGTTGGTCACTTAACAATTAGCTCTCTCTCTCTGTGTGCTTTGAATTCCTTCTTCCTCTGAACTAAGAAAAGGGATGTGAGCCTTTAGCTGTTTGTTCTTTGCCATGGAGCTCAATATTAAGTTTTGTCAGTAGAGGGCGCAAGAAAGACATCGAGGAAGGTGGGACAAGGTCAGCGTTCCTGGCTGGAGCATGCTCATTTGCAGGTTCTTCTGGTGCCCGAAGTCTCACAAGTCTGATTTCTCCAGGACAGTGCCTATTGACCAGCGGGTTTCATCAGTCAGAAGTCTCACCAGCGCCTCCCTCAGGCGGTTCTGAAGAACTTTTCTCCAATGAGACATTGCCCCATCACACCTCTCCTTGGCATTATAATATCTATGTATCTAGCACCTTCCCAGAGATCCGTCCACTGCCACCCAACCTGCACTCTAGAGGCCACAAATCCAAGACGCTGTGGCTTCCTATCGAATGGATGATACATAGAGAGGGGAAATGAGGATGCACGCTCACATTGATTTGCTTTAATGTGGTCACAATGCACTTCTGTTATCATTCATAATCGTTGCCATCAAGTTAGTTTTCACTTGCAAAAGTGTCTTTTGGGGTGCAATTTATCACACCCTTCCTCCAATCGAACCATTTGAAAAGACTCCAACTAAACCCTTGTAGTGTTTGCCCGTGGAACTTCATTACCAGCACAGAGAATGCATGGATGCTCCTGAATTGATGCTCGGGTCACACAACTCAAAGTTGTGTTGTGCTGTTAGCTGAAGAGGCTCCTATTGAATTGTGTTCTGAACATCTTAAGCCTAGGTATGCCGCTCAGAATATTGGTGGCTTCTACTTAGGATAGGATGACTGAAGCGGAGCTGTGTCTCATAGACATTGACTGGCATCTTAAGATAGGGTAGTGACACATATTGCTAGCCTAGTAAATGATACAAATTAAGATATGAAATACACTTTATACTGAATACACACTGCTTGCTGCTACTGTAAAGTCAAAAACTTGAAAACCAGGGCATTGTTCTTTGGAGGAATGTTGTTTTCTATAAGCATTATTTTTTACTAACAACATTACCCACGAGATATAAGTATGACAATTTCTTTCATCTTCACCCCTTCACAGAAGTGCATGCCTTGAACTACTGTGAGACCATGTTGTGGCCAGGAACCTCTCAGGGTACCTATGCTATCAGGCCTGCCCTTTTCTGCCGTTAGCTCTTTGCTGCCTAGTTCTCTGGGGCTCTCTACTACACACACAGAGTTCATGGCCTTGCTTTGCTCTCAGACTTCTAATGCCTAGCTGAAAGACACTGTGACCACTTGTCATGAATTAGACTGGCACTCTTTGCCTAACTGGATCCTCTCAGAACCAAGAAGAAAGCCAGGCCATTATGGTTAGTCACATGTATTTAGAAATAGAGTGGAGTAGGTAAGGAGCAAATTGAAAATGTTCAGTTCAAAACAAAAGGAGGAGAATTGACAACAAAACTTGTACATAACTGTGGGGCTTATAATGGGTTATATGGCATTTATATATCATATGCTATGACTGAACTAATTAATAGTTATCAATATGCCAAGGTAGAATAAGAGAGTAACAAGAAGCGAGGAACCTGGGTGGCAGGCAGGCAGGCAATCCCTTTGATTTTGTAGAACTTGTAGACGGGGTGGATGGGAAGTAGGAAGGAGCCAGGGAAACTGTTACTCAGCCAGCAGGAACGAGCCTTGTCATAGAGTGGTACTGTTTAAATGTACAGTGTGCAAGTGGAGAGCGGGCTGGCGAGCAGGTTCAATGGTTAGAAGGTTTTGCTGCTCTTGCAGAAGACTCAGGTTTTGCTTCCAGTATGTACTCGGTGGCTCACCATCATCTGTATCTCCAGTTTCAGAGATCCGTTGTTCTCTTCTGGGGTCCTAGTGCATGGGTGTATATAGAGACTCAACATTCAAATACACACAGTAAATAAGGAAATACTTTCAGAAAAAGTAAATAGTAATGGTTCATTTAAGGCAAGGATAGTTGAATCCCCATGGTATTCAAAACTGCCTAGTTTTATTTAGTCAGAATGAAGAGCTTCCTCTATTACATTTATATTTACTGAAACCTGGCAGATAAATCAAAGAGGTAAAGATTGAAGAGGTAAGGTTCACCACTGTGTGTCAAAGTTGTCTACATGTGGAATTTATATGGAGTTCACAGAGCCCAGTTTATGACATATAGTGACGAAATTAAATCATGAGTTAAAACTCAATGTTCTTTAGGAAGATAAATATGGGCACGGATGGAGCTAGAACCCTATCCTGAACCTAAGGTCCAGGAATAACTTATATTGACATCCTCCCTCTGCAGAATGACACACTGCCTATGACAACATTCTTAGTCAGAGAGAGCCCGTAGGATAGAATTCTATAGACCATAAGTTTTCTCATTCAGCACCATCACCCATATCTTACGTGGAGACAGGGAATCAAAAGTTCTTATTGTCAGAAGACATTTACTTAATTTGTGGGGAAAAATGGGTGCTACTTCTGGTGCAAGCGGGTGTTCAGTGCCAGCCACAGAGTTGAGATGGAGAGGGAAGATGCTCAGCACATCCATGGGGTCCTGGGCTGCATTGCTTATTGCTGTTCCCATAGGTACCATCTGAGCTCTCTGATTTAGAGACTGGTCACTGCGTGTACAGAGGTCAGGGAATATCATCTTCACCCCTTTATACTAGCCGGTAGTTCAAAATATTTAAATAAAAATGGTTTTAAAAAATTGTTGTAGTCTTTTGGGTTTAGACCATCAGTAGTCACTTCCATCCAGCGAATGGAGCCTAACTCAGTAGAACAACCCCCAAAAGATCGATAGTGTCAAACCTTTGAAAAATAATCTATCATTTAATAAATGCAAGATGATACATGCGTGGGTTTGAAGC